>NC_137514.1:20950000-20965000 GCF_041902795.1 Electrophorus electricus | reverse complement strand
CTCTAACCCTAACCCTAACCCTAACGCTAACCCTAACTCTAACTCTAACCCTAACTCTAACCTTAACCCTAACTCTAACCCTAACTCTAACTCTAACCCTAACCCTAACCCTAACTCTAACTCTAACCCTAACTCTAACCTTAACCCTAACTCTAACCCTAACTCTAACTCTAACTCTAACCCTAACTCTAACCATAACTCTAACTCTAACCCTAACCCTAACCCTAACCCTAACTCTAACTCTAACCCTAACCCTAACCCTAACCCTAACTCTAACTCTAACCCTAACCCTAACCCTAACTCTAACTCTAACCCTAACTCTAAGCCTAACCCTAACTCTAACCCTAACCCTAACTCTAACTCTAACTCTAACCCTAACTCTAACTCTAACCCTAGCTCTAACGCTAACCTTAACCACTAACTCTAACCCTAACCCTCACCCTAACCCTAACTCTAACCTTAAGCCTTCCTGGGCCACAGAAGGTGTAGTTATATAATGTTGATCCATGTTGATGCTTGAGAAGCCAGTGTTGTATCTTTAAGGATGTAGGGGTCATACACAGGACATTCCTGTCTCACCATTCCAGTGGGTGTTCATATCTTTGCTCAGATCTTCTGGGAATTTGACAGTGCAGTGCAAGTTGGTTTTATGTTTATTTGTTTGCTGTTCTTAGGATTGAACTCTTCTAGTCTGTGATTGATGATATCATTACTGTCATCTGTTGGAAGCCGTCCTCCATTATAGGGGTTAGAGGACCCCTCACCACTGGGACAGCCTTGGTGTCAATAGTCCAATTACGCTGCAGGACAACATTAGAGCCAAACTCAAAGACGGGTACCCAGGTATCTGTAAAGTGTGGCACTGATCTAGGACATGCACTGGATGCTATCAATCTAGGTAGTTAGCAAGTTTGCCTCTCAGTGCTAAGGTCTGGGGTTCGAGTCCCTTTCTCTGTGGTGGTTCCATGTTCTCCCCGTATCTGTGTGGGGTTCTTCCTCCGGGGTCTCCAATGTCCTTCCACAGTACAGAAAACATGGAAAGTAGGTAAAATTGGCTGAAATAAAAGTTGTCAGCGTGAGTGTGTGAATGAGTGTTTGTAAAAAGTGTGGCTGGCTGATGGTAAAAAGAGGGAAGTGATCAGTACGGAGGAAACTGAACCTCCCCACGGCTATTTAACAGGCCTGGAGGATGTTTATGAATACCTGGGGATCCTCCAATCACACGGGAAACATAAGGCGGAAGAACAGGAAGATCCAAATACCCCCATGGGGTACAGCAGCTGCCTGAGAGCCCAGTGACTGGGAACAACCCCCAGCAAGCACTGTGAGCTCGCCAACAGAAGATCTGTAACCTGCCAAAGTCGAGCCCAGAAAACTCGTCACAGTGCGTGCGGCTCTCCGGCCAACATCCAACTCCAGCTGGAAGAGGGGGGCCCACTAAACGTGAGATCCACCGACCAGGGTGAGATTCAGAGCATCCACCAATACACCCGAGCAATGATCAGGGAATACCTAGGACATATGAAGGACAGGGGTCACTGCGGAATGTACCACTCACAGAGCAGAATATACCATTGAATGTACCACTCACAGAGAGCAGACGTAGCTGACATAAGACACTTCTACCAATCACTGAAGAAGAGCTCAGAGATATGAAGCGAGGAGGTACCACAGGAGACAGAGTGAAGGTCACTGAGACAATCCAGGTCCTGGTACCAGGATGCCGGATGCCGGCAGGGAAAACACACACTAAGAAAGCCAACCGAGTTTTAGGGATCATGTAGAGCAATGTATGCAAGATGGGTGTGCTGGACAAGTTCAGATAGGAGGAGCTATGGAGACTAATGGATAAGAAGGCTAAGAGTCGGTGGAGACCTCCAGAGCCCAACAGAGAAACAGATAATGTATCTATTTCTTAACCCCCCAATTTATTACATCACACAATGAATCCATCTAAAACATCCCACAGAAACTCTAAATTTGACATCTTTTGCTTAATTTCGGCAAATTCAAGGTGTCACACCAAACTGCAACCACTGTCATGGACAACCATGGACAACCATGGATGCTGAAGCAGGAATTAGGAACAACTCAGGATGTAAACCTTGAGATGCATTTGACACATTTAACATTTTGTCAAAAATAATAAACACACATGATCGTTAATGCAATTCTGATACAAGTCACATAAAATGACCAGGCGTCAACAGGGTTTGTTGATCTGTGTTCAAATTCTCTACATAGCCATTAAATAATCTCAACAATTAACTCCTCCTCTTCATTAAATATTCACAGGCTAACTCCTCCTCTTCATTAAACAATCACACGCACACACGCGCGCACACACGCGCACACACATGCACACACACTCAGACACAGACACACACACATACATACAAACACACACACACGCGCACACACACACACAGAACATGTTTCAAGCAACAGACTGAAATAAAAGTGAAATATGACAGCAACAAACCCACACAAATAAACAGTAAACATTTCTCTAATCTTCAAAACTGCAGTGTGAACAGAGCCAAGGTTTGTTCAGAACATTTTGATGTTTTATTTTAGAATTTGACTCTGTCTATTTGAAAATGAACAAATTTTGTCTTCAGTAGAACAAAAAATATTTGAACTGAATGGAGCTGAATTTCTTTGACAAACGAGCAGAATTGCAGAGGGAGGAGGTTTCTGACTCAGGAGCCCTGAGGAACAGCAGCTCTGGAGTATTAATCACACAGGGATGGAGTGAGGACCCTGGACAGTCACCAGACTGCCTGGTTACACCCCATCCTTCTTAAGTCCCTGGTTTCATCCCAAAACCACACCCCTGTCTTCTACAAAACCACACCCCTGTCTTCTACCATGGTTTGTCCTAACAGGTCATGAAATAACTGCTAGTAATACTGTTAAGAAAGATGATAAAATAATGAAATATTGTTAAGACTTCTCTGTTGCATATGTGTGATTGCTCATTCATGTCCACACACACTGGCGCAATGTTTTATTTCCAACGTTGTTGTGACCAAACCACAGGTAACACACCCACACACATAAACGTTCCGATTCAATCCCACACTCAGCATCCGTTCCATGCATAACTGCGCGTCTGACTCCCCTGATGCAGACTGGGGAATCTCCTGCCGGTTAGAACCCTGGGCACGCTGGGAACATGCAGCAGCTCCAACCGGATCTCAGCACAGGACCTGCTACTGATCCCCGATATCCCACAGAATCCCAACCATTCAGTGGCACAGTTGCTGTCGGAAAAGCCCCCATCCCGACCTCCTGTTTCTGGGAAAAATCCTCCAAAAACGGTCAGCGAGCTTCATGTGGACCTCACGCGTGCCGTGTTTATCTTACGTGTTGACAGAAGGCTAAACCCCCGACTTTTTCTAGCTAAGCCCGACATTCCTGATAAAACAAACCTTTATCCGCCTTCATCCTGCTCCTGCAGACCATCTCATGGAGTGGTGTTATCGGCTGAGGCAGCACAATCTCCGATGGGAGCCATGTCCGTAAATTTCACCCTTAAAGTCTAAAGACAAATCACGCTATTAGGGTGCAAAAAGCCTGGCAGAATTGGAGACCTGTGTGCTCCACACCTTGGCATGTTTCAAAAACAGGCTTTGTCTTCTACACTTTTCAAAAATGAGGATTACGTATCCTCACCTCCAAGCACCCGGTCAAAGCCGCTGCATTTTCTGGAACACGGTTGCGTTGTCACTGGTGAAGGTCCGATCCCACAGCGGGCAGCTGTTGAGCCTCCACAGGCGGCGAAGCCGAGGCGGAAGGTCACACCCCTGGGCCGTCTTCCTCGGCCAATCTCCAGCGTGCTGGGGGGTTGGGAGTCAGGAGGACGGGAAATCGCCGCCCATGCCGTGAGAGGGAGAGGATGTGCTATTTTGGGCTCATCTGAGGAAGCAAGCACTCTTGTGTAATGACGTCTTGCAGCATAAGGCTGTGATTACTGTCACAGAGCTCTCTGCCTCACTCTGAGTGCCCACACCTCTCGGAGTCATCCCAACAATGCCTTCGGAAAAGCCCCGGAAAAGCATTCTTCTCCTGCCCGGACGGAGAGCGCCGAGCCATCACCTTGAACGGGGGAGGGAGGAGGTGGGAAAGTTGACACCAGAACGGCCGAGTCTGACGCAGGAGGGAAGGAAGGAGGGGATAGAACAGCTGAGATGGCGCGAGGGGGGGAAAACCGTACGGAGCGCCGAATCAACACTAGCTCAGAAAAGAGCCGGAGAAGGGAGGAACCACTGGGTTTGTACCCGTTCAGTTCAGCTCAGGTCAGTTCAGCACAAACTGGATCTACGCTCAGCCGTGTTACGACCGCAACCGCTGTGCACGCCATGTCACAGTTGTGCGCGTGAGAATCACTGAGTGGCAGCGGTAGTGTTTAGTGGGAACACCATGGAAGCAAAAAAACAGCTCAAGTATGAGAGCCCTCCTGATTCTTTTTACAGATGGCCAAAAGCTAAAGAACAAAAAGGGAGTTTGCTAGTGAGACAAACCCGGTGTAGACAGCCTGACAGGTAACTGTACATTCCGAAGATATACTTGGTGTAGAGAAACGTTAAAAAACACGATAACCACAAGAATTTGTTTATTTATTTATTTACTGTTGCTGTTGTAATTATTTGCTAGGATCACAAGTAAATAATAACTACTAAACAGTGAACATAAGTAAATGCCCATATAACCTTACAAAAAAAAATATGTTTGAATACATCATGGAGATGTGTGTGCTCCACATTGCTGGACTGTTATGTCAAATTTCTCCAAGGATAATGTAATCAAGTCTTTTGTGTGGTGGAGGGATTGATGTGGTTGCTATGGTGCTCCATCACAGACATACTGTGGTGGAGGTACCGACATGGTTGCTATGGCGCTCCATCACAGACATACTGTGGTGGCGGTACCGACATGGTTGCTATGGCGCTCCATCACAGGCATACTGTGGTGGAGGTACCCACATGTGGTTGCTATGGTCCATGGGATCTACATCCCACCTGGATGTCTCCTCAGGGGTTTGTCCCCATAAAGTCGAGTCCTTACAGAGGGCAGTGTCACAGCACCCAGGACATTGCTGTCGATTCCGTTTGCGTCATTAAAAGTGACCGGAGGACGGTGACCGGAGGACGGTGACCGGAGGACGGTGACCGGAGGACGGTGTAGTTAAGACAGTGTCTTTTTTTGTCCCTTTGTCCATTTTCTCTGGTCGACAGCAATTCCCTCCTGGCAGTAGCAGCTTGGACTCCTGTGTTTATGTTCAGAAATGTCTTCCTCTCTCTCTCTCGCTCTCTCTGTACCTGAAGCTAGTGAGACACCATGTTAGGAGTCTCTACGTTTGACGGAGAGCTTCTGTCTTTGTTGCTCTGAAATCACAGATCCAGCCCAGCTCTAAAAAAGGCAGCGCAGCCCTCCGAGGATATCGGCTTCGAGGGAATTTAATGAGGCTTCTAAAATTGAAGTCACATGAGAACTCTGACCAACACACAGGACGTGAAGGACTCAGATCACGTGCTCTAAAACGAAGGCGCAATTTATTAGCATCTGAATGGCGGTCAGCAGTTTATCTGCTCAGAAGCAAAACACTCCTACTGAAAACCCATGCTGAGGGTAATAAACACCACTCTGAGAGTGCTAAACACCACTCTGAGGGTGAGGAACACCACTTTGAGAGCGAACACCACTCTGGGGGAGATAAACGCCACTCTGAGGGCGAGGAATACTCACTCTGATGGAGATAAACACCACTCTGATGGAGTTAAACACCACTCCGAGGGTGTGGAATACCCACTCTGAGGGTGAACACCACTCTGATGGAGTTAAATACCACTCCGAGGGTGTGGAATACCCACTCTGAGGGTGAACACCACTCTGAGGGTGACAGCGCATATTTCATGTCATTACTAAGGCACTTAACGTGACCTGCTGGTGGAGACACAGATTCTCTGGACCGATCTGCAAAAGGGCTCATTAAACCCCACGAAACTCAATCAGAAACTAAAACCCTGCCAAAGTTTGTGGTACAGTACAAGTCAAATCAATTTGTCCTAACCTGACGACAGCCGGGTTATTCCCGGCAGGCAGACGGCGCTCAGAGCAGCCAAGCGATGAGCCTCTTTTCCCGGTGGAGGGATCAGATTGGTTCCCTGAGCCCCCAGTCCACCTGGCCCACACCGCAATTCCACCCGAGTGCACTCTGTCCCACCAGGGACTTCTCAGAGTGCCGCGGGGATCCTGTTCCGCCTGTCAAAAGTCCCACCATAGAGCGGGGAAGGTTGCCGGCCCACGTCTCGTGGTGACCCCGCTCGCCGGATGGCCCCTCCCAGCAGGGGCCCCGTGGCTGCAGCAAGCACCCACGTTCCACAGTGCATCTGGGTCACCTGCAATGTTTAAAACTCTCTGGCTGGTTAGAGGAAACCCTGATTAAGTTAATTATACATGGCTAAATTAGACGACATGTAATATAATTTAATTATAAGATATACATAATCTTTGAGCAGGATGTGAAGTTATTTAAGGCCAAGGAAAGGAAATGGATACACAAAATAATAATAATAATAATAATAATAATAATAATAATAATAATGTAAATAAAATAGCGAATTGCTGGGCTAATGTGGCATTTTAGGGTGCAGTGGAATTGAAGTGATGTAATGATGATGTCATCAATATTGTTAGGCCCCCAGCACCACAGAGCACATGCACATGCATGCGCACATGCACCAGGGCCACGTGACACAAACAGGAAATGACACGTGGCATCGGTGGCGATAGCTACCGGGCTCTGCCTAGAATCGAGGAAGGTTAGGGTATTAAAAGCATGAACAGATTTATTTATTCTTGTGACATAAGACTAAGAGTTTAAGAGACCTTTATTCTGTTCACGTCAGGCCTACCAGATGGTCAAGGTAAGCCCCGGGTCGCGCGATCTTTCGTGCACGGCCGACTGACTGGCTGTCTCATCCCTCCTGGCACCAGAGAATTCCAGACGTTGAGACTCTGACGGGTTCAGTCGGCTCATCCGAGTTGGAAAATCTCCCAAATCCCTTATTAAAATGACATTTAATTTGACTTAAAACAAACCTCTATACACACTGGAAAGAAAAAATCTAGTGTTTAGTGAACTTAGCGCTTGCCGTTTACAAGCAGCAAATTGCGGCCGAACTAATTAACCTCACTAATATGAACCAGCATCTGCGGCGTCATGGCGACGCCAGGGAAAGGAAACGTATAAGACAGTAACACAGAACTACTGCTCGCATTACTCGATGAAACATAAAATATTACAGCTGAAGTCGTGTTGACGTCACATTCATGTGGCGGTGGAGGAGGCACTACTGATGATCGTTAAATCGATCACTTTGCGCACTCCAGACTAAACATGCGTTCTGTCTCATTTCGTACAGCTCAAAGGGATTTTTTTTAGAAATATGAGATTTCACCACCGAAAAATGTTCGCATGATTAACACAATTAACAACAAGGAAGTTGTAAGAACCTCCAGGTTAGAAAACACTAATGCTCTGTATCCCTCCCTCCCTCTCTCTCTCTCTCTCTCTCTCTCTCTCTCTCTCTCCCTCTCTCCCTCCCTCCCTCCCTCCCTCCCTCTCTTCCTCTCTCTCCCTCTCTCTCTCTCTCTCTCTCCCTCCCTCCCTCTCTCTCTCTCTCTCTCTCTCTCTCCCTCTCTCTCTCTCTCCCTCTCTCTCCCTCTCTCTCTCCCTCTCTCTATCTCTCTCTCCCTCCCTCTCTCTCTCTCTCCCTCCCTCTCTCTCCCTCTCTCCCTCCCTCTCTCTCTCCCTCCCTCCCTCTCTTCCTCTCTGTCTCTCTCTCTCTCTCTCTCTCTCTCTCTCTCTCTCTTACTGCTGTAACTTAGATTTGGGGAAATAAAGAAAAAGAAAACACAAAGAAATGGTCAGATGCAGATGATTGGTTGCAAAGCCTCCCGTCACACCTTGTAGGCGTGCATCTTTTTTTCCTCTTAAAGGTATGACGCCTTCAGGATGAGAAAGTGACCAAAATACGATGCAGACGGTCAGGGCTGTGAGAAAAACAACAGCAGATGTAAACTGTGTATTAACCATCCACCTTGAACTCTATTTCCACACCAAGTTTTCTATGCCGTGTGCATGAAAGCTGTGTTTTCCCTGAAACACGGAGCTGAATACTGATATACATGCTGCACGCATCCCTAGAAGACAAATTACACATTAATGTCCTTTTGACGTCTTTGGGTCCACTCTGAGTCAAACGTTCAGGTGTTTTTTTTATTTTTAAATGAACATTTTTTTTTCTCCCTGCTGTGTCTACATGCAGGTAAATGTAAGATCGAAGTCTTTGTTATTTGGAGTTTGGGGATGGGGTAATAAGGTAGTTCATTTAAGATTTACTTACACTCTGTTTGTCCAATCAGGCGCTCGCTGTCGGCGAGGTCGTCATTATAAGTCACCTGATCTGCGTGATATTCACCTATTACGTGGGACTAGAGGAGATATGGCTTCTGTAAAAGGAAACTCGGGATGTAAATCATTCTGAATTACTGATTTATTTCCCCACGCAGAGGAGCTGCACCTTTCTGTCCCTCACCGTCCTTCAGCATGCGCTACACTCGTCCCTTCATTACTTATTCATTTCCGTCTTGGGGTTTTTGCTTGTTCCCGTGATTATGGAAAATCAGATACTTATTTGGTGGTTTTTGTCACTGGCGTCTGACTGAAAGTCTACACAGCTCTGTTTGTCTAATGTCGAGATGTAAGTGACTGGACAGACTCCTCCCTCTGGTCATGACCCAGGGTTAGATGATGTCATCACAGGTGGACATTGCTGTGGTAGGCTGGATTTGTAAGGGGGAGAATGTGTGAGAGTGATGTAGAACAGAGTTAAACACTCACCTGGAACCACCCAGAGAGAGGGACACAGAGAGAGAAAGAGAGAGAGAGAGAGAAAGAGAGAAAGAGAGAGAGAGAGAAAGAGAGAGAGAGAAAGAGAGAGAGAGAGAGAGAGAGAGAGAGCGCTACCCCTCACTCTACCTTAACCTCTCATGTTTTGTTCCACAGGCGGAGGACCGCTCTGGTGTCCGAGCTACAGCCCATGACAGACCAGCTCCACCCGTCCAGCCTGTGACATCTCTGGCCGTTCCTCTCCAAGGGCTCATGTTGTGATGTTCTCCGCTCTGTCCGGACATGCGTGTCGGCTCACGGAAGCTCGCGGTCTTCTGCGTCTCTCACATTCGCGCTCGTACCATCCCGTGCATCACTGGAAACGACGCCCCTCCGTTACCCTGCGCCCTGTTCATTAATAAAGCAATTAGCTTGACAGGGTAATATTATCTTAATGGGTTCCTGAGGACCAGGGCATCATTCACTTCCGTACCACGGGGTGAAGGATGGGTTTGTCAGGAGAACAAGGATCGCTATTGATCGCCCGAGTGTTTGCGCATCTGTTTGGTTTGGCAACCAGGGCGGGAGGTCACAGTGGGGTCGTGGATCAAGAATGGAGCACTTGAGCCAGGCTTATGAACATCACGTCTCGAGAACATGAGGAGGACTTTCACTCACACACACACACTCCCACACACACATTTACATTTACGGCATTTGGCAGACGTTCTTATCCAGAGCGACTTACAAGAGTGCTTTGTCATTTGTACAGTAGGTTAGAGTCCAATATACCAATTATCTAGAATACTGTAGAATACAGGGATCAATACTGATGAGTAGAAGTGCAAAACACATATAAGCTCTATAACAGACAACAATCAGTGTAATTAACAAAACCCTAAAATAAGTACTAGAGTTTTAGTTAGTCATTATAGGAGCAGAGTCAGTGGTCATTTAAATATTCCACAAAAAGACAAGTCTTCAGTCTGCGTTTGAAGACTGCAAGGGACTCTGCTGTCCGGACAGCAAGCGGAAGTTGGTATTTGAAGCTGAACCATATTTGAGGTTGGAAGTACTCAAGGTATGGATCGGGCTTTGACCTTTGATCCCTATATGGAGGGGCTGGTCCAGTTTTGGCATCATGACATTCCATACCACAGACAGCACAATGGCCTCGCTAACACTATGATCTATGAGCTGTGAGAAGACGTGAGACGTTTGATCTATGAGCTATGAGGAGAACGTGAGAAGTTTGATATATGAGCTGTGAGGAGAACGTGAGAAGTTTGATCTATGAGCTGTGAGAAGACGTGAGACGTTTGAGCTCTGAGATGTGAAGAGAATGTGAGAAGTTTGATCTATGAGTTGTGAGAAGAATGTGAGAAGTTTGATCTATGAGCTGTGAGGAGAACGTGAGAAGTTTGATCTATGAGCTGTGAGGAGAACGTGAGAAGTTTGATCTTTGAGTTGTGAAAAGAACGTGAGAAGTTTGATCTATGAGCTGTGAGGAGAACGTGAGAAGTTTGATCTATGAGCTGTGAGGAGAACGTGAGAAGTTTGATCTATGAGCTATGAGGAGAACGTGAGAAGTTTGATCTTTGAGTTGTGAAAAGAACGTGAGAAGTTTGATCTATGAGCTGTGAGGAGAACGTGAGAAGTTTGATCTATGAGCTGTGAGGAGAACGTGAGATGTTTGATCTATGAGCTGTGAGGAGAACGTGAGATGTTTGATCTATGAGCTGTGAGGAGAACGTGAGATGTTTGATCTTTGAGCTGTGAGGAGAACGCGAGATGTTTGATCTATGAGCTGTGAGGAGAACATGAGATGTTTGATCTATGAGCTGTGAGGAGAACGTGAGAAGTTTTAGTCTCCCCAGCTCCCATACGTGTGCGCTTCCAAGGTCATCCCGCCACCACACTGCTTCCCCCGAGATACCGCCCTCTGCTGTCAGAGACAGGCAGTGCACTGTGAATGTCCCTCCTTGCTTGTCCCCTTAACGGCATGCGCACTTTCAAGTGACTCTAGAGTGAATCGCTTGATCAGATAAAAACAGTGGATGACAACAACCGCCTCTTATAACACAAGGCCCTCGTTGAAGGCCGATCTTGAGTCGCTCCCCCCCACTGCCTCTGTGGTCTCACTCTGAGTCTCTGGAGGACTGCACCATTCAGACCTCATGGTCTGAATATCATTAACTCGAATCGTAACAGCTCAAACCCAGTTAGCACGCCATTCCCCAGGTGGTACCACGAGGAGTCCACACTGTTCATGCACAAATCAGAACGCGAGGACAGGCAGGTCAAAGTGCCTCGGGGCAGCGCGCTCGTTTTGAAACAATGGATCCACAAAGACCCGAAGATGACACAAAAGTGCAGGACACCAAGGAAGGATGAGGAGACAATTTGTTTTAACTATTGATTATCTATTTCAATTATTGATTAACTAGTTTTAATTATCAATCGCGCTCTTTGACAGAACAGGTTGAAGATGAAACAAACCCACTGTGTTCTTCTCAAAAAGACCAAAGACCAGTCGGAATATGTGCAAATACACTTTCTTATGCTGTATCGAGTATTTATGCAGTACATACTGTAGTGCAGGATGTATTTTATGCCCTATGTACTATGTCACAAAGACTACAATCACTACGGCCATTATCACTATGACTACTATCAGTATGGCCATTATCACTAGGGCCACTATCACTATAGCTACTATCACTAGGGCCACTATCAGTAAGGCCACTATCACTAGGGCTACTAACACTAGGGCTACTATCACTATGTCTATTATCACTACAGATAATATCACTACGGCTTCTATCGCTATGGCTACTTATCACTAGGGCCACTATCACTATGGCTACTTATCAGTATGGTCACTATCACTAGGCCTACTAACACTAGGGCCACTTTCACCATGGCTACTATCACTATGGCCACTATGGTACTATCACTACAGCTACTATCACTATGGCTACTATAACTATGGCTACTATTGATGAGAATATCTGACCTGACCACACACAGGAAACCAGTAAGAGGTTTTTATGGTCAGGTTCACACCTCTCCACTGTGTGGTGTCTGTTTTGTTGCGTATGTGTATTTGAGGGGTTTTGTGTGATGTCTGCAGACAACATCAGGTTTACATGAGAGATGACATGGTTTGGAGTGAAGAGCTGGGTTTTGATGAACTCTTTGAAGTCTGTGACAGCAGGGTGCAGTCAGGCATGTGTATGCAGTGTTTTGGGAAATAGAGCATAATTTCAGGAAATGTGTCACGGCAATCAAGACACCCCTAAAAGACACCTGAAGTGCCAGACACTTCAAAGGTACTTGATTCGTTAATTCCACACTTAGTAATCCTAACATAACTTTATTGATCCCGGAGGAAACTGCAGCAAAGCAATCTCAAGCACGCCAACATCTGCTAAACACTGGAAATATGAGTGCCACTGTTTCTCTAAGAGAGAACAAGGTGACTGCACAGTAATGCCTATGTCAGTAACGGCGATGGGGTTTGAATAAAGGAAACAAATATAACCTCAAAATAAACAAAATTAAGTTTAGACTAAGCTCTGTGTGTGTGTGTGCGTGTGTGTGTGTGCGCGTGTGTGTGTGCGTATGTGTGTCTGTGTGTGTGTGTGTGTGTGTGTGTGTGTGTGTGTGTGTGTGTGTGTGTGTGCGTGTATGTTCCTCTAGACCTTTCCTACTCTGTGCTCTAGCCATCTTCAGACATCCTTCTATTGGCTGGTAGCTCCTGGACAGGAAGTTTGAGATTCCTGGACAGACAGCATGGTCCAGACCAGATGCAACCCACTTTTAAGCGGCGTTTCTAAAGTTTTGTGCAATAAACACAGACTCTGTAAAAGTGGTGGGTTCTTCATCTTCACCATCATCATCGTCATCCTGATGTGATGAGTCATCAGATTTCCTGTGGCATTCCTCCTGGTGTTCCTGACACTCCACCAGGCGACAGAGAGGCTTGGCTCCAGCGTGGCAGGGGTGGTTCATTAGCAGCAAACGGGAATCTAAACAGGGAACAGTGAATTCTGGTTGGAAAACACCAAGGTCTCGGCAGAAGACAATATTCTGCAATATCCAGTTATGAGACACAGTTCTGGTACACAACATAATTTAATATTAACCTCCCCTCTAAACTCATAAAACCCTGCAGGAAATTCCTAGTTTTGGGCTGCAACAATTCTATCTTTGCCATCAGTGAAACTCCGGCCAACCCACCTCGGGTCCGTCACACTCCAAACAAAACCTGAAACAGCTTCCCAGACTGCACAGGAAGGAGGCCACGCCTCCCAAAGGCAGCCAATCATCCACAGCTCCTGCTCGGTACAGCCGGTATCTCACGCTGGAGCGCCTGGGCCGTCAGCATCCTGCCAGAACAAGCGCTGGTCTCTCCACGGGATGGATATTAGACTGAACAATCCTGAAGTGAACAGCTAAAGCACATCACAGAGATGGGGGGTGGGGGTGGGGTGAAGATGGAGACCAGGATGGAGGACCAGGGCAGTGGAAGGGGGTATGGAGGACCAGACGGCACTAAACAGAGTCTGTGTTTTAAACAATGCAAAGCTGCACATGGAAAAATGTTTTTAAGCTTCATACACATGGCAATTTGTAACTTCATTGATTTACATTTCATACACAATGTTCAAGGTGCTTTACAGATGAAGAGGAAGCATAAAAGGTAAATTGATTTAAATAGGTGATTAAAAAAAAACCTAATTCAAAATAATTGGATAATGACCTTAATTAGAAAGATAAGAAGCTCAAAATACAGAAAGAACCTGAGAGAAATGCATTCACGTTTGAAAAAACTCTTTCCTTTAGGAGAATCTTGCTATGCGTGCATGCGTGTGTGTGTGTGTGTGTGTGTGTGTGTGTGCATGCATAGCCATGTATGTGTGTGTTTCTTTAAACAGTATATGAAAGAAATGCACACAACCACACACACACACACACACACACACACACTCACACACCCTGTGGTTTGTGAGTGATTTCTGAGATGCGTCTGTTTGTGGACTTCATGTCTCTTAGGCGACCCTTGACCACCGCTTTGTGTTCACTGCGGTTTTCGTGGCGCGATGCTGTTGCCGTGGTTCTCAGGTATGCACAAACACCTCAGGCTGGAGCAGTTCTCCAGTACTCTGTCACATTTCTACACACACTCTGCAAATCTTGAACATTCTCCACACATGAAATATTCACGTCAGAGTCCTAAAGAGGCTTATTACATTACACAACACCATATTTCCTGCACAGCATGTTTAGACCGAAACTCAGTCATAAAGACATCAAAGCCCAAGGGGAAAATTCTGTTGAATTACTGTATGGTGCATGTGTTGTAAAATTCATCCTCACCCTGTAACACATAACACATGAGAAAACACATGACGCAGCCTAGAAAATAACAGATGCTTCTGTTACTGAGTTTGAGTTCAGTTTTAAAGTGTTAGAATTAGGGAAGTCATGGTGGGACATAAATTAGCCTCTGCCACTCACACGATCGTCCCATATTTGATGAGATGTTATGTTTTTAACAGTGTTAACAGTTTGAAAGATTGTCGCTGTGTTCATTCCGTTGGCTAGATGCGTGTCTTGCCGTATACGTACTTACTGTATGTGTCCATGTTCAGTGAACGGTGTTTGTTTATAGATCTGATTTAAACATCTATAATGTGACAATTCTGTGTTACTTACATGTCTTCATATATTTATGACATCTGCCTCATGACCAACACTAACACAGAAGTACAATGGAAGTGTGATGAGTCACCGTTAGCACACTGTACCTGTGATGAGTCACCCTTAGCACACTGTATATGTGATGAGTTACTCTTAGCACACTGTATATGTGATGAGTTACTCTTAGCAAACTGTACATGTGATGTGTTACTCTTAGCACACTGTGCCTGTGATGAGTTACTCTTAGCACACTGTATATGTGATGAGTTACTCTTAGCACACTGTATATGTGATGAGTTACTCTTAGCAAACTGTACATGTGATGAGTTACTCTTAGCACACTGTGCCTGTGATGAGTTACTCTTCTTAGCACACTGTATATGTGATGAGTTACT
>NC_137514.1:20920000-20945000 GCF_041902795.1 Electrophorus electricus | reverse complement strand
CCCGAAGAGCCGCGGTGGTGCTCACCGTCTGCTCTGGTGCGTGCTCCACCCAGAGTTGCAGGCGCGCACTTGGATGGAGGGCTTTGATAAGCCAGAATTGGCGGGGCAGAGTTAACTAGGGAATTGTGTCGGCAGAGATTTGATGATTTGTGGGCAAATCTCGCGTCAATTTTGGCCAGGAGGCTGGAATTTGTGAAAGGGCTTGAGTTTCTGAGTTTCTGAGTGAGGAAAAGCCTCAGACAGAAAGATTCTCCTCATCTGTGGTGGACACAGTGACGCTTTGTTTCAGTCTGCAGAAGGTTGTTTCTCGTCAGCCGAGATACACAATCGGGATGCGACCGGTTAGATGTTCTCCTGTAGTTCTCCACAAATAACACACCTGAATGAACACAAGCATTTCTCTCCTTTATAGAGTACGCAATAAATCATACAGGGTCTAACTGATTTAATCCAATAAATGCATCTAGATGTTTCGCTTTGTAAGTAATTTCATGAAATGAAACCATTATAAAGTACAAAACAAAGTTTTTTAGATTTTATATATAAAACTGTACAGAGTTCAGCAACAGCTCTGAGTCATCACCTTGCCTTCACCAAGGGGGCGGAGCCTCGAAAGGGCGGAGTCCTGAGAGGGAGGAGCTTCAGGTGGGAGGCGCTGTCTGCGCTCATTCCTTAAACTTATTCTTTAGTGGCGCTCCCACAGGAAGCTGGAGCTGGACTGGTTTATCCTGCGTGCACCCCGCTGCTTTTACGAACTCCTGCGCTCGACAAAAGTAACTGCCACTGCCGGTTATCTCCGAGCCTTTCAACAGCAGACACTTATTAATATTTCAGAAGTTTCCTTCCTATGACCTTTGTTCTGTAAAGGCTGATTGGGTCTGCCGGCGTAGGTTAGGTGATTATCTCTTTACCATCCAAGTGAAGACAGTGCTGTCTGTGTCTGTGAATCTGTTTTATCTCACCGACCTAAAAGTGCTACGCAAATAATAGCAGATTTAGTTCAACTGAACACGTTTCCTTATGAATATGCATTACTCACATCTCTGCGGCCATTCCGCTCCTCCAGATAAACAGCGCTGTTATTGTTTATTGGTCAGATAACGCACATAGCAGCCATGGTCTTATTGGAGGAGGTCTCAGTCTAAGGATTTGTGAGAAGCCAATAGATTCACACAGATCAGATATGATATCTTCATATTCGACCCTGCATGAAGCCAGAAGGCCTAGATATCTCCTATATGTGAAATAACGGGGGCTGTTTCAGCAGAACTCATGTGAACGAAACAGAGGGGCTCTGAGAGTGTCATTACTCAATGTAAATCAATATGAGTCTTACTCAGTATACATCAACACTGCTCTCTCTTACACACACACACACACACACACACACACACACACACACACATATGTACATACATCCGTACGCCAGCTACACTTTTGTGCTGTCATGTGTCTCTGTTCAGCATTCTAGACCACTATGGTAACAGCTATGGATTCCAGCCAATGGCTAATCGACTTCACTTCCGGCCAATCAGAACTCTTCCTGCTGGAGCGCTCTTCAGTTTTATCCTCTTCAGTTCTCGTCTGAAGCCTGTGTGTCAGGTGACACTCTAAACACACACTGTGTGCTGATACTTTAAGCTTTCACATGTATCCACGAAACAGCCTCCTCCCTGATCTACACGTTGTTCCTGCGGATAAACTGTTGATTTATGGGCTGTTCCTGAGGTTGAACTGTTGATTTATGGGCTGTTCCTGAGGTTGAACTGTTCATCCATGGACTGTTCCTGAGGTTGAACCCTTATTGAGATGCAGCCTCTCACCAGTTAAACTCACACAAACCCAGACAACTACGCACTGCTTCTGCTCCTGTGGCACATATATCTGCCCAAGTGTGCAGAAACACACACACACACACACACACACACACACAGAGGCACTAAAAGCCTCTTTAAGGTACTAGAGTGGAGCTCACTCAGATGGAGTTTTTAGCAGATTAGGTCACCCAGACCTTAAAGAAAAGCTCTTTTCACAGGCTGCCACCACAGGCATATTCAGAAGGAAGCAGATTCATGTCTCCTCACGCTGGCGAGGCAGAGAATGTCTGTACTTAAGAGGAGAAATCACTCATGAGGGAGACGCCAGTGCAGTCGAGTGTCTCTACACCACCTTGTGCGGGAATCATACCGAAATACACAGCGCTGTGTTACCCTCAGAATGACACCGAGGAAAACAGACGTCTCCCCCAGCCAGTGCGTACCTACGCCAAACGAATCTGACACGCCGTGCCTATGGACAGGGGGCCAGTCATTCATGAGCAGGACTCAATCTACCAGGACCGCTCATAAACCAATGGTGTTGCTTTAGAGAGGCAGAGGACAGTGTCCTCTCTGGGCCACCGCACCCGCTCCACCCACACTGTCCTGTGGTTGTCCTGCAGAGTTAACAGAGCACCCAAAGCATCCTGCTGGTGTCCTGCACAGTTAGTTATACCCCCCTCATGGACCATACCATACCACATATGCACTGAATGTCTTTCATTGGCACAGAACCCAATCACGTGTGAATTCTTTTTTATTTACTACACTTGCCTTCACTCTACTAGTAAACTGCACAGGTGACAGGTGACCAGATACAGAACAGGCCTGTAAGGTGTGTGATTTGACAGCCACACATGCTAACTATTCAGGTTAACAGTTGTGTGGTTGTTAACCTGCCCTCACTGTCCTGTGGTGGCCAGCCGAAACACTGTTAATGTAGCTCTGCAGTCATATTTCATATTACAGACTGTCAGTGGTACAGACATTAGTGGTACAGTCTGCCAGTGGTACAGACGGTGGTACAGACATTAGTGGTTCAATCTGTCAGTGGTACAGACTGTCAGTGGTACAGTCTGCCAGTGCTACAGACATTAGTGGTACAGTCTGCCAGTGGTACAGTCTGCCAGTGGTACAGACATTAGTGGTACAGTCTGCCAGTGGTACAGTCTGCCAGTGGTACAGACATTAGTGGTACAGTCTGTCAGTGGTACAGTCTGTCAGTGGTACAGACATTAGTGGTACAGTCTGTCAGTGGTACAGTCTGTCAGTGGTACAGACATTAGTAGTACAGACATTATTGGTACAGTCTGCCAGTGGTATAGTCTGCTAGTGGTACAGACGGTAGTACAGACATTAGTGGTACAGTCTGTCAGTGGTACAGTCTGTCAGTGGTACAGATGGTGGTACAGACATTAGTGGTACAGTCTGTCAGTGGTACAGTCTGCCAGTGGTACAGACATTAGTGGTACAGTCTGTCAGTGGTACAGATGGTGGTGCAGACATTAGTGGTACAGTCTGTCAGTGGTACAGTCTGTCAGTGGTACAGACATTAGTGGTACAGTCTGTCAGTGGTACAGACGGTGGTACAGTCTGTCAGTGGTACAGTCTGTCAGTGGTACAGATGGTGGTGCAGACATTAGTGGTACAGTCTGTCAGTGGTACAGTCTGCCAGTGGTACAGACATTAGTGGTACAGTCTGTCAGTGGTACAGATGGTGGTGCAGACATTAGTGGTACAGTCTGTCAGTGGTACAGTCTGTCAGTGGTACAGACATTAGTGGTACAGTCTGTCAGTGGTACAGACGGTGGTACAGTCTGTCAGTGGTACAGTCTGTCAGTGGTACAGACATTAGTGGTACAGTCTGTCAGTGGTACAGACGGTGGTACAGTCTGTCAGTGGTACAGTCTGTCAGTGGTACAGACATTAGTGGTACAGTCTGTCAGTGGTACAGACGGTGGTACAGTCTGTCAGTGGTACAGTTCATCTCCCCAGCTGGTGGGAGCTACAGACTGACACGTCAGCGTAATAAAACCTTAGACTTCGCCTCACTCCTCAGTTGTAGATACTGTTTGAAACTTTTGTCTTTTTGTTTCAGTTATTACTTAGACCACTGGCATGAGGGAGAACTCGGGCCTGCACCGAGGTGACTCAGGGTTCCGCTTGCGGACCTTAATGGAGTTGTACTCCACGGATGCTAAAATCTCCTACCAGCCACGATGGTCCTTCACAATTATCAGTGTCACCCATTCACAGAAAACCGTTCCACTTGGTTCGCCACAGCGGAAGCTGTCGGGATGAGCGATGACCAGCATTAGCTGCCGCAACCATTTTGTTTTCCCTCGATTCGTGTTTGGGGAGTAGCACTAGCCGGATCACGTGGTGATCACCGTCCGGAGTGTACAGGTTTACATGCCCACGCGAGAATTCTCAGCACCATTCTGTGTTTACACACACGTGAGTTTTCTCAGCATTGTTCTGTGTTTACACACATGTGAGTTTTCTCAGCACCATTCTGTGTTTACACACACGTGAGTTTTCTCAGCACCATTCTGTGTTTACACGCGTGAGAATTCTCAGCACCATTCTGTGTTTACACACACGTGAGTTTTCTCAGCATTGTTCTGTGTTGATTTGCTATCATTTGTTTGAGTTGTCAAAGGTTTAGCTGCTCTTAGAGGTGATGGCTCTTCAAAATAGTCCTGACGGAGTTCATCTGGGTTCTCTTTCCTCTCTGGAATCAGAGAAATGAGCAAATGATTGAATAAATGAACTCATTATTAAACAGATGAATTCACTGAAGTCAAGTGTGCATTACCCAGCAGAGCCTGGATTCATGAGGTCAGGATTTTTTTTCTTTTTGGCCATGTGTTATCCTGCTGGAAACTTTCTAAGACTCCTTGTAACATCAGTACCAAGTGCTGAATGTAGCCAAGATTCGTCACAAGTCATCGGGAATTTGCGGAGCTGCTCGGAGACGATGGGTTGTCCTCATGCTCCGTACTGTCGCCCCGGCATGGTTCGGACTCTTGCGTTTACCCAGAGCCACGCTGACAAATGTGTGCTGTTTCCGAGGTGACACCCTCAGTGAAGGCACATGGTTCCATGGTCCAGGTCTCACAGTGTAAATTTCACGCGTGGCGCAGTCTGTGGGGGTCACATCTGGGGGACAACCCTGTCCACAGAAAGGGAGAGAGACATGCACATACACAGAGAGAGAGAGAGACCGGCAGAGAAACAAATAAGATCATTAAGAAGAAACAAAGCTTTAGATTTATAGTGTCTGTACATTTGAATGCAAAAGTTTTTTCCCTGTTTTGCCTGCTCCATTTGTATGTAAAGAAAAAAGCGAGGTGTGGGAGGGCCGGAACTCAGCAAGACCCGCCCCTCTCAGCAAGCCCCGCCCCTCTCAGACTTATGTGTTTTTAGATTGGTCTCCTGTCTGTGTGGGGTGTATGGCTGCTATTTGACAAACAACACACCGAGAGCTTTCAGTGCTCATGATGTGATCTGAAAAACATTCACAGTCACTCTATCATTCCGGGATTCCCAGTCACTCTGTCATTCCAAACCTGCCACCCATAACATTTCTCTAGCATTCTACGCCTATAACATTTGCGTTAATGCCCCTGAAAACAGGACCTACCTGCAGTTTAAAAATAAAGGATTCGGGTCTTTAGAATCATATTTACATAACTGCAGTTTGTCTTTTTCATTATTATATGCATTAAACATAATTTTTGCACACATTAATGCTTTTGGTGTCTGTTTATTCTGACATCCTTTGTTTCATCAGCTATTCATGGCCATATGAATAAGTAAACACAAGTGACCGCGTTTACGCTCGTGTTTATGTATGAGGCTGTGTTTTATGTATAGAGACGCGTTTGCATATCCCAGCTGCCCTCTCTGGTGCTGCCGAACACCTCCGGCTCCGTATGCTCAATAAAGAGTAAAGGCGTCACGTAGACGTGTGGGATTCAGTGCACAGACGTTGAAATATGGTTAATCGAGCTCAGGGTGCATGTTAAACACATTTGCTAGGCGTAACCCAAAGCCCGGGCATATATCCGGTTCTCTCGGCAAGAGCGGAATTTTAAACGCTCATAAGGACCCTCGGCTGTGCGACCCTGGGCTTTGACTCAATAAGCAGGGAAGCACCTTATCAGACTGTAATTTAATTTGATTTCAATTTGCTTTGTATTTTTTTTGCTGTTGTTGTTTTGCTTCTGGGAGAGCCCTCGCCAAGAACGGAGCGTCTGATCACCACTCGCTCTGACGCTGCAGACAACAACGGAGCGATTGATCAACACGTAATTATACGGCAATGCGTAAACGTAACGCATTACACATGAGCTCGGGACCATGCTTGTGCTGTGGACCTCAGAGCCTCCCTGTAACCGTGAGGGGTGGGGTGTTAATACACAGCTTCTTTGACTTCGCAGCGGGTAGTAACTGATTTGTTTCTCTTTAATAGCCAAGGATTTAAACAAAGAAGGCGAAGGAGCCAATGTTGGCACAAAGATTGCACCTTTTACACAGAACACAGCAGGGTGAGCTGGAGAGAAGTCACTTAGTTCAGCTTATAGACACTTAGTTCAGCTTATAGACACTTAGTTCAGCTTATAGACACTTAGTTCAGTTTATACACTTAGTTCAGCTTATAGACACTTAGTTCATCTTATAGACACTTAATTCATCTTATAGACACTTAGTTCAGCTTATAGACACTTAGATCATCTTATAGACAATTAGTTCAGCTTATAGACACTTAGTTCATCTTATAGGGACACTTAGTTCTTATAGGGACACTTAGTTCATCTTATAGACACTTAGTTCAGCTTATAGACACTTAATTCATCATATAGACACTTAGTTCAGCATATAGGGACACTTAGTTCATTTTATAGACACATAGTTCAGCTTATAGGGACACTTAATTCATCTTATAGACACTTAGTTCAGCTTATAGGGACACTTAGTTCAGCTTATAGACACTTAGTTCATCTTATAGGGACACATAGTTCAGCTTATAGACACTTAGTTCAACTTATAGGGACATTTAGTTCTTATAGGGACACTTAGTTCATCTTATAGACACTTAATTCAGTTTATAGACACAGTTCATCTTATAGGGACACTTAGTTCTTATAGGGACACTTAGTTCTTAAAGGGACACTTAGTTCACCTTATAGACACTTAGTTCATCTCATAGGGACACTTAGTTCATCTTATAGAGACTTAGTTCAGCTCATAGTGACACTTAGTTCAGCTTATAGACACTTAGTTCGTCTCATAGGGACACTTAGTTCATCTTATAGACACTTAGTTTATCTTATAGGGACACTTAGTTCTTATAGGGACACTTAGTTCAGCTTATAGACACTTAATTCATCTTATAGACACTTAATTCAGCTTATAGACACTTAATTCATCTTATAGACACTTAGTTCAGCTTATAGACACTTAATTCATCTTATAGACACTTAGTTCAGTTTAAAGACACTTAGTTCATCTTATAGGGAAACTTAGTTCTTATAGGGACACTTAGTTCATCTTATAGACACTTAATTCAGCTTATAGACACTTAATTCATCTTATAGACACTTAGTTCATCTTATAGGGACACTTAGTTCTTATAGGGACACTAAGTTCATCTTATAGACACTTAATTCATCTCATAGGGACACTTAGTTCATCTTATAGACACTTAGTTCATCTTATAGGTACACTTAGTTCTTATAGGGACACTTAGTTCAAATTATAGACACTTAATTCATCTCATAGGGACACTTAGTTCAACTTATAGACACTTAGTTCATCTCATAGGGACACTTAGTTCATCTTATAGACAATTAGTTCATCTCATAGGGACACTTAGTTCATCTTATAGACAATTAGTTCATCTCATAGGACACTTAGTTCAGCTTATAGGGACACTTAATTCATCTTATAGACACTTAGTTCAGCTTATAGGGACACTTAGTTCAGCTTATAGGGACACTTAGTTCAACTTATAGATACTTAGTTCATCTCATAGTGACACTTAGTTCAACTTATAGACACTTAGTTCATCTCATAGGGACACTTAGTTCATCTTATAGACACTTAGTTCATCTTATAGGTACACTTAGTTCTTATAGGGACACTTAGTTCAACTTATAGACACTTAATTCATCTCATAGACACTTAGTTCATCTCATAGGGACACTTAGTTCATCTTATAGACAATAAGTTCATCTCATAGGGACACTTAGTTCATCTTATAGACAATTAGTTCATCTCATAGGGACACTTAGTTCAGCTTATAGGGACACTTAATTCATCTTATAGACACTTAGTTCATCTTATAGGGACACTTAGTTCAGCTTATAGACACTTAGTTCAGCTTATAGGGACACTTAGTTCAACTTATAGACACTTAGTTCATCTCATAGGGACACTTAGATCAATTTATAGACACTTAGTTAATCTCATATGGACACTTAGTTCTTATAGGGACACTTAGTTCAGCTTATAGACACTTAATTCATCATATAGACACTTAGTTCAGCATATAGGGACACTTAGTTCATTTTATAGACACATAGTTCAGCTTATAGGGACACTTAATTCATCTTATAGACACTTAGTTCAGCTTATAGGGACACTTAGTTCAGCTTATAGACACTTAGTTCATCTTATAGGGACACATAGTTCAGCTTATAGACACTTAGTTCAACTTATAGGGACATTTAGTTCTTATAGGGACACTTAGTTCATCTTATAGACACTTAATTCAGTTTATAGACACAGTTCATCTTATAGGGACACTTAGTTCTTATAGGGACACTTAGTTCTTAAAGGGACACTTAGTTCACCTTATAGACACTTAGTTCATCTCATAGGGACACTTAGTTCATCTTATAGAGACTTAGTTCAGCTCATAGTGACACTTAGTTCAGCTTATAGACACTTAGTTCGTCTCATAGGGACACTTAGTTCATCTTATAGACACTTAGTTTATCTTATAGGGACACTTAGTTCTTATAGGGACACTTAGTTCAGCTTATAGACACTTAATTCATCTTATAGACACTTAATTCAGCTTATAGACACTTAATTCATCTTATAGACACTTAGTTCAGCTTATAGACACTTAATTCATCTTATAGACACTTAGTTCAGTTTAAAGACACTTAGTTCATCTTATAGGGAAACTTAGTTCTTATAGGGACACTTAGTTCATCTTATAGACACTTAATTCAGCTTATAGACACTTAATTCATCTTATAGACACTTAGTTCATCTTATAGGGACACTTAGTTCTTATAGGGACACTAAGTTCATCTTATAGACACTTAATTCATCTCATAGGGACACTTAGTTCATCTTATAGACACTTAGTTCATCTTATAGGTACACTTAGTTCTTATAGGGACACTTAGTTCAAATTATAGACACTTAATTCATCTCATAGGGACACTTAGTTCAACTTATAGACACTTAGTTCATCTCATAGGGACACTTAGTTCATCTTATAGACAATTAGTTCATCTCATAGGGACACTTAGTTCATCTTATAGACAATTAGTTCATCTCATAGGACACTTAGTTCAGCTTATAGGGACACTTAATTCATCTTATAGACACTTAGTTCAGCTTATAGGGACACTTAGTTCAGCTTATAGGGACACTTAGTTCAACTTATAGATACTTAGTTCATCTCATAGTGACACTTAGTTCAACTTATAGACACTTAGTTCATCTCATAGGGACACTTAGTTCATCTTATAGACACTTAGTTCATCTTATAGGTACACTTAGTTCTTATAGGGACACTTAGTTCAACTTATAGACACTTAATTCATCTCATAGACACTTAGTTCATCTCATAGGGACACTTAGTTCATCTTATAGACAATAAGTTCATCTCATAGGGACACTTAGTTCATCTTATAGACAATTAGTTCATCTCATAGGGACACTTAGTTCAGCTTATAGGGACACTTAATTCATCTTATAGACACTTAGTTCATCTTATAGGGACACTTAGTTCAGCTTATAGACACTTAGTTCAGCTTATAGGGACACTTAGTTCAACTTATAGACACTTAGTTCATCTCATAGGGACACTTAGATCAATTTATAGACACTTAGTTAATCTCATATGGACACTTAGTTCTTATAGGGACACTTAGTTCAACTTATAGACACTTAGTTCATCTCATAGGGACACTTAGTTCAACTTATAGACACTTAGTTCATCTCATAGGGACACTTAGTTCATCTTATAGACACTTAGTTCAACTTATAGACACTTAGTTCATCTCATAGGGACACTTAGTTCATCTTATAGACACTTAGTTCATCTTATAGGTACACTTAGTTCTTATAGGGACACTTAGTTCAACTTATAGACACTTAATTCATCTCATAGACCCTTAGTTCAGCTTATAGACACTTAGTTCATCTTATAGACAATTAGTTCAGCTTATAGACACTTAGTTCATCTTATAGGGACACTTAGTTCTTATAGGGACACTTAGTTCAGCTTATAGACACTTAATTCATCATATAGACACTTAATTCATATTATAGACACTTAGTTCAGTTTATAGGGACACTTAGTTCATTTTATAGACACTTAGTTCATCTCATAGGGACACTTAGTTCATCTTATAGACACTTAGTTCATCTCATAGCGACACTTAGTTCAGCTTATAGACACTTAATTCATCATATAGACACTTAATTCATATTATAGACACTTAGTTCATCTCATAGGGACACTTCGTTCATCTTATAGACAATTAGTTCATCTCATAGGGACACTTAGTTCATCTTATAGGGACACTTAGTTCAACTTATAGACACTTAGTTCATCTCATAGGGACACTTAGTTCATCTTATAGACACTTATTTCATCTCATAGGGACACTTAGATCAACTTATAGACACTTAGTTCATCTCATAGGGACACTTAGTTCTTATAGGGACACTTAGTTCATCTTATAGACACTTAGTTCAACTTATAGACACTTAGTTCATCTCATAGGGACACTTAGTTCATCTTATAGACAATTAGTTCATCTCATAGGGACACTTAGTTCATCTTATAGGGACACTTAGTTCATCTTATAGACACTTAGTTCATCTCATAGCGACACTTAGTTCAGCTTATAGACACTTAGTTCATCTTATAGGTAGACTTAGTTCTTATAGGGACACTTAGTTCAACTTATAGACACTTAATTCATCTCATAGGGACACTTAGTTCAACTTATAGACACTTATTTCATCTCATAGGGACACTTAGTTCAACTTATAGACACTTATTTCATCTCATAGGGACACTTAGTTCATCTTATAGACAATTAGTTCATCTCATAGGGACACTTAGTTCATCTTATAGGGACACTTAATTCATTTTATAGACACTTAGTTCAGCTTATAGGGACACTTAGTTCAAATTATAGACACTTAATTCATCTCATAGGGACACTTAGTTCAGCTTATAGACACTTAATTCATCTTATAGACACTTAGTTCAGTTTAAAGACACTTAGTTCATCTTATAGGGAAACTTAGTTCTTATAGGGACACTTAGTTCATCTTATAGACACTTAATTCAGCTTATAGACACTTAATTCATCTTATAGACACTTAGTTCATCTTATAGGGACACTTAGTTCTTATAGGGACACTAAGTTCATCTTATAGACACTTAATTCATCTCATAGGGACACTTAGTTCATCTTATAGACACTTAGTTCATCTTATAGGTACACTTAGTTCTTATAGGGACACTTAGTTCAAATTATAGACACTTAATTCATCTCATAGGGACACTTAGTTCAACTTATAGACACTTAGTTCATCTCATAGGGACACTTAGTTCATCTTATAGACAATTAGTTCATCTCATAGGGACACTTAGTTCATCTTATAGACAATTAGTTCATCTCATAGGACACTTAGTTCAGCTTATAGGGACACTTAATTCATCTTATAGACACTTAGTTCAGCTTATAGGGACACTTAGTTCAGCTTATAGGGACACTTAGTTCAACTTATAGATACTTAGTTCATCTCATAGTGACACTTAGTTCAACTTATAGACACTTAGTTCATCTCATAGGGACACTTAGTTCATCTTATAGACACTTAGTTCATCTTATAGGTACACTTAGTTCTTATAGGGACACTTAGTTCAACTTATAGACACTTAATTCATCTCATAGACACTTAGTTCATCTCATAGGGACACTTAGTTCATCTTATAGACAATAAGTTCATCTCATAGGGACACTTAGTTCATCTTATAGACAATTAGTTCATCTCATAGGGACACTTAGTTCAGCTTATAGGGACACTTAATTCATCTTATAGACACTTAGTTCAGCTTATAGGGACACTTAGTTCAGCTTATAGACACTTAGTTCAGCTTATAGGGACACTTAGTTCAACTTATAGACACTTAGTTCATCTCATAGGGACACTTAGATCAATTTATAGACACTTAGTTAATCTCATATGGACACTTAGTTCTTATAGGGACACTTAGTTCAACTTATAGACACTTAGTTCATCTCATAGGGACACTTAGTTCAACTTATAGACACTTAGTTCATCTCATAGGGACACTTAGTTCATCTTATAGACACTTAGTTCAACTTATAGACACTTAGTTCATCTCATAGGGACACTTAGTTCATCTTATAGACACTTAGTTCATCTTATAGGTACACTTAGTTCTTATAGGGACACTTAGTTCAACTTATAGACACTTAATTCATCTCATAGACCCTTAGTTCAGCTTATAGACACTTAGTTCATCTTATAGACAATTAGTTCAGCTTATAGACACTTAGTTCATCTTATAGACCCTTAGTTCAGCTTATAGACACTTAGTTCATCTTATAGACAATTAGTTCAGCTTATAGACACTTAATTCATCATATAGACACTTAATTCATATTATAGACACTTAGTTCATCTCATAGGGACACTTCGTTCATCTTATAGACAATTAGTTCATCTCATAGGGACACTTAGTTCATCTTATAGGGACACTTAGTTCAACTTATAGACACTTAGTTCATCTCATAGGGACACTTAGTTCATCTTATAGACACTTATTTCATCTCATAGGGACACTTAGATCAACTTATAGACACTTAGTTCATCTCATAGGGACACTTAGTTCTTATAGGGACACTTAGTTCATCTTATAGACACTTAGTTCAACTTATAGACACTTAGTTCATCTCATAGGGACACTTAGTTCATCTTATAGACAATTAGTTCATCTCATAGGGACACTTAGTTCATCTTATAGGGACACTTAGTTCATCTTATAGACACTTAGTTCATCTCATAGCGACACTTAGTTCAGCTTATAGACACTTAGTTCATCTTATAGGTAGACTTAGTTCTTATAGGGACACTTAGTTCAACTTATAGACACTTAATTCATCTCATAGGGACACTTAGTTCATCTCATAGGGACACTTAGTTCATCTTATAGACAATTAGTTCATCTCATAGGGACACTTAGTTCATCTTATAGGGACACTTTGTTCATCTTATAGACACTTAGTTCATCTCATAGCGACACTTAGTTCAGCTTATAGACACTTAGTTCATCTTATAGGTAGACTTAGTTCTTATAGGGACACTTAGTTCAACTTATAGACACTTAATTCATCTCATAGGGACACTTAGTTCATCTCATAGGGACACTTAGTTCATCTTATAGACACTTAGTTCATCTCATAGGGACACTTAGTTCTTATAGGGACACTTAGTTCATCTTATAGACACTTAGTTCAACTTATAGACACTTAGTTCATCTCATAGGGACACTTAGTTCATCTTATAGACAATTAGTTCATCTCATAGGGACACTTAGTTCATCTTATAGGGACACTTAGTTCATCTTATAGACACTTAGTTCATCTCATAGCGACACTTAGTTCAGCTTATAGACACTTAGTTCATCTTATAGGTAGACTTAGTTCTTATAGGGACACTTAGTTCAACTTATAGACACTTAATTCATCTCATAGGGACACTTAGTTCAACTTATAGACACTTATTTCATCTCATAGGGACACTTTGTTCATCTTATAGACAATTAGTTCATCTCATAGGGACACTTAGTTCATCTTATAGACAATTAGTTCATCTCATAGGGACACTTAGTTCATCTTATAGGGACACTTAATTCATTTTATAGACACTTAGTTCAGCTTATAGGGACACTTAGTTCAACTTATAGACACTTAGTTCATCTCATAGGGACACTTAGATCAACTTATAGACACTTAGTTCATCTCATAGGGACACTTAGTTCTTATAGGGACACTTAGTTCAACTTATAGACATTTAGTTCATCTCATAGGGACACTTAGTTCAACTTATAGACACTTAGTTCATCTCATAGTGACACTTAGTTCAACTTATAGACACTTAGTTCATCTCATAGGGACACTTAGTTCATCTTAGAGACACTTAGTTCAACTTATAGACACTTAGTTCATCTCATAGGGACACTTAGTTCATCTTATAGACACAGTTCAACTTATAGACACTTAGTTCATCTCATAGGGACACTTATTTCATCTTATAGACAATTAGTTCATCCCATAGGGACACAGTTCATCTTATAGACAATTAGTTCATCTCATAGGGACACTTAGTTCATCTTATAGGGACACTTAGTTCATCTTATAGACACTTAGTTCATCTCATAGCGACACTTAGTTCAGCTTATAGACACTTAGTTCATCTTATAGGGACACTTAGTTCTTATAGAGACACTTAGTTCAACTTATAGACACTTAATTCATCTCATAGGGACACTTAGTTCATCTTATAGACACTTAGTTCATCTCATAGCGACACTTAGTTCAGCTTATAGACACTTAGTTCATCTTATAGGGACACTTAGTTCTTATAGAGACACTTAGTTCAACTTATAGACACTTAATTCATCTCATAGGGACACTTAGTTCATCTTATAGACACAGTTCATCTCATAGGGACACTTAGTTCATCTTATAGACACTTAGTGCATCTTATAGGGAAACTTAGTTCTTATAGGGACACTTAGTTCATCTTATAGACACTTAATTCAGCTTATAGACACTTAATTCATCTTATAGACACTTAGTTCATCTTATAGGGACACTTAGTTCTTATAGGGACACTAAGTTCATCTTATAGACACTTAATTCATCTCATAGGGACACTTAGTTCATCTTATAGACACTTAGTTCATCTTATAGGTACACTTAGTTCTTATAGGGACACTTAGTTCAAATTATAGACACTTAATTCATCTCATAGGGACACTTAGTTCAACTTATAGACACTTAGTTCATCTCATAGGGACACTTAGTTCATCTTATAGACAATTAGTTCATCTCATAGGGACACTTAGTTCATCTTATAGACAATTAGTTCATCTCATAGGACACTTAGTTCAGCTTATAGGGACACTTAATTCATCTTATAGACACTTAGTTCAGCTTATAGGGACACTTAGTTCAGCTTATAGGGACACTTAGTTCAACTTATAGATACTTAGTTCATCTCATAGTGACACTTAGTTCAACTTATAGACATTTAGTTCATCTCATAGGGACACTTAGTTCAACTTATAGACACTTAGTTCATCTCATAGTGACACTTAGTTCAACTTATAGACACTTAGTTCATCTCATAGGGACACTTAGTTCATCTTAGAGACACTTAGTTCAACTTATAGACACTTAGTTCATCTCATAGGGACACTTAGTTCATCTTATAGACACAGTTCAACTTATAGACACTTAGTTCATCTCATAGGGACACTTATTTCATCTTATAGACAATTAGTTCATCCCATAGGGACACAGTTCATCTTATAGACAATTAGTTCATCTCATAGGGACACTTAGTTCATCTTATAGGGACACTTAGTTCATCTTATAGACACTTAGTTCATCTCATAGCGACACTTAGTTCAGCTTATAGACACTTAGTTCATCTTATAGGGACACTTAGTTCTTATAGAGACACTTAGTTCAACTTATAGACACTTAATTCATCTCATAGGGACACTTAGTTCATCTTATAGACACTTAGTTCATCTCATAGCGACACTTAGTTCAGCTTATAGACACTTAGTTCATCTTATAGGGACACTTAGTTCTTATAGAGACACTTAGTTCAACTTATAGACACTTAATTCATCTCATAGGGACACTTAGTTCATCTTATAGACACAGTTCATCTCATAGGGACACTTAGTTCATCTTATAGACACTTAGTGCATCTTATAGGGAAACTTAGTTCTTATAGGGACACTTAGTTCATCTTATAGACACTTAATTCAGCTTATAGACACTTAATTCATCTTATAGACACTTAGTTCATCTTATAGGGACACTTAGTTCTTATAGGGACACTAAGTTCATCTTATAGACACTTAATTCATCTCATAGGGACACTTAGTTCATCTTATAGACACTTAGTTCATCTTATAGGTACACTTAGTTCTTATAGGGACACTTAGTTCAAATTATAGACACTTAATTCATCTCATAGGGACACTTAGTTCAACTTATAGACACTTAGTTCATCTCATAGGGACACTTAGTTCATCTTATAGACAATTAGTTCATCTCATAGGGACACTTAGTTCATCTTATAGACAATTAGTTCATCTCATAGGACACTTAGTTCAGCTTATAGGGACACTTAATTCATCTTATAGACACTTAGTTCAGCTTATAGGGACACTTAGTTCAGCTTATAGGGACACTTAGTTCAACTTATAGATACTTAGTTCATCTCATAGTGACACTTAGTTCAACTTATAGACACTTAGTTCATCTCATAGGGACACTTAGTTCATCTTATAGACACTTAGTTCATCTTATAGGTACACTTAGTTCTTATAGGGACACTTAGTTCAACTTATAGACACTTAATTCATCTCATAGACACTTAGTTCATCTCATAGGGACACTTAGTTCATCTTATAGACAATAAGTTCATCTCATAGGGACACTTAGTTCATCTTATAGACAATTAGTTCATCTCATAGGGACACTTAGTTCAGCTTATAGGGACACTTAATTCATCTTATAGACACTTAGTTCAGCTTATAGGGACACTTAGTTCAGCTTATAGACACTTAGTTCAGCTTATAGGGACACTTAGTTCAACTTATAGACACTTAGTTCATCTCATAGGGACACTTAGATCAATTTATAGACACTTAGTTAATCTCATATGGACACTTAGTTCTTATAGGGACACTTAGTTCAACTTATAGACACTTAGTTCATCTCATAGGGACACTTAGTTCAACTTATAGACACTTAGTTCATCTCATAGGGACACTTAGTTCATCTTATAGACACTTAGTTCAACTTATAGACACTTAGTTCATCTCATAGGGACACTTAGTTCATCTTATAGACACTTAGTTCATCTTATAGGTACACTTAGTTCTTATAGGGACACTTAGTTCAACTTATAGACACTTAGTTCATCTCATAGGGACACTTAGTTCAGCTTATAGACACTTAGTTCATCTTATAGACAATTAGTTCAGCTTATAGACATTTAGTTCATCTTATAGACCCTTAGTTCAGCTTATAGACACTTAGTTCATCTTATAGACAATTAGTTCAGCTTATAGACACTTAATTCATCATATAGACACTTAATTCATATTATAGACACTTAGTTCATCTCATAGGGACACTTCGTTCATCTTATAGACAATTAGTTCATCTCATAGGGACACTTAGTTCATCTTATAGGGACACTTAGTTCAACTTATAGACACTTAGTTCATCTCATAGGGACACTTAGTTCATCTTATAGACACTTATTTCATCTCATAGGGACACTTAGATCAACTTATAGACACTTAGTTCATCTCATAGGGACACTTAGTTCTTATAGGGACACTTAGTTCATCTTATAGACACTTAGTTCAACTTATAGACACTTAGTTCATCTCATAGGGACACTTAGTTCATCTTATAGACAATTAGTTCATCTCATAGGGACACTTAGTTCATCTTATAGGGACACTTAGTTCATCTTATAGACACTTAGTTCATCTCATAGCGACACTTAGTTCAGCTTATAGACACTTAGTTCATCTTATAGGTAGACTTAGTTCTTATAGGGACACTTAGTTCAACTTATAGACACTTAATTCATCTCATAGGGACACTTAGTTCATCTCATAGGGACACTTAGTTCATCTTATAGACAATTAGTTCATCTCATAGGGACACTTAGTTCATCTTATAGGGACACTTTGTTCATCTTATAGACACTTAGTTCATCTCATAGCGACACTTAGTTCAGCTTATAGACACTTAGTTCATCTTATAGGTAGACTTAGTTCTTATAGGGACACTTAGTTCAACTTATAGACACTTAATTCATCTCATAGGGACACTTAGTTCATCTCATAGGGACACTTAGTTCATCTTATAGACACTTAGTTCATCTCATAGGGACACTTAGTTCTTATAGGGACACTTAGTTCATCTTATAGACACTTAGTTCAACTTATAGACACTTAGTTCATCTCATAGGGACACTTAGTTCATCTTATAGACAATTAGTTCATCTCATAGGGACACTTAGTTCATCTTATAGGGACACTTAGTTCATCTTATAGACACTTAGTTCATCTCATAGCGACACTTAGTTCAGCTTATAGACACTTAGTTCATCTTATAGGTAGACTTAGTTCTTATAGGGACACTTAGTTCAACTTATAGACACTTAATTCATCTCATAGGGACACTTAGTTCAACTTATAGACACTTATTTCATCTCATAGGGACACTTTGTTCATCTTATAGACAATTAGTTCATCTCATAGGGACACTTAGTTCATCTTATAGACAATTAGTTCATCTCATAGGGACACTTAGTTCATCTTATAGGGACACTTAATTCATTTTATAGACACTTAGTTCAGCTTATAGGGACACTTAGTTCAACTTATAGACACTTAGTTCATCTCATAGGGACACTTAGATCAACTTATAGACACTTAGTTCATCTCATAGGGACACTTAGTTCTTATAGGGACACTTAGTTCAACTTATAGACATTTAGTTCATCTCATAGGGACACTTAGTTCAACTTATAGACACTTAGTTCATCTCATAGTGACACTTAGTTCAACTTATAGACACTTAGTTCATCTCATAGGGACACTTAGTTCATCTTAGAGACACTTAGTTCAACTTATAGACACTTAGTTCATCTCATAGGGACACTTAGTTCATCTTATAGACACAGTTCAACTTATAGACACTTAGTTCATCTCATAGGGACACTTATTTCATCTTATAGACAATTAGTTCATCCCATAGGGACACAGTTCATCTTATAGACAATTAGTTCATCTCATAGGGACACTTAGTTCATCTTATAGGGACACTTAGTTCATCTTATAGACACTTAGTTCATCTCATAGCGACACTTAGTTCAGCTTATAGACACTTAGTTCATCTTATAGGGACACTTAGTTCTTATAGAGACACTTAGTTCAACTTATAGACACTTAATTCATCTCATAGGGACACTTAGTTCATCTTATAGACACAGTTCATCTCATAGGGACACTTAGTTCATCTTATAGACACTTAGTTCATCTTATAGGGACACTTAGTTCTTATAGGGACACTTAGTTCAACTTATAGACACTTAATTCATCTCATAGGGACACTTAGTTCAACTTATAGATACTTAGGATGGGGTGAGTGGAACACTCCCTCCAGTATCTGGTTGGGGTCTTCTCTGGATGTCTGGCCCTCTGTCGGCTTCAACGAGACCCCGCCCCTTCTCCCGCGCACACATCAACATCTCATGAATATATTTGCATGTGATCTGACGTGGCCGCCCCCCCCGTGCTTGCCGTCAGAGCGAGATCAAAGGTGGCCTTTCCCGCGCTGATCTTGGCGAGAGAGAGCGGGACCATATCAAAGAGATTTATGCAGGAGGAGAATACAACATCCCGCACGACTCCAATCGGTATATGAGCAGCTCGGAAAGAAACAGAGGTTTGTCTGATTTGTCTGATTTGTCTGTGATTGTTTTATTTGTTATTTTTCCCTTTGATTTTACATTTCGGTATTAATTTAGTGTGGGATGCTGTGAGTGAGTGTGTGTGTGTGTGTGTGTGTGTGTGTGTGTGTGTGTGTGTGTGTGTGTGTGTGTGTGTGTGTGTGTGTGTGTGTGTTTGTGTGTGTGCGTGTGTATGGGTGTGTATGGGCTCACACTGGCCTCATAATCTGTGGAGCTACCAGGAGATCGGAATTGAACCACCCAGGAAGATAGCATTTGTGAGACTTGGAGGGTCTGAATGAATGAGACATTAGTGATAGTGAATGAGACATTAGTGAGACTCAGAGGGTTATGAATGAGACGTTTGTGAGACTCAGAGGGTCTGAATAAATGAGACATTAGTGAGACTGAGAGGGTTATGAATGAGAGATGGTGCTGAGCTGTACTGAGAGAGGCAGTATTGTACAGTGGTGGGAGGATCCACCCTCCCAGGTTCAGCAGGTCCACTAATTACCCTGCAAAACAGACACTGCAGAATGGTGAGATGTCCCTCAGAGATGTCCTGCAGAGATTAGCTTTCAGTGCAACAGTATCAGCTTCTCCTCCCTCTCTCTCTCCCTCTCTGTCTATCTCCATCTCTCTCAGGAAAATGAGGAGGGGTTAGTATGAGGGAGGGGGGTTAGTATGAGGGAGGGGAGTTAGTATGAGTGAGGGGGGTTATTATGTATGGGGGCGTTAGTATGAATGAGTACACAACCATTGTGGAGGACAGACCCTCTGTGGAGAACACACCCTCTGTAGAGGATAGATCCTCTGTGAAGGACACACTCTCTGTCGGGACACACCCTCTGTGGAGAACACACATTCTGTTGGGGACACACCCTCTGTGGAGAACACACATTCTGTTGGGGACACACCCTCTGTGGGGGACATGCCCTCTGTGGAGAACACACCTTCTCTGGGGGGACAGCTCCTTTTGGGGACACACCCTCTGTGGAGAACACACATTCTGTTGCGGACACACCCTCTGTGGGGGACACGCCCTCTTTTTGAGTCTACTCCATCCAGGACGGCCACACATCTGGACGTCATTAGCCGTGCTGTCCCAGACCTGTGGGAGATTAATGGTAACCTTCATAAGGAGATGTTCGTCCAGCCCATCAGCAGTTAGGAAATGTGTTTTAGATGATCTGCTGGAGAGGACCATCATCTCTCACTCTGCGTGCGGGGAGGAAGTGATATAGAGGAAATGATGCCTCTGTTTGTCTGTCCCAGCACCATGGAGGACGGAATATCAGGACAGGCCTTCTCCCTCTGAGATTGTCTGATCTGTCCTGATAACGTCCCCATGTTCGAGCCAATGTTGATATTAGCATTTATCACTCTGGAGGCACTGGCCAGATTGGCCCCTACTGGTCCAGCTCAGCGACAGGGCTTTATTGGTGTCCCCATATCCCCATGGACTGTTATTGAACACGGTGCTGGGCTCTTATTGGCGTGTCTCCACTCTCTCGCCACAGTTTGGGAAACCGCTGACAGCCCAGAGGTTGCTGGAGGGTTTTAGCGTTCCACACCCTCTGTGGGTCGGCTTTCAAATGGAGATCCTCTGAGCATTAATTAATTGGAGAGATGGAGAAAGTGACAGAGAGAGAGAGAGAGAGAGGGAGAGAGAGGGAGAGAGAGAGAGAGAGGGAGAGAGAGAGAGAGAGAGTGAGGGAGAGAGGGAGAGAGAGAGAGAGGGAGAGAGAGAGAGGGAGAGAGAGAGAGAAACTAGATAAAGCAACTAACAATGAGAGGGAGTGAAAGCTTCTTCTCTGTCCCCTGGAACGGAGTGAAGGGCTGCCCCGCAGGTCCTGCTGGACGCCGCATGGAGTGAGTGGCTCTTCAAACTGCTGCGTGTGTGCGGTGTCCACCACACGTCCTTTAATCAGAGAGGCACCGATCCCTCGTTCTCGGCCTCGGCCTCTCCATCGCAGGAGGCGGGTTAACGTCCAACCGACACAATCGCCTTCTCAAAGTTGGAGGAGGTGGGGGCACGAGAGAAGCTACATCCCAGTGTCTCTCCCAGTGTCTGTCCCAGAGTCTCTCCCAGTGTCTGTCCCAGTGTCTCTCCCAGAGTCTGTCCCAGAGTCTCTCCCAGAGTCTGGCCCAGTGTCTCTCCCAGAGTCTGTCCCAGTGTCTCTCCCAGTGTCTGTCCCAGAGTCTCTCCCAGAGTCTGTCCCAGTGTCTCTCCCAGTGTCTGTCCCAGAGTCTCCCCCAGTGTCTGTCCCAGAGTCTGTCCCAGAGTCTCTCCCAGTGTCTGTCCCAGAGTCTCTCCCAGAGTCTGTCCCAGTGTCTCTCCCAGAGTCTGTCCCAGAGTCTCTCCCAGAGTCTGGCCCGTGTCTCTCCCAGAGTCTGTCTCAGTGTCTCTCCCAGTGTCTGTCCCAGAGTCTCTCCCAGAGTCTGTCCCAGTGTCTCCCCCAGTGTCTGTCCCAGAGTCTGTCCCAGAGTCTCTCCCAGTGTCTGTCCCAGTGTCTGTCCCAGAGTCTCACCCAGTGTCTCTCCCAGTGTCTGTCCCAGAGTCTCTCCCAGAGTCTGTCCCAGAATCTCTCCCAGTGTCTGTCCCAGAGTCTCTCCCAGTGTCTGTCCCAGAGTCTCTCCCAGTGTCTGTCCCAGTGTCTGTCCCAGTGTCTGTCTCAGTGTCTGTCCCAGAGTTTCTCCCAGAGTCTCACCGAGTGTCTGTCCCAGTGTCTCTCCCAGAGTCTCTCCCGGAGTCTCTCCCAGTGTCTGTCCCAGTGTCTGTCCCAGAGCCTGTCCCAGAGTCTTTCCCAGTGTCTGTCTCAGAGTCTCTCCCAGTGTCTGTCCCAGTGTCTGTCCCAGTGTCTCTCCCAGTGTCTGTCCCAGTGTCTGTCCCAGAGTCTCTCCCAGTGTCTGTCCCAGAGTCTCTCCCAGAGTTTCTCCCAGTGTCTGTCCCAGTGTCTCACCCAGTGTCTGTCCCAGTGTCTCTCCTAGTGTCTGTCCCAGAGTCTCTCCCAGAGTCTCTCCCAGTGTCTGTCCCAGTGTCTGTCTCAGTGTCTGTCCCAGAGTCTCTCCCAGAGTCTCTCCCAGTGTCTGTCCCAGTGTCTCTCCCAGAGTCTCTCCCAGAGTCTCTCCCAGTGTCTGTCCCAGTGTCTCACCCAGTGTCTGTCCCAGTGTCTGTCCCAGAGTCTCACCCAGTGTCTGTCCCAGTGTCTCTCCCAGAGTCTCTCCCAGTGTCTGTCCCAGTGTCTGTCCCAGAGTCTCTCCCAGTGTCTGTCCCAGTGGTTGTCCCAGTGTCTGTCTCAGTGTCTGTCCCAGAGTCTCTCCCAGAGTCTGTCGCAGTGTCTCTCCCAGAGTCTCTCCCAGAGTCTCTCCCAGTGTCTGTCCCAGTGTCTGTCCCAGAGTCTCTCCCAGAGTCTCTCCCAGTGTCTGTCCCAGTGTCTCACCCAGTGTCTGTCCCAGTGTCTGTCCCAGTGTCTCAGCACTCCATACTGGCAAAGCACCAGTACAGATGATAGTGCAGTACCTGGGAACATGACAGAGCATGATACAGGAAGGCTGAGGAGAAGAAAGTGTGTGTTTGAGAGGGAGAGCCCATGGTAGGTGAATATGCAAAGCTTCATTACATATTTGTTTCTATTGCCATTAATGTTAATGTTTCTGTTACTCTGTGACTGCTGTTTACTGCTCTCGTCATTCCTGACTTCTGTCTGTGTGAAGCAGTTTTGCGGTATAATATGATTTTTCATGACAATTAAAGCTCTTTTAAATTGAAATGGAAAATTTCAATTAAATGATCTTTATTGAGAGAGAGAGAGAGAGAGAGAAAGAGAGAGAGAGAGGTGGCAGAGATTCTTAAATGAGTGTCCCAAATATGACTCAATTAGCAGCCTCTTCTATAAGAGTGTTTGCAGCCCAGTTTCTGAACTGCAGTGATAAAGAATATTGTCCTGTGTTTGGGCAGAGAATATCTGACTTATTTTGCAAGCAAGAGGAAAAACCTGTAATATTTATTTTCTCCTTCAGTTCATCAGTATTGAGGATTAATGACTGTTTATATTTTTTAGATAATGTATTTTCGTTTATTCTTTTTATACCTGTTTCACCTTTCTTGTTTGTTTGTTTTTCTAGATTTCTTTCTAGATTGCTGAAACACCTTTTCTGAAATGTCCTCTGCTTTTCTCAAAACAGTAAACACAAACCCCAAAATTCAACGCTACACTCTCAGAACCTTTGGCTTGACTGGAGAGACCCAACAATTGATTCAAAACCATTTTATCTTTACTCAAAACCAAACACTGCTGTTAGATAGCCCACGGAGTCGGTCGATGCATAAACACTACAAAACAATCATTACATGCTACGTGAATAAACTGGAGAATGTGCACTCTGGGCAGAGCAGGAGAATAAAAATAAATAAATAAATAATACAAACATTTGCACCTATCAAAACTTGCATGTAAAGAAGAAAATATGTAGTAAAAAAGTGCTCTGTGATTACGGTAAACAGTGTCAGCTCTTCATTCTGCCTCAGCACCATATGCCTGTGGGCGGAGTTAGGCTTCATCTACATCACAGACAATACTCTCCATTGCTAGGCAATGGGGACATAATCCTTTAGCATGCTGAAACCAGCCCGGGACAGGTTCATCTCCTGGGTTGTCTCTTGGTGATTCCATTGGCTGGAGGAAGACTTCCTGGATAAAAGGGTTTCTGTTGTACACCCTCCCTCGGTTTCTCTCTCTCTCTGAGATCAATTCTTCAGTAGGATGAAGGAGGGGAGAATCTGGAGGGAGGCACAGATTTATAAAACACGGGTCATTTGGTAAACCGCTCACCAATTCTTGGAGCTCGGTGAACGTTCACATGGTCCCAAATTACAACACACACCCAGGTTCCTATGACCTCTCTGCTCATGTCTGAGGAAAACATCCTGTATACTGTCCACTGTTATGAGAGATGTTTCTATCATTCTATAGAAATGGTGATCTATAGACTGTTTCAAACTTATCAAATGGTAGTCTATAGACTGTTTCAGAATAATCGAATGGTGGTCTATAGACTGTTCCATAATCGTCAAAAGGTGGTCTATGGACTGTCTCATAATC
>NC_137514.1:20900000-20912500 GCF_041902795.1 Electrophorus electricus | reverse complement strand
ACACACACACACACACACACACACACACACACACACACACACACACATACACACACACACACACACATACACACACATACACACACACACACACATACACACCATCTGAGGCTCTAAAGACCTAAAGAGAGGGTTTATATGTTCTCATGTCAGATGTGTTTGACAGTGGGATGGTGTGATCAGTGTGTCTGGCTCTGGTCTCTCTCCAGTGGGATGGTGTGATCAGTGTGTCTGGGTCTGGTCTCTCTCCAGTGGGATGGATATGACAAGTGGTACAGACTAAACTCCAGATCCTATCTTGGTAATCTCTGTCTGTCTCCTGGCTGTCTGAGGATCAACCTTTCCACACATCTAGATCTAAACACCTAGCTGAGGATCTAAACACCATCAGCTTTGAGTCAGCAAAGAGCACAGGGTCTCACCCCACCTCTGCCCCATGGTGTAACTCCACCTCTGCCCCATGGTGTAACCCCACCTCTGCCCTATGGTGTAACCCCACCTCTGCCCCATGGTGTAACCCCACCTCTGCCCCATGGCCTCACCCCACCTCTCCCCCATGGTCTAACCCCATCTCTGCCCCATGGTCTAACTCCACCTCTGCCCCATGGTCTCACCCCACCTCTGCCCCATGGTGTAACCCCACCTCTGCCCTATGGTGTAACCCCACCTCTGCCCCATGGTCTCACCCCACCTCTGCCCTATGGTGTAACTCCACCTCTGCCCCATGGTCTAACTCCACCTCTGCCCCATGGTCTCACCCCACCTCTGCCCCATGGTGTAACCCCACCTCTGCCCCATGGTGTAACTCCACCTCTGCCCCATGGTGTAACCCCACCTCTGCCCCATGGTGTAACCCCACCTCTGCCCCATGGTGTAACCCCACCTTTGCCCCATGGTGTAACCCCACCTCTGCCCCATGGTGTAACCCCACCTCTGCCACTATCTCTCTCATCCTCTCTCATCCCTTTCATTCTCTGTCCTCCTCGTTCTCCCTCCCCATCGCTCTCATTCTCTGCCTCTTTCGTTCTCTCTCTCCCCATCTCTCTCATTCTCTGCCTCTTTCGTTCTCCCTCCCCATCGCTCTCATTCTCTGCCTCTTTCGTTCTCTCTCTCCCCATTCCCCATCCTTCTCTCTGTCTGCATTATATGGACATGAGTAGCTTGGTGCACCTACTGATGATGTGTGAATTACATTCATTAATTGGTGAGAGAGGGCACACACCCTGCTGATCTGCACCAGCGAGCTCCAATCACGCCGGGCTGCACCAACCCGCCCGAGACTCCCGAAGCCCATCTACCCGCCTGACAATCAAAGCGCTGATTATTCCGGAACTTCCCGACGAGTACTCGGGTGGCAGTGGCCGTGGAGTCGGCTCCGGTTTTAATCGCCGCATCGCCGTGGCGACGGGGCCCTTGTCAGAGCCACCGGAGAGGGGACCAGCGCTTCACGTGGTCAATGTCCCGACGTCACTCCCAACGATGAAGTGTTTCTGGGCACGGCGGAGCGCTCCGGCCAACCTCCCCTCTTCTGGTGATTTTCCCGCAGAAGAACCTCAATCATTCTCAACAGCTGCTACCACACGCAGTCTGGCTGTGAACATCGTGCCTTCTCTTCAGCTCTTGCTACTTACAGGCTCAGTACGATGTCATTCCAAAACTTCCAGTATAATTCCCAACTTCTATCCAAACGTTCCTTCCTCATTTCTCCTCCACACTTATCATCCGGTAAATAGCACACATTTATTGATGGGCCAACTTGACGGTGACGAAAGCTTGTAAGAAAGCTCATAATTACAAAACCCTTTCCCACTTTCAGATGCACAAAGGGACTGAAGCATTACTGTATATACCAGACGACGAGCGTGTGTTCACTTTATTAAGACGATGCTTGAACTTAGAGATAACGACGCACCTCAGGCGTGTATGGCGCCGCCAACGCAACCGTTGGAACCAGCATCCTCAGTTCAACAGAATGAATCCAGCTATTTTTTTTCCCTTTCTCTTCTGTCATAATTTCTACGTTGGCTACACTGAGAGCTGCACGCAGATTCCGAGCCCACACCGACGCCTCTGGATCGGAGAGCGGAAGACCAAAGGCTCGGAGCAGGAGGGAGCTGGCAGGATTTCCTGCTCCAGACGACTTTCCAAACATTCCGAGCCACGTTTTCCAATGTTCTAGGAGCATTTGGGATGCGCGGGAGTCGAACCGAGTCCTTGAGCCCTTGAAACAGACGGATCCTTAACTTTGATGGGACATAGATATTCAGCAAATGCTGTTTACACCTCTTGCGCGTAACACAACTCCAGGAATGCATGAGGAGGAAAAGGTGTAACGGGTGATAGCGCTCGGCCCATCTGCCATAAATATTCCAGTGGTGGTGTTCCTAAATTTACATGCACATCCAGTGCAAGTTACAGTTCAAGATCCAAACAAACCAAGTCAGCATGCGAGACCCATTATGACCAACAGCTTGTCGAGAGTATTTTCCCCAACCAAACCCCATTACTAACACACTTGCTTTATCATATGGAGCACATTCACCACGGACAATATTTTTCCTATTATCGTTGGTGAAATTCCGAGCCCTCTGTGTTCTTTTTTCCACATCTCCCTAGCCCTTTTCCCATTTCCTGCCCAGCAGCTGTTCCGCTCTGGCGGAGTCCATGCTCGTCAAAAACTCCTAATCAAGCGGGCACCGCGTGTCCGCCCATGCAGCCGTGCTGGTGGGAGAAATCGATGACGGTTCATCAATGATACCTAATGGTGCAGAGAGGAGGATGTTTGTCTAACGGCTGTGCTCGTGTGCATTAGAGCAGCTCGCCTCCTGTGCCCCGCCCACATTAGAGCAGCTCGCCTCCTATATCCCGCCCACATTAGAGCAGCTCGCCTCCTCTGCCCCGCCCACATTAGAGCAGCTCGCCTCCTATACCCCGCCCACATTAGAGCAGCTCGCCTCCTATATCCCGCCCACATTAGAGCAGCTCGCCTCCTCTGCCCCGCCCACATTAGAGCAGCTCGCCTCCTCTGCCCCGCCCACATTAGAGCAGCTCGCCTCCTGTGCCCCGCCCACATTAGAGCAGCTCGCCTCCTGTGCCCCACCCACATTAGAGCAGCTCGCCTCCTGTGCCCCGCCCACGTTAGAGCAGCTCGCCTCCTGTGCCCCGCCCACGTTACAGCAGCTCGCCTCCTGTGCCCCGCCCACGTTACAGCAGCTCGCCTCCTGTGCCCCGCCCACGTTAGAGCAGCTCGCCTCCTCTGCCCCGCCCACGTTACAGCAGCTCGCCTCCTGTGCCCCGCCCACGTTAGAGCAGCTCTGCTGCATTAGACACAGTGTGCTCAGGAGTGTGTTGGGATTTCAGTGCGCCATGTCACTTCTAACACAAAAATGTATTTAAACAACTTTGGTGTTCTAGTTGGATCTGAAACATCCTCTTGAGTAACTGATAGTTTCGTGATTCCTACCAGAATAACATCGTTACTCATTAAGAATTCTCATTTATTTCTGAGCTCTAACTGCCAGTCTTATTTTGTCCAATCATATACCTGATGTCTTCAAAAAAACCCCGAGTTTCAGTTACTGCTATTTGGGTCTGTTTGAACCGTGGGCCTCATGAATTATGAAACCCATGAAGTATTGATGGAGCACTTCCACCCAGACAGCTGCATCCCGATACTATCCTGCTACGGTCGGTCCAGCGTCCTGCGTGGGCAAGGACCCGGGCATGAGACAGCGCCTCTCTCTCGCACTGGGGGATTAGTCCATATCAAAATGACTCCAGTGCACAGAGAATTTAATTGGTCATGACGAGAGGACAGCTGGCAGGCCACGCCCCCTCGGCCTGGAACGTCAAACAGCTACTCACAAGCACATCAATCGACGCCTTATGGCTGACAGATCGCCAAACGCACCAGTGTTCCCCATTTCAGCCCAGGGGACGCCTCCGCCTCCGTAACGGACTCCGCCTCCATGATAGACTCCGCCTCCCCGGCCATCACGAGGTACCTCCACATGTTAGTGACGGGTTTCCTCGGGGTTTCCACTTTCAAATGAATTTTATTTCCAGCGTTCATGGTTTTGATTTGATTCTTTAATCATCTAGAGGCTTCATCAGCACAACAGTGCCTCTTTTCAAAGAAGACAAATGTTTTTTGGTGATGCCAATATAATGTAACATAATAATCTGTTTGGGGAGATCTGACGCGTAGTAGTAAACATTGATATTCTGTGTACATACATCCGGTATGTAACACAATCGCAGCTCTTTGTCATCAGCTAATGAGCGTGTACAGACACAGTTAGAAGTGTGGTTCAAACTCTGTCACGCTCATATTCTTGCATTCAAACTTCCTGACAGCGTGTAATTTCACAGTCCACAGACAGCAGACGAGCTGTATAGTGCCAATCCCAGAGAAAATTCTCCACTCTGAGGCCCACGACCAAGGCTCTGGGTCTGTGGCACTATTTCTAGCAATCTGGACTTTTCTGAACTTTTCTGGATAACGGCACCATCCAGACTAATATGAGTGCTCGCTACATAGCGAGGAAATGTGGCACCACGTGTGATGAGACAGAGAGTCCGGCTGTGGGACCACGTGTGATGAGACAGAGAGACTGGCTGTGAGACCACGTGTGATGAGACAGAGAGACTGGTTCTGGGACCACATGTGATGAGACAGAGAGACTGGCTGTGGGACCACGTGTGATGAGACAGAGAGACTGGCTGTGGGACCACGTGTGATGAGACAGAGAGATTGGCTGTGGGACCACGTGTGATGAGACAGAGAGTCCGGCTGTGGGACCACGTGTGATGAGACAGAGAGTCTGGCTTTGGGATCACGTGTGATGAGACAGAGAGACTGGCTGTGGTACCACGTGTGATGAGACAGAGAGACTGGCTCTGGGACCACGTGTGATGAGACAGAGAGACTGGCTGTGGGACCACGTGTGATGAGACAGAGAGACTGGCTGTGGGACCACGTGTGATGAGACAGAGAGACTGGCTGTGGGACCACGTGTGATGAGACAGAGAGACTGGCTGTGGGACCACGTGTGATGAGACAGAGAGACTGGCTGTGGGAGCACCTGCCCCATGTGTCCCACGAATGCCTGACCAAACATTTCACTGCTGCTTCTAGTGGCCAGTTCTAGGAGACACGCCTCATTCCTGCCTCACTGTAGACTGATAAGAAGAAAGAAAACAGAGCACGAATTTTTGATATGTATGTGTGTGTGTGTGAGAGAGAGAAATGCTGGCTCTCCCTAAGGGTGCCCCAGCTAGTGACCACTTCTGTTTTGTTTTGTTTTTTAAACCAGAGCAGAACAGTAGCAGGTTTCTTCTGAGTGCCATTTGCCATTTATCAGGAAAAGATCCTGGAAGCTTCACAGAGAGACAGCCTCACAGGCGGGCGAGAGCCTCACAGGCATGTGACAGCCTCAGAGAGAGACAGCCTCACAGCCGTGCGACAGCCTCACAGGCCAGTGAGAGCCTCAGAGGCGTGTGACAGCCTCACAGAGAGACAGCTCCACAGGCGTGCGACAGCCTCATAGGCCGGCGACAGTCTCACAGGCATGCGACAGCCTGACAGGCAGGCGACAGCCTCACAGGCGGGCTCATTCTCCCCAGAGATGACAGCCTCTCATCCGATTCGCTTGGGAAGAACACTCGACTGGGGTCATCTAGGGGTCATCTAGGGGACATTGCACATCAGGTTCGTTTTTCATCGGTTCTGTATTTCATTATTATTATTATTATTATTATTATTATTATTATTATTATTATTATCTGGATTATTCTAATTTGTTTAACCGTGATTCCACTATTGTTCAGCTGCTCATTGTTCCAGGGAAATAAACGCTTCTCAGGAGATCGGAGGACTATCGGCGTAATATCAGAGGCCAGGGATCTGGACAGCGCGAAAGACACTCTGAACCCCGGAACATTGTTCCGGATATTATGTGCGTGGCACTGTGGCGAAACACCATTTCGGGATGTCACATTTGATCAGGAGCTCTACAAAGGAAACTGGGCCTCCCCGCAGGAGGGACGGGTGCAGACAAACCCACAACGGGAGGGGCGTCGGAACGACGGCACTGTCTCCGGCCCCGGGGGACATCCTGCCGGGGCAGACGGATGGCCCCTTTATGGAGAGACACCGCGCTAAACTGTTTATTATGATTGCGTTTTGCTTTCGCCGCACTGCCGAGGGCTTTTATCCTGTCGCCGGGATCTGTAAGAGAGAACGGGGAAAAAAAGAATCTAGAAATGTTTGACCTTTAGCAAAGAGAGACAGCGTTACAGGAGAGGACAGAGGGCTGATGGGAGCGAGAAAGAGAGACCGACAGAATGGGAGAACAAAGAGAGACCTAAGAGAGACCTTGGGGCGATAGATAAGCGATAGAAAAAGGACAGACCTCAGACTCTCCCTCTCTCTCTCTCTCTCTCTCTCTCTCTCTCTCTCGCTCTCTCTCTCCCTCTCTCTCCCTCTCTCTCTCTCTCTCTCCCTCTCTCTCTCTCTCTCTCTCTCTCTCACATAGTGACACCATCACACTGAGTTTGTTAACAAACACTAACACTGTTACACACCAGGACCAGTAACTAAACTATTACACTTCAGAAACATCACAATCACACACACACACACACACACACACACACACACACACACACACACACACACACACACACACACACACACATTTTAACCACATTCAGGATTCTCAGCTGCATAACCACCAGAGTGATGTGGGCATCACACAGCAAGACACAGATGGGACAGGGACCAGATATAGACAAGACTGAGACAGGACACAGACCAGACATAAACCAGTTGGGACCAGAGAAACCAGTGGGTAAATATTACGAAGCTGAGATGATTTGAATGAGTTCAGAACTTAGGTTTGCTCACACACACACACGACACACACACACACACACACACACACACACACACACACACACACACACACACATACACACATACACACACACACACACACACACACACACACACACTGCTTTGTCCAGTCCTTAACCTTCAGATCCACATGGCTCCGCCCTCACACTTGGGCCGACCTCTGCAACTCTGTTGACCTTCTGACTTCCAGGACTTCTCGCTGACTTCTCGCTGACTTCTCGCTGACCTCTGAACGACCTCCAGAGAAAAAGAGATGAAGGAACAATAACTCAGCAACAGAATCACACCTGATCACATGTGTGTGGATCACATGTGAACACACCATCATATATATATATATATATATTTTTTTTTTATTCTAAATTTGTGATGTGTAGATATATATTTTAAAACATTTATTTGTATTAATTTATTCATAGATTTTTGTTTGTTTGTCATTTCTCACACATAAACTCCCTGTTGCAAATTTGCTGGTTATTGTGTTCCAACAAGGGCATAAATAATGTTTTCTAATCAGCGGCGGTTGCGTTCCTGATGGTGTAGTGATAACTACACGGAGTCGCCGTGAACCCCCCCATCCTGACGACGCTTGTATCCATGTTCTCAATTTATATGCAGATGAACGCCACGCGGGCTCCATCTCTTCCTTCAGCTAGAAACCGGAGGGGAAGTCGAAACGTCGGAAACGAGCCGATCTCTGTGCCCGTCGCCTCGCCCAACTTTACGGCCTTGTTTGCCGTCCGCCTCGTTAAAAACGGGGAGGGCGTAAGTTCTCTGCATTCGGGGGCCGCGGCTCTGGCGGTGCGCACGTCATTCTGGGATTTAGCGGAAACGTGTTACATCAGGAGGGGACGTTGTGTGTTTCTTAGCAGAACACACACCACAAACCGAATGAGAAGTCTGTCTATCTGTCTATCTATCTATACACGGACAGTATATATAGGGCTACACATTGGACAGTCTCTCTCTCTATCCTTCTGTCTCTCTGTTTTCACTTATTACACACACACACACACACACACACACGTATCCGTATTCCCTCTGGTGAGTAGCGCTCAGTATCGTGTGTGGGTTGTGTTATGGCAGCTTCTTGCCGGGTCACGTTCTAACACCAGCGCGCATCTCTGCATCCTCGCCCCTCCCTTATGACACTATTGCCCCGAGGCTGAGTACTGCCCCATGTTAGGGCGGCAGGGGACTTCACAAGGACTAACTTTTCTGTCCGCACTCTCTGCTGGACTGCGTCTAACGCGCTGACCCCCAAACCAAGCAGGCAGGCAGCAGGGCTCCTGTGGACAGACAGCACAAGGGCACAAGACGCCAAACGCCACCATCGAGGCAAGCCTGCCCCCTGCCCGGAGTGTAGCCCCGCCTTCGTGTGACCGCAGGGCAGGGCTAACAGAGCCCTTCGCCCCAGAAGCTGAAAACAAAGGTGTTCAGTAAAGGGAACATATAGGATATATTTCACCCAGTATACTAAACACTAGTAATCATATGGGATATATTTCACCCAGTATACTAAACACTAGTAATCATATGGGATATATTTCACCCAGTATACTAAACACTAGTAATCATAGAGGATATATTTCACCCAGTATACTAAACACTAGTAATCATACAGGATATATTTCACCCAGTATACTAAACACTAGTAATCATATGGGATATATTTCACCCAGTATACTAAACACTAGTAATCATATGGGATATATTTCACCCAGTATACTAAACACTAGTAATCATATGGGATATATTTCACCCAGTATATTAAACACTCGTAATCATACAGGATATATTTCACCCAGTATACTAAACACTAGCAATCCATATGGGATATATTTCACCCAGTATACTAAACACTAGTAATCATATGGGATATATTTCACCCAGTATATTAAACACTCGTAATCATACAGGATATATTTCACCCAGTATACTAAACACTAGCAATCCATATGGGATATATTTCACCCAGTATACTAAACACTAGTAATCATATGGGATATATTTCACCCAGTATATTAAACACTAGTAATTATACAGGATATATTTCACCCAGTATACTAAACACTAGCAATCCATATGGGATATATTTCACCCAGTATACTAAACACTAGCAATCATATGGGATATATTTCACCCAGTATACTAAACACTAGTAATCAAATGGGATATATTTCACCCAGTATACTAAACACTAGCAATCCATATGGGATATATTTCACCCAGTATACTAAACACTAGTAATCAGATGGGATATATTTCACCCAGTATACTAAACACTAGCAATCCATATGGGATATATTTCACCCAGTATACTAAACACTAGCAATCCATATGGGATATATTTCACCCAGTATACTAAACACTAGTAATCATATGGGATATATTTCACCCAGTATATTAAACACTCGTAATCATACAGGATATATTTCACCCAGTATACTAAACACTAGCAATCCATATGGGATATATTTCACCCAGTATACTAAACACTAGTAATCATATGGGATATATTTCACCCAGTATATTAAACACTAGTAATCATACAGGATATATTTCACCCAGTATACTAAACACTAGCAATCCATATGGGATATATTTCACCCAGTATACTAAACACTAGCAATCATATGGGATATATTTCACCCAGTATACTAAACACTAGTAATCATATGGGATATATTTCACCCAGTATACTAAACACTAGTAATCATATGGGATATATTTCACCCAGTATACTAAACACTAGTAATCATATGGGATATATTTCACCCAGTATACTAAACACTAGTAATCATATGGGATATATTTCACCCAGTATACTAAACACTAGTAATCATATGGGATATATTTCACCCAGTATACTAAACACTAGCAATCCATATGGGATATATTTCAGCCAGTATACTAAACACTAGCAATCCATATGGGATATATTTCACCCAGTATACTAAACACTAGTAATCATATGGGATATATTTCACCCAGTATACTAAACACTAGTAATCATATGGGATATATTTCACCCAATATACTAAACACTAGTAATCATATGGGATATATTTCAGCCAGTATACTAAACACTAGTAATCATATGGGATATATTTCACCCAGTATACTAAACACTAGCAATCCATATGGGATATATTTCACCCAGTATACTAAACACTAGTAATCATATGGGATATATTTCACCCAATATACTAAACACTAGTAATCATATGGGATATATTTCACCCAGTATACTAAACACTAGTAATCATATGGGATATATTTCACCCAGTATATTAAACACTCGTAATCATACAGGATATAGTTCACCCAGTATACTAAACACTAGTAATCATATGGGATATATTTCACCCAATATACTAAACACTAGTAATCATATGGGATATATTTCACCCAGTATACTAAACACTAGTAATCATATGGGATATATTTCACCCAGTATATTAAACACTAGTAATCATATGGGATATATTTCACTCATAAAACATGATTACCAGGTAACTTAATTCCTGAGATTTGTGAAGTATATTGAATAGATTGATTCAGACATCCCAGTCTAATTACTACAATGGATTTTTGTCACTGGGCATTTCAGAGGACTCCTGAGGCTTAGGTTTCTCTGGCGCATTTGAGAGGAACCAGAGCTTCCAGAGTCATCAGGTCTCTCTGTGCTTCACTCATTAACACGGCTGAGCAAACAACCACTCTGACTCCACTCTGCCCTCTTTAACCTGTCTTAGCGCCGCTCTGAAGTCTGGGACATCTCCTTCCACCCGAACGCACGAGGGTGGATCGGATTTGGCTGGGAGGTTAGCTAATGTGTATCACAAACGGGTCTGATTATCGCTCCGGAATAAAATACATCGGAATGTGTTATAATTAGATCCTGAAGGCAATTAATGGAATTAGTCATCCATGGAGCTAAATGAGAACGGGTCATAATTGAATTTGAACACGCCAGTCGGTGGATGTGAGAAGGTTAAATTCACGCCGTCTTGTGCTCCTCCTGTTTTGTGGTGCAATTATATCACGATTATTGATCTTAAAAGTTCTTATAGAAGAACAGGCAGGCCATATGCACAAATATCACATATTTACAACATTTTAAAAAATAAATATGTGCAATACAGATTAAATATATGTTTCCTACTAAAATCAGGCCCTGAACATATATGATACAGTCTCTGTGCATTTTTAACTGAAGTGTCGGATCTGTAGGTGTGAAATACATAGTTGTTGTAAGTGACTCACTGTATATGAATAATACACCCAAATGAGATGTAATTATGTAAATTATGTAAATTGTGGTTCACCACTACTTGTTTATCTGTCTGGATCTGGAGGTCCCACGAATGATTAGTCTTGTTGTTCTCCACCAGTCTGTGGTTCCTCCCGTTTGGACTTGGGGTGTTCAGCTCACATGTCTTACATATGTCCCTGTCGCTGACACTTGGCCGAGGAAACTCTTGCTCCCACCGGCTGGCGTTTTGGATGTGTTGGGAGGGGGTTTCTGGTCTTGGGTGCAGTGTGTTGTGCTCTGTCAGCGGTTTTCTTGGCTTTGTGTCATGGTTCTATGTACAGTTACAGAGCTACATCTATGTGTGTGTCATAGCTCTATGTGTGCGTCATTTCTGTATGTGCGTGTCATAGCTCTATGTGTGCGTCATTTCTGTATGTGCGTGTCATAGCTCTATGTGTGCGTCATTTCTGTATGTGTGTCATACCTCTATGTGTGTGTTGTTCCTCTATGTGTGCGTCATTTCTGTGTGTGTGTTTCATAGCTCTATGTGTGCGTCATTTCTGTATGTGCGTGTCATAGCTCTATGTGTGCGTCATTTCTGTATGTGCGTGTCATAGCTCTATGTGTGCGTCATTTCTGTATGTGCGTGTCATAGCTCTATGTGTGCGTCATTTCTGTATGTGTGTCATACCTCTATGTGTGTGTTGTTCCTCTATGTGTGCGTCATTTCTGTGTGTGTGTTTCATAGCTCTATGTGTGCGTCATTTCTGTATGTGCGTGTCATAGCTCTATGTGTGCGTCATTTCTGTATGTGCGTGTCATAGCTCTATGTGTGCGTCATTTCTGTATGTGCGTGTCATAGCTCTATGTGTGCGTCATTTCTGTATGTGTGTCATACCTCTATGTGTGTGTTGTTCCTCTATGTGTGCGTCATTTCTGTGTGTGTGTTTCATAGCTCTATGTGTGCGTCATTTCTGTATGTGCGTGTCATAGCTCTATGTGTGCGTCATTTCTGTATGTGCGTGTCATAGCTCTATGTGTGCGTCATTTCTGTATGTGTGTTTCATAGCTCTATGTGTGCGTCATTTCTGTATGTGCGTGTCATAGCTCTATGTGTGCGTCATTTCTGTATGTGTGTCATACCTCTATGTGTGTGTTGTTCCTCTATGTGTGCGTCATTTCTGTGTGTGTGTTTCATAGCTCTATGTGTGCGTCATTTCTGTATGTGTGTGTCATAGCTCTATGTGTGCATCATTTCTGCATGTGTGTGTCATACCTCTATGTGTGTGTTGTTCCTCTATGTGTGCGTCATTTCTGTGTGTGTGT
>NC_137514.1:20887500-20895000 GCF_041902795.1 Electrophorus electricus | reverse complement strand
ACGGTTAGGGTGTGTGTACGGTTAGGGTGTGTGTATAGTTAGGGTGTGTGTACGGTTAGGGTGTGTGTGTACGGTTAGGGTGTGTGTATGGTTAGGGTGTGTGTGCGGTTAGGGTGTGTGTACGGTTAGGGTGTGTTTATGGTTAGGGTGTGTGTATAGGTAGGGTGTGTGTACAGTTAGGGTGTGTGTACGGTTAGGGTGTGTGTATAGTTAGGGTGTGTGTACGGTTAGGGTGTGTGTACGGTTAGGGTGTGTGTATGGTTAGGGTGTGTGTATAGTTAGGGTGTGTGTGCGGTTAGGGTGTGTGTATAGATAGGGTGTGTGTACGGTTAGGGTGTGTGTATAGTTAGGGTGTGTGTGCGGTTAGGGTGTGTGTATAGTTAGGGTGTGTGTGCGGTTAGGGTGTGTGTATAGTTAGGGTGTGTGTATAGTTAGGGTGTGTGTATGGTTAGGGTGTGTATACGGTTAGGGTGTGTGTATAGTTAGGGTGTGTGTACGGTTAGGGTGTGTGTACGGTTAGGGTGTATGTATGGTTAGGGTGTGTGTACGGTTAGGGTGTATGTATAGTTAGGGTGTGTGTACGGTTAGGGTGTGTGTTTAGTTAGGGTGTGTGTATGGTTAGGGTGTGTGTACGGTTAGGGTGTATGTATAGTTATGGTGTGTGTATGCTTAGGGTGTGTGTACGGTTAGGGTGTGTGTATGGTTAGGGTGTGTGTATAGTTAGGGTGTGTGTACGGTTAGGGTGTGTGTTTAGTTAGGGTGTGTGTATGGTTAGGTTGTGTGTATGGTTAGGGTGTATGTATAGTTATGGTGTGTGTATGCTTAGGGTGTGTGTATAGTTAGGGTGTGTACGGTTAGGGTGTGTGTACGGTTAGGGTGTGTGTATGGTTAGGGTGTGTGTACGGTTAGGGTGTATGTATAGTTAGGGTGTGTGTACGGTTAGGGTGTGTGTATGGTTAGGGTGTGTGTATGGTTAGGGTGTGTGTACGGTTAGGGTGTGTGTACGGTTAGGGTGTGTGTATAGTTTGGGTGTGTGTATGGTTAGGGTGTGTGTACGGTTAGGGTGTGTGTATAGTTAGGGTGTGTGTATAGTTAGGGTGTGTGTACGGTTAGGGTGTGTGTATAGTTAGGGTGTGTGTACAGTTAGGGTGTGTGTACGGTTATGGTGTGTGTATGGTTAGGGTGTGTGTATTGTTAGGGTGTGTGTATGGTTAGGGTGTGTGTATAGTTAGGGTGTGTGTATGGTTAAGGTTTGTGTACGGTTATGGTGTATGTATAGTTAGGGTGTGTGTATTATTAGGGTGTGTGCACGGTTAGGGTGTGTGTTTAGTCAGGGTGTGTGTATGGTTTAGGGTGTGTGTACGGTTAGGGTATATGTATAGTTAGGGTGTGTGTACGGTTAGGGTGTGTGTATAGTTAGGGTGTGTGTACGGTTAGGGTGTGTATACAGCCTACATCACAAAGACACAGAAAGGAGCATGTTTGATGTCCACTCGTTCTGCAACACACACACACACACACACACACACACACACACACACACACACACACACACACACACACACACACACTCATACACACACATAGACAACCACACATTCATATATATACACACACTCATATACACAAGCACATGTACATGTACACACACATACACACACACACCAGCACACGTACATGTACACGGGAAAAACTGTCCTTCTGATTAACAGCATCTGATCAGCACCATCTGATTAGTACCATCTGATTAGCACCATCTGATTAGTACCATCTGATCAGCACCATCTGATTAACACCATCTGATCAGCACCATCTGATTAGTACCATCTGATTAACACCATCTGATCAGCACCATCTGATTAACACCACAGGAGAGCTGTGTTTAGTTTGTTAGAGCCTGTTGTTTGTTAGAGTCAGTGTTTAGTCTACTAGAGCCTGGTGTTTAGGCCCTAGAACCTGGTATTAAAACTGCTAGAGAACTGCTAGTGTTTCTTTGGTCTAATTGACACAGGTGTTTGTTGTGCTACAAGATGGGGTTTAGTCTGGTGGAGACCAGTATTTAAAAGGCCACAGCGTAGTGTTTGACCAAGATCCTAGTGTTTGTTTGTACACTACATCTCTGTATTTGGGGTTTACGAGCCTGATGTCTGGTATGTGAAGACCTTTCATTTCGCTTGGAGCTGAGAATGAGGAATGAAGGTTTTAGTGCAGCATAATGGCAGAGCGTGTGTGCAGATTTGAGGACGTGTCAGAGGGTTCATCGATCCCTCAAAGGCAATCTTTCATCGAGAAGCAGCCCCGAGGTGAGCCAGGCGAACTGGGAAAGTCAGGGCTCAACAGTAGGCCCTTCACAGATGTGTCGAACTGGCAACCCAACCTGGAACACACGCACTTCCATGTGAAGTCCCCATTTTCCCCTGTATGTGTTTGATAACATGTATACACTAAACACACTTTTTAATTGTTATTATTTGTTTGTTAGAAACAACTTCAGTGTTAAGTATGACTCAATCTACGCTCAACTCAACTGTGTGTCATTACCCATCAGTCTTAGTGCATATGACATACCATGTGTACTCATACACACTGCGAAGCTCACTGCTACGTTTGTGTCTTCCCGTATACTGGAGGCCCATTAAAAGCACACCAGGCATCCAGTGTTTAACCAGATGACCTTTAACCAGATGACCATTAATCATGTGACCTTTAGCCAGAGTGATTTCCAGTAGGTGTTGAAATATGCTTCAGCGTGGACCGCAGTGTCCACTACTGACTCTGGTTCGTTATTTCTACGCAGGGGTTTTCTTCTTTCTGTTGATGAACACTGTTCTGAGTCCAACTCCCAATTAAACCTACATGCTCAAGAGCGCCCTCTGGTCTTTCACGTGGAGCCCCCCTCATGCACATTCCTAATTTCCTGCCGATGACTCTTCATCTGCTGCTATAATTGGCCGCGCATTACAAAAACGTTCAGAAGGTTAATGAAAATGGTATTATGGGCCATGGGGAACTGTCAGAAAGATCAGAGCACTTCAGGTTCCTTCTGCGTGGGGCCCGCAGCAATAAAGCCAGATGGAGTTAGTGGTCCCTGCTGGATTCTTCTTCGTGGAGAAGAAAGGAGGATGTTTATGGCCGTGCATTGATTACCGGGCCCTTAAGAAAGTGTCAGTAAAGTATTCCTATCCTCTTCCCCTCATCTCTTTAACCCACGAACGACTGCTAGGAGCTACCATCTTCATGAAATTGGACTTGCGTAGCTCCCCTTTCGCACCTCCTCAAGAAACAAGGCAGAAAGCAGCTGCAGTGGACCTCGGCTGCAGATCAGGGTTTCCTAACCTTGAAGGAGGCCTTTGTTCCAGCACCTGTTCTCCATCAGCCCGAACCCTTCTCTTCCATTCATTGTGGAAGTGGATGCTTCTTAGGTAGGAGTGGGGCAGTTCTGTCCCAAAGACAAGGCACCCCACCTCGACTGTACCCTTGTGCTTTCTATTCCAGGAAACTACAACCCGCCGAGAGGAATTACGATGTAGGGACCCAGGAACTTCTTGTGGTCAGACTTGCTCTAGAGCAATGGAGACACTGGTTAGAAGGGGCTGAACACCCCTTCTTGGTATACATGGACCATCGAAACCTAGAGTGCCTACAGTCAGCTCGATCAACCCAAGGCAAGCTAGGTGGTCGTTGTTCTTCTCCAGGTTTAACTTCACTGTCTTATAGACCTGCTTCCAAGACTCAAAAGGTGGATGCCTTGTCACGCATCTATGATAAGGGGGAGACCAACCCGACTCCAGAGACAATCCTACCTAATAGCTGCTTCCTAGCTCCCATATGGTGGGGCTTCAAAGATAAACTGGAGAATGCTTGGAAGGATGTCCCTAGCCCAGAGGAATGTCCCCCAGGGAAACAATATGTTCCAGCTTCAGAGGAACATTGCTAGAATGGGCTCATATGACCTTATGTAACGGACATCCCGGTATCACTCAAACCACACATGTTGTCCCATAAGTTTTCGTGGCTCTCCCTTCCTGACGATACGCGTGATTACATAATGTCTTGTGTAATCTGTGCTCAGTCTCGCACTCCTCACACTCCCTTCTGGGAATTACAGCCCCTGCCTATGCCACGTCACCCTTGGACTCACATCGCAACAGACTTCATCACGGACTTCCCTGCCTCTGATGGGAACACGGATATTATGGTGGTGGTGGACAGGTTTTCAAAAATGTGTCACCTCATTCTTTTTCCTCGCTTACCTACAGCCTGGGAAACAGCAGAAGCCATGTTCTCTTTTGTGTTTTGCATATTTGGTCTACCAGAGGAGATTGTGTCTGATTGTGGTTCTCAATTTACATCACAAGTCTGGAAGCAGTTTTGTAATAAGTTGGCCATAACTATGAATTTCTCCTCAGGTCACCATCCCCAGTCCAACGGGGATGTCAAATGTGTTAATCGAAAAGTTGGAAGGTTCCTCCGTCAGTACCGTACCTCACAAACAGACACAAATTCCTCCTGTGGGCAGAATACGCCCGCAATTCACTCACGCACTCCTCAACTCGGCCCTTCCAAAGCATCTATGGCTATCAGCCAGCCCTCATCCAGTGGGATGACTCCCCCACTGACATACAAGCTTTGGATCAATGGTTTCAACAGAGCTCTCGAACTTGGGCGGTCACCCACGTTCACTTGCAGAGAGCTTTACGTACCCGACAAATGTTTGCCAATCGTCACCATAACCCCAACCTCATATTACATCCTGGTCAGTGGGTCTGGTTTTCGACTCTAAACATGAAGCTCAGTCTACCTAGCAAGAAACTGAGCCCACAGTACATCGATCCCTTCAAGGTGCTTCAACAGGTCAACCCCGTATCCTACAAGCTACAACGCCCCCCCCCCGTATAGAATTAATCCCACCTTCCATGCGTCCCTGTTGAAACCTATGCACTACAGTCTGGTGTCTGCAGCCACGAACCCCATCAACCCTCCTGCCCCTGTAGAGATCAACAGAGAACTGGCCTATGCCATTCGTGCATTATTGGATTCCTGGCGACCTAACAGGACCCTTCAGTATCTCATCAACTGGGGGGGCTATGGACCTGATGGGCAATCATGGGTTCCCAGGACTGATGTCCTGGATCCCTCTTTTTGCGTATACTGGAGGCCCATTAAAAGCACACCAGGCATCCAGTGTTTAACCAGATGACCTTTAACCAGATGACCATTAATCATTTGATTTCCAGCAAGTGGTGAAATATGCTTCAGCATGGACCACGGCGTCCGCTACTGACTCTGGTTCATTATTTCTATGCAGGGGTTTTCTTCAGCGTGGACCGCGGCGTCCGCTGCTGACTATGGTTCGTTATTTCTATGCAGGGGTTTTCTTCTTTCTTTTGATGAACACTGTTCTGAGTCCAACTCCCAATTAAATGTACACACTCAAGAGCGCCCCCTGGTCTTTCACGTGGAGTCCCCCTCATGCGCATTCCTAATTTCCTGCTGACTCTTCATCCACTGCTATAATTTGCCATGCGTTAAAAAAACGTTCAAAAGGTTAATGAAAATGGTATTATGGGCCATGGGGAACTGTCAGAAAGATCAGAGCACTTCAGGTTCCTTCTGCGTGGGGCCTGCAGCAATAAAGCCGGATGGAGTTAGTGGTCCCTGCTGGATTCTTCTTCGTGGAGAAGAAAGGAGGATGTTTATCAGGCCCTTAAGAAAGTGACAGTAAAGTATTCCTATTGTCTTCCCTTCATCGCTTTAAGCCATGAACGACTGCTAGGAGCTACCATCTTCACGAAAATGGACTTGTGTAGCACTTACCACCACATACCCATACGTGAAGGTGATGAGTAGAACACACCCTTCACCACGACACGAGGCCATTATGAATACCTAGTAATGGCATATGGGTTATCTAATAGTCCCTCAGTTTTTCATGTGTTTATGGATGACATATTTTGAGATATGATAGACAAGTTCCTGATAATATACATAGACGACATCCTTGTGTTTTCCCTATCTGAAGCGGAGCATGTGGATCACGTAATGGCCGTCTTGATGCATCTGGGACGACATCAACTGTATGCCAAAGCTGAGAAGTGTGAGTTCCACAGTAAATCTGTCACTTTTCTAGGGTGTACCCTCAAACAGGGAAGCTTCTCCATGGACCCTGATAAGGTGACCGCAATACAAAATTGGCCTACAGCCATCACTGTCATGGAGTTGCAACATTTCTTTGGTTTTGCCAACTTCTACCGAAGGTTCATTCAGGGGTTTGGCGACATAGCTGCTCCCCTTTTGGACCTCCTCAAGAAACAAGGCAGAAGGCAGCTTCAGTGGACCTCGGCTGCAGATCAGGCTTTCCTAATCTTGAAGGAGGCCTTTGTTTCAGCACCCGTTCTCCATCAGCCCGACCCTTCTCTTCCATTAACAACTGAATTTCTCCTCAGGTCACCATCCCCAGTCCAACGGGGATGTCAAATGTGTTAATCGAAAAGTTGGAAGGTTCCTCCGTCAGTACCGTACCTCACAAACAGACACAAATTCCTCCTGTGGGCAGAATACGCCCGCAATTCTCTCACGCACTCCTCAACTCGGCTCACTCCCTTCCAAAGCGTCTATGGCTATCAGCCAGCCCTCGTCCAGTGGGATGACTCCCCCACTGACATACAAGCTTTGGATCAATGGTTTCAACAGAGCTCTCGAACTTGGGCAGTCACCCACGTTCACTTGCAGAGAGCTTTACATACCCGACAAATGTTTGCCAATCGTCACCATAACCCCAACCTCATATTACATCCTGGTCAGTGGGTCTGGGTTTCGACTCTAAACATGAAGCTCAGTCTACCTAGCAAGAAACTGAGCCCACAGTACATCGATCCCTTCAAGGTGCTTCAACAGGTCAACCCCGTATCCTACAAGCTACAACGTCCCCCCCCCCAGTATAGAATTAATCCCACCTTCCATGCATCCCTGTTGAAACCTATGCACTACAGTCTGGTGTCTGCAGCCACGAACCCCATCAACCCTCCTGCCCCTGTAGAGATCAACAGAGAACTGGCCTATGCCATCCGTGCATTATTGGATTCCTGGCGACCTAACAGGACCCTTCAGTATCTCATCAACTGGGAGGGCTATGGACCTGATGGGCAATCATGGGTTCCCAGGACTGATGTCCTGGATCCCTCTTTTTGCGTATACTGGAGGCCCATTAAAAGCACACCAGGCATGCAGATGACCTTTAACCAGATGACCATTAATCATTTGATTTCCAGCAAGTGGTGAAATATGCTTCAGCATGGACCAAGGCATCCGCTGCTGACTCTGGTTCATTATTTCTATGCAGGGGTTTTCTTCAGCGTGGACCGCAGCATCCACTACTGACTCTGGTTCGTTATTTCGATGCAGGGGTTTTCTTCTTTCTTTTGATGAACACTGTTCTGAGTCCAACTCCCAATTAAACCTACATGCTCAAGAGCGCCCCCTGGTCTTTCACGTGGAGCC
>NC_137514.1:20845000-20882500 GCF_041902795.1 Electrophorus electricus | reverse complement strand
GCAGTGGACGGAACTCCTTCACTGCAGTAGACGGAACTCCACCACTGCAGTGGACAGAACTCCACCACTGCAGTGGACAGAACTCCTTCACTGCAGTGGACAGAACTCCACCACTGCAGTAGACAGAACTCCATCACTGCAGAGGACAGAACTCCACCACTGCAGAACTTTCTATCCCAGCTGTCTATCTGCACTGTCATCTGGATATGCACCACTGCACAGGCACATGCTTCCAGGATGCCCCAGGATCTTACCAAGTTCTGTGGAAAAGTGCTCGCAACAACACACGGATCTGTCTTACAGGCAGCTGAATAGCGTGTGTTGTGGGTGAATGCCCTACCAACCTCCTGACCTTTTACCCCATGTCTTTGAGGAAGCGCGAGGGCGTGCTTCCTGTAGACAGACGTCAGCAACGTCGTGCCATCCACGCTTTCTCTAACGCAACCCATGTCCGTTCAGCCCTTGACCTTTGCCCTCAGCTGCAATCCTGCCTTTGTAATGACGCCCGAATCCCAGCCGGTGAAGATCTCTTTCCCCACAGGTCGGCACGCCATTCTCATTTTCTTTCCCAGTCAGACCCAAGGACGGATTCTGTGCAGAAGTGACATATTTTATGACCGGCGTGTGATTACGAATGTGTGAAAAACGCATCTTATGAATCTGGACCTCACTTGTGAGTCCCTGTCAGGGGCTCGCTGCATAATCAGAGGGTGGCGCACGACATGCGTGGCGTGAGCCCCGGGGGCCGTGCGTGCTCGTGCGAGACGTGCGATGCGAGACGTGCGCCGTGCAGCCTTCACAACGCTCTCGTCTGGCCCAGCTCAGCCCCCCGGCAGCCCATCAATGCTGTTTTAGTCAATCCTGTATAACCCCTAGAGCTTTTAATCAAAAATCTCACCCACAATGGCAATAAATACCATTACCAGCCTCGATGCTTCTGAGGGAATAAAAAATAACATCTAATTAGATGGGAAACACTATTTCATTAAGTAGTGGAATTGTAAAATTCCTCTAACACGGAGCTTAAATTGAATCAGTATGTATAGTCTTGAATGAATACTTGCTTTGAAATATCAGCTCCAGCAGCTCCAGGTACAGTGTTAAAACATCAGCTACAGTGTTGAAATAACATCTATGGTGTTGAAATAACAGCTACAGTGTTAAAACATTAGCTACAGTATTGAAATAACATCTATGGTGTTGAAATAACAGCTACAGTGTTAAAACATCAGCTACAGTGTTGAAATAACATCTATGGTGTTGAAATAACAGCTACAGTGTTAAAACATCAGCTACAGTGTTGAAATAACATCTATGGTGTTGAAATAACAGCTACAGTGTTAAAACATCAGCTACAGTGTTGAAATAACATCTATGGTGTTGAAATAACAGCTACAGTGTTAAAACATCAGCTACAGTGTTGAAATAACATCTATGGTGTTGAAATAACAGCTACAGTGTTAAAACATCAGCTACAGTGTTGAAATAACATCTATGGTGTTGAAATAACAGCTACACTGTTGAAATATCACCTACATTTCTGAAATATCAGTGTTGCAGTTCCACCAGATACCGAGGACAGAAGACCGTGCGAGGTGACCTCCCTACTGCTGACGCATCTGTGTTTGTGGGTCTTCTCACACTAAACACATTCATGCAATTCTACTACAGCTAAGCACACTGAGTATTTTATTCCACACATTTACATCCAGCTGGACCCTACCACCGGACCCTATCACATTAGCCGTGTTTAACACACCAGTTGTGTTTGTGATAGATGTTGTCCAATAGAAAACTGCTCAAAAGGTCCCGTGCAAAATAAATGTGGGCTCTCGCTCACCAACGTTTCACCATCGCCGCCCTCAATGCACGTAAGCTTCCCCGTAAGATGAAAATCCGAGAAATTCGCTATTGTTTCGTTACCTTCATTAATGTTTAATTCCACTGTTGCATTCAAGAAATGCACAAAGAGCCCAATGCAGTGAGGCCGGGGGGACATTTCACCGGGACGTGATTCCGATAAGAACCCCCATAGCACAGCAGGAAAGAGGCTGGGAAGAGACGTGGCACTCGTGCGACTCAAATCCGAGAGTCTCGCGCTAACGCTCGCGCTCGCTATCTCTCTCTCTCCCTCCCTCCCTCCCTCTCTCTGCAGTATAGCGGTTCAGAAATCATAAAGTTGAAACCATTAACAGGGCTGTTGACCAGAACCTGAGGAAGCAGCGGATTAAAAGCCAAAGAAAAATCAGTAAAAAAAAAAAAAAAAACCTGCCAGATGCATTTTGACCTCTAAAAATAATCTTGCATCCGGGCCAGCGTCACACTTAAGCGTCTGCTGATTGAGTCGAAAGAGCCAGAACTGTTGGTTTTTTGACGCAACTCATCAGCGTGTTATTGAGCTCAGGGAGACCACAAAAAAAAAACCAACCCAAAACTTTTGTGCGTGTTTGCTGTCGCGACAGGAATCGTCCCTCTGGGATGACGTCGGACGGATGAGACGAGCCGTCGTCTGAGCCCGCTCGTCAGCTGTCAGCCCCCACACACACTTCACGTAGTCGGGATAGCACTTTACAATTAACTGCACACCGTGGCCTTGTGCGGGACGCTGCTGAAAAACGACCTTCGAGCGTTAACACGCTTCTCCATGACGTGTCTCCGTCGCCTGTGGGTCGTTTCTGAAGGACAGTCCCGCTCCCGAAAGCCGAAGGGAAGTCTCTCTTCCGCCGTGCGTTTCCTGTGCACTCCCGCAGCCTGCCGTTATTAAAAACCCGGGACGCTGGTGAATATAAATGAATTTCGGGGAAAGTGTCAGAAGCTCCTCCAACACTGGACAAAAACGTCGCCTGTTGTCCGAAATCCGCGGCGGAACACAATGATAATGGACAGAGCTGTAATTTTACAATTAATGGTTCGTAGAGTACATACTGACGCTATGTACTCTCCCACACAAACACACACACACACACACACACACACACACACATACGCACACACGCACGCACACGCATGCGCACGCACACATACACACACGCACGCACGCACACTCACGCACGCACACACACACGCACACACTCACATGCACACGCACACGCACACACACTCACACACACACACACACACACACACACACACACACACACACACACTCTACTGGGCTATGTATCACTCCAAAGTTTGGACTGGGAAAGGGAACAAAGGCTGGTTAGCTACTCAACCGTCCCCATGGCAACTTGAGAACAAGTGCCCTTGATTCAGAGCAGGCATGGCAGAAAAGAGCTATTGAACTCAACAACACTCTCCCCCACACACCCCCCCCACCACACACACACACACACGCACACACTCTCTCTCTCTCTCGCTCTCTCTGTGTGAGGGGTCTATAACACTCATGCACCACCCACTGGCTCTTCACACCTGATTCGCCTCCATCAAGCTCCTCCCTTTCTGTAGCCACGCCCTATCGAGATCCTCCCTTTCAATAACCACGCCCACATCAAGCTCCTCCCTTTCCATAGCCACGCCTCCACCGAGCTCCTCGCTTTCCGTAGTCACGCCCTGCTGACGGATAACTGGTGAATTCCTCTGGAATGTAATCATTTCTGATCTCAAGCTAAGATTCCACCCAGGATTCTCTGGCCTCACTTATGGAGGCCGGGACTGGGTGCACAGTGTACGGATTTAAAGAATAAAAACTTTCAAGTGTTTTAGTTTGGTATAGTGTTTAATTCAAACTTCCTTGACTCGACTAAGTGACCTACGCTGTGTGGAGAATCGGGCATGTAACTCACACTTGTTTTAAAGTGAACAGTGCAGTCAGGGCCATCCAGAAAGGAGAGGACCCCTGTGGAAATCACACACTCTCATATCGACCCTGCTTCTCCAAAGTTTGTTTTGTCTGTTCCAAAGGTGTCTCCCAGGCTCAAATTAAGAACAACAAACTATATCTATAAAAACAGCTCCTAACCCGCAGCAAAGCTGATTACCGAGCCACCCAACCCCCTCGTCCTGACAGAGCTCTGTGCTGATCAGCTCCACACAAGAGGGTAAGGGATCAATACTCATAAAGAAAACTATAATTGTTTCTCATCGGAGTCAGAAAACAAACCTGGGTTGGTCCCCGTTGCCCAGAACCTGGTGCAGATGGTTTTTGGATACCATAAAATCATGCGCGATGCCCTTTCGCCTGGCTTGGACTGGAAGATGCTGGATCACTTCACTCAGATCCAGAACTGGAGAACTGGACCTGTTTTAGAGAGAGTTTGCCTACGTCAGACTGGGTCAGCCTGAGTGGAATAATGGAATATGGGAGCTAGTGCTTGGAGGCACGCATCTGGAAAGTGTTACATTCCAGAGTTGTCCATGGATCTCTCCGGCTCTGTGCGCTGGCTTACCACTGGAATCTGGGTCACTGTGACCAAACCCACACTGCAATCTGGTCACTGTGACCAAACCCACACTGCAATCTGGGTCACTGTGACCAAACCCACAGCAATCTGGGTCACTGTGATCAAACCCACACAGCATTCTGGGTCATTGTGATCAAACCCACACAGCAATCTGGGTCACTGTGACCAAACCCACAGCAATCTGGGTCACTGTGACCAAACCCACATTGCAATCTGGTCTCTGCTGATCTCTAAGCACAATAAACTCGCTCCTCCCATGACCCCTGACCTCACTGTGTGCTGTAGTCATCGTGAGGTACCACTCGAGGGTTTAGGACGGAAAATCGCTACAGCACCCAGAGAAGCTGCCCTATTTTCCGTGCACTCCTGCGTACTTCCGCATAGCATTCCCAGTTCCTTCCACTAATTCAGAATATTCTCCCTCCCCCCTCTTGCCACTGGAAGGAGCAGGACTGCAGTCTGGATAAGTGGGTTAACCTAGTTCCCACCCCAACTCCAAGGAAGTGTGTACATCAATAAATAATTTATCAAACATGCAAACATGGCTTCCAGCCTGTGGCTGCAGAAAAGATGCTTAAATGTTCATTTTCAACGCTTTAGCAGTTTTTTTTGGTAAATATTTTATTATGAGGTGAATGCTTGTGTTTTTGAAGTTGCCGTTTCTCACATTACAAGATTTTTTTTTTTTTTTGCAAAATGTGTGCATACAGTTTTGAAAAAATGTTTTCAGTTTAGAGCAGATTTGCATCTGTATTTTAAAGAATTTGTTGAGAGAAATTCAGAGTTGAGAGAAACTGTTAGATTTAAGAGTAGAGGGAGTCCGTGAGCTATTGTCCTGTTTTTTTTCTTTTAAATGTATGTTTCAATAACAAAGCCAGAAACTGTGGGATGAGACCGAACACCTTAGGGTGCAGATGAAGGGTGAATGTCCCATGTCAGAGACATGTGTGTGTGGGACGGACAAGCATTTTAGAGACGATGTCCTTGTAATCGCTGTCTCTGCTCAGGGAACAGGGAAGTTCAGTGCTAATGCTGTTGTGTGAGACTGAGCTGATCAGGGAGTATAGAGTGGGTGGAGAATGGTGTGGAGGTGTGTGTGGTGGAGGTAGAGGTGGGTGTAGAGGTGGAGGTGGGTGTGGTGGATGTGGGTGTGGGAGTGATGGAAGTGTGTGTGGAGGTGGGTGTGGTGGAGGTGGGTGTGGAGGTGGATGTGGAGGTGGGTGTGGTGGAGGTGGTTGTGGAGGTGGATGTGGAGGTGGGTGTGGTGGAGGTGGGTGTGGGAGTGATGGAGGTGGGTGTGGTGGAGGTGGGTGTGTGGAGGTGGGTGTGGAAGTGGGTGTGGTGGAGGTGGGTGTGTGGAGGTGGATGTGGAGGTGGATGTGGAGGTGGGTGTGGTGGAGGTGTGGGTCATCAGTCATCACCATCTGTACCTCACCGGTCAGTGAGGCCTCAGAAAACTACACACCCGCTCACTTCCCATGATGCTGTGCTGCAGGTTCTGACCCCAGACATCTGTGTTTATAGCGTCCCATAATCTAAACCCGTAATCCTGTAATCCAAACCCATAATCTAAACCCGTAATCCTGTAATCCAAACCCGTAATATAAACCCGTAATCCTGTAATCCAAACCCGTAATATAAACCCGTAATCCTGTAATCCAAACCCATAATCTAAACCCGTAATCCTGTAATCCAAACCCGTAATATAAACCCGTAATCCTGTAATCCAAACCCGTAATCTAAACCCGTAATCCTGTAATCTAAAGCCATAGTCCTGTAATCCAAACTCATAATATAAATCTGTAATCCTGTAATCCAAACCTGTACTCTAAACCTGTAATACTGTAATATAAACCCATAATATAAACCCGTAATCCCATAATCTAAATCCGTAATCTAAACCCATAATTCTGTAATATAAACCCATAATATAAACCCATAATCTAAACCAGTAATCCCATAATATAAACCCATAATATAAACCCATAATCCTGTAATATAAACCAATAAACTAAACCCCTAAAACCATAATCTAAACCCATAATATAAATCAGTGATCCCATAATATAAACCCATAATCCCATAATCTAAAACCATAATATAAACATGTAATCCCATAATATAAAACCATAATATAAACCCATAATCCCGTAATCTAAAACCATAATATAAACCCATAATCCCATAATCTAAAACCATAATATAAACATGTAATCCCATAATATAAAACCATAATATAAACCCATAATCCCATAATCTAAAACCATAATATAAACATGTAATCCCATAATATAAAACCATAATATAAACCCATAATCCCATAATCTAAAACCATAATATAAACCCATAATCCCATAATATAAAACCATAATATAAACCCGTAATCCCATAATCTAAAACCATAATATAAACCCATAATCCCATAATCTAAAACCATAATATAAACCCATAATCCCATAATCTAAAACCATAATATAAACCCCTAATCCCATAATCTAAAACCATAATATAAACCTGTAATCCCATAATATAAACCCATAATCCCATAATCTAAAACCATAATATAAACCTGTAATCCTGTAATCTAAACCCATAATATAAACCCATAATTCCGTAATCTAAACCCATAATATAAACCTGTAATCCCGTAATCTAAAACCATAATATAAACCTATAATCCCGTAATCTTCACTCTCACCTCGCTGGCATGAAGTGTTACTACATGAAAACACTTTATGCTTTTTCTTACATTTCAGACACAGAAATACTTAAAAATACCACTCATAAACACCACACACTCTCATAAACAACACACACACACACATAAACAGCACACACACACTCATAAACAACACAAGATCTCACTCATAACACACACTCTCAAACACACTTATAAACACACTCAAACAACACACTCTCATTAACACACACTCTCATAAACAACACACACTCTCATAAACAACACACACACACATAAACAGCACACACACTCATAAACACATACTCTCATAAACAACACACACACTCATAAACAACACACACTCTCATAAACAACACACACTCATAAACAGCACACACACACTCATAAACAACACAATATCTCACTCATAACACACACTCTCAAACACACTCATAAACACACTCAAATAACACACTCTCATAAACACACACTCTCATAAACCACACACACTCTCATAAACCACACACACATTCATAACAACCCTCACACTCTCATAAACAGCACACACTCTTATAAACAGCACACACTCAAACACACACTCTCATAAACAACACAAGATCTCACTCATAACATACACTCTCAAACACACTCATAAACACACTCATAAACAACACACTCTCATAAACACACACCCTCATAAACAGCACGCACTCTCATAAACAACACACACACTCTCATAAACGCACACTCTCATAAACAGCACACACTCTCATAAACAACACACTCTCATAAACAGCACACACTCTCATAAACAACACACTCTCATAAACACACACTCTCATAAATAACACACTCTCATAAACAGCACATACTCTCATAAACAACACACTCTCATAAACAGCACACACACTCATAAACAACACACTCTCATAGACAGCACATACTCTCATAAACAACACATACACTCTCATAAACAGCACACTCTCAAACAACACACACTCTCATAAACAACACACACACACTCATAAACACACACTTATAAACACACACACATAAACAGCACACTCTCATAAACAACATACACACTCATAAACAGCACACTCTCATAAACATACACTCTCATAAACACACACTCTCATAAACACACACACACTCATAAACAACACACACTCTCATAAACACACACTCTCATAAACAACACATACACTCTCATAAACACACACACTCTCATAAACAACACACACTCTCATAAACAACACACTCTCAGAAACAACACACACTCTCATAAACACACACTCTCATAAACAACACACTCTCATAAACACACACACTCTCAGAAACAACACACACTCTCATAAACACACACTCTCATAAACAACACACTCTCATAAACACACACACTCTCATAAACAACACACACTCTCATAAACAACACACACTCTCATAAACACACACTCTCATAAACAACACACACTCTCATAAACACACACTCTCATAAACAACACACACTCTCATAAACACACACTCTCATAAACAACACACACTCATAAACAACACACACTCTCATAAACAACACACTCTCATAAACACACACACTCTTATAAACAACACACACTCTCATAAACAACACACTCTCATAAACAACACACACTCTCATAAACACACACTCTCATAAACAACACACACTCTCATAAACACACACTCTCTTAAACAACACACACTCTCATAAACAACACACACTCATAAACAACACACACACTCATAAACACACACACTCTCATAAACACACACACTCTTATAAACAACACACACTCATAAACAACACACTCTCATAAACAACACACACTCTCATAAACACACACTCTCATAAACAACACACACTCTCATAAACACACACTCTCTTAAACAACACACACTCTCATAAACAACACACACTCATAAACACACACACTCTCATAAACACACACACTCTCATAAACACACACACTCTCATAAACAACACACACTCTCATAAACACACACTCTCATAAACAGCACACACACTCATAAACAACACACTCTCATAAACAGCACATACTCTCATAAACAACACACACTCTCATAAACACACACTCTCATAAACAACACACACTCTCAGAAACAGCAGCACCTGTAAGAAAACTCAAGTGCACTTTCATAATCAGTAACGGGTTCACAGCCGCGGTGCAAGACCTCGAGTAGGCAGACATAACGGGGGACGAGGTGTGTCGAGACGGTTTCAGTCATGTGTAAACACATCCCTCTTTGACACGTCCGACAGTGTCCAGGACACAGCAGAAGAGTAAGAGTTTATTCACCGTGGGTGTATCTGGTGCAGAGCTCCATATATGTTAGCTTGGTGTGTGTCTCTCCTGGTGTGTATCCCTTGGTTTTTCTCATTTTGTTTGTCTCACTTGGTGCTTTTCTGTCTCAGACAGGTTCTGCAGTCATGGCCACAGGAGGCCATAGATGGAATGATTGTTAGGCAGCTCAATAGGGACTAGATTTCCTGGAAAGGGGACTAGATGTATTAGGAAGGGGACTAGATTTATTAGGTAGGGGACTAGATATACTGGACATCTAAACCTGATGGAAATGGTCCGTGTGGCACATGGAAAAAACTTTGACAGCATAGAAGTAATCCAACTGCCTACATATGCGCACATTAACAGACAAAAGACTTACGAAATGACAAAATGGATGATATTGCCATCTATCCTGCATATGTCAGGGGTCTTGGAATCAGGGTCTGACAGGATGAAGGCATTCTGGAGTGCATCGTGCAGGAAACGTTGTGCACGGAGCTGAAATGAACCCGCTATTCAAATCTCCAGGTCCATTTCATCTCCCAACGTGACGGGACCGAAGTTCCCGCTCTGTCCACCATCCTCCTGAGACGTGGACAGTCGATCAGCTGTGCATTTTAAATGAAAAAACGGGGAGTTCGTACATCCTGAGATCACCTGAGTTCACGTTCTGCTTTGGCTAGTTGTACAATTCTGTATTTATCAATACTTATTTAATTATCTTTCCCTGGACGTTTGCAGATGGGCTCGGTGTGTTTTTTTTTTTCCCCCTGCCGTGCCGTTAATCTGACTGCACCTTCTGTCGAGAGCCAATTAACGGCCTCGCCTTCAAAGTGGACATCTGAGGAACAGCCGCAGAGACGCACATGAAAGGGACCCGGCGTGGACGGCCGCCTTCCCTAATCATCTGTTAACCGAAGCCATGTCCATTACGCTGGTCTCAACGCATCACCCATCCTCTTTGAAGAAGCTTCCGTGGCGGAGGGCTGGACACACAGGTGAAGAGGTGTTTTAGTGCGGGTGTGGAGCCGACACCGGCGACATTGAAGTGTTTACGAAAATTCACTTTTAAGTGTTTATGACAGGCCCTATACACCTGTAGTGTTGAATTCACACTTACAGTGTTTATGACAGGCCCAACACACACACACACACACACACACACACACACACATGGCCTGTGTTCGATAGATTAACTAACTCAGTTTTCATATTTGCTTAACACAAACAGGTCTCATTCCACATAAATGTGTTTTTAATATGAAGAGCTATTACAGATCTATTATAATTCTAGTGTGAAATGTATATTACTAGCTTTTTATGACTTTTTAAGTACATAAAAATATAATTCTTTATGTATTTTTTACATAGTGTATATCTATAGTGCTTTTTACAACAGATGTTGTCACAGAGCAGCTTTACAAGTGTCCGAGTCCAAGCCCCCAGTGAACAAGCCAAGGACGGCAGTGGTGAGGAAAAACTCCCTAGAGCACGAAGAAGAAACCTGGAGAGGAACCAAAACTCAAAGGACACCACAATAATAACAATCTAGACAATAAGGAGCAGAATAAGTAGTGGGATAGAAACTAAATAAATAATAATAAAAATGAAATAAACAATTAATGTCTAGTCTGGTTTCTAGAGGTCCTAGTCTGGTCTCGAGGGTGTGTGTGCGCGCCTGAAACCCATCCCTCAAGAGAATGTCCATCAAGGGCAAGAGAAGCAGTTGTCTGGGGTGGAGGGGTGGTGGTTCAGTAACATCATGACATCAGGGGTAGATGAACCTCTGGATGTGTTTATGTGTATGTTTGTGTGTGTGTGTGTGTGTGTGTGTGTTCGGCAGGCTCTGCTGTCTGTGACAGTAATCACAAGAGGTGTGGACAGGTCTGCCACCAGAACACACACCCTTCACACACACCGCTGCTACACTACACAGGGCAACCGAGCCAGATGACCTGTAACACAATCACCTCCAACACCTGCACACTGATGGGGTTAGAATGTTACGCATGTCAGAGTTCTGAAAAATGATGTAACAGTAGCTTACATTCATGACATCATAGCCAAATCACGTATGGTTTACATTCTAGAACACGAGACGGAGCGTTCCAGGAATATTCCAGAAACCTTGTTCAGAGGGCTAAAACTGAACCGGCCCGTCATTTAAGTCTGTTCTTTTTTAACGTCCGAAACAGAACTTCTGCCCTGCAGAAATCTGGCAGAGGGCAACGGTGAGTGAGTGTGGATGAATTCTCCATCAGGGCAGGCAGGCGGGGGGTGGATGTGGTGTCTTCACCTGGGCGGTACTGGGCACGTACCGCACGTTGGCTGACACCACACACCGTAAGCTAAGGTGAAGGAGTCGGCTGGAGTCTTGCGGGCGATGCCACCCCCGGTACTTATCCCTGGATCTTCCTGCCCTGGTACATGGCTGTTATGATCAGCAGATGGCAAAGCAGAATGCCTGTCTGTAGCACCGAGTTTTTGGGTCAGGCACACGAGCAAACACAACTTACTCAAATCCCAGCACTCTAACCCTGCTGATAGACACACGTGTGTGTGTGTGTGTGGCTTTAACCTAGAGTGCTCACTGGTTACTCCAAAACTACAAACACTATTCATATAGGAACCTAAGAGGGTTAAGTCCTAACAACTTTATTTACATTAACTGCATTTAAATGGAACTTCATCCCAAAGGAGCTCTGACTGAACACAACTTGGGCAATTGAGGGTTAAGGGTCTTGCTCAGGGGCCCAACAACAGCAACTTGGCAGTGGTGGGATTTGAAGTGGCAACCTTCTGAGTACAAGTTAAGTACCTTCACCACTGAGCCAATAACTTTCGTGTTTTTTCCTCAAAAAAACACCCAGAAGTAGCCTGCCATACACAATATATAATATAAAGGCAATCGTCTAAAGACTGATGCACACAGGGATGAGAAACTGTCACAGCAGAATATCAAACCCGGTTAAAAGGATTACTGATTCTGAAAGTCCACAGGTCACTGCAGTGAGAGTGGCATGTCTGTGAAATCAGCTACGTAGCGAGCGCTGTATGGAGCCCGAGAAGGAGATTAGAGAGACGTGAGATATGTAAGAGACTACACGAGCTTTAATATCTGACTCTGTTCCTCCAGCTGTCATTTTAGACTGATCCCAGTTCAGTGGGAGCAAATACGGTGTGTTTGCTGAGTCAAATAAAGCACCCCCCCCACACACACGTGCACACACACACACACACACACACACACACTCACACACACCCGCGCAGACACTCACACATGCACACACACGCACCCACACACACCCACACACACCCACCCACACACACACACACACCCACACACGCACACCCACACACACCCACACACACACGCACACGCACACCCACACGCACACCCACACACACCCACACACACATACACACCCACACACACATGCACACTCACACACACCCTCACACACACCCACACAGACACTCACACGCACCCACACACACACACACCCACACACACCTGCACACACACCCGCACACACACACACGCACACGCACACACCCACACACTCACACACCCACACAAACGCACACACACACTCACACACACCCACACACACAATCACACACATAGACACACACACACACTCTTCATTTATCTCTAGCTGCATGAAGTCGAGGTGTTGTCAACACACACGGTAAGTGTGCACAAAGTGTTCCCGTCAAGCATGTGTGATAATCTGTATGTAGAACTTTGCCTCATTAATGCTCAATACCTTAGTTACAGGACGAGACACACACAGCGCCGTCTGGCCGCGCGGTTCAGCCCGGGTCAGCGACTCTCTCACACACACAGTCTCACGCACTCTTTTAATTGGCTGTCAGATTAATTGTGTGGAGCTCAACTTTTTTTTTTTAACTCTCATCAAAGTGAAGGACCAAGGAAACATAAAGATGTTTCATCAATGTTTCATACACAGAAATGCAATAAGTTCTCCGGTGATGCAACTGTGTGAGCTGATCGTGAAAGGCTCCGTGATCTCTAAAGCTGTCAGAATAACCAAACATCCATCAGATGCTTACAAAAGAGGGTTGTTAAAAGTTTATATAAGGTCAGTCAAACTGTATTACGGACAGACTCAAAAGTCGGCTTGCAAAAAATGCCGGTCAGTCCAATTCAGTTTAGTTCAGTCCAGTTCAGTGATTCAATTCAGTTCAATTCAATTCAGTTCAACACAGATTTCCACAAATCATATATACAGAACTTCAGACCCATAAAACACTTTAAAGCGATATATACTTCCTGTTGGTGGAGCTGTGGTCAAAAGGGGGCCGGGTAGCGAGTCAAAGCGTCAGCGTAAACCACTGCTGCTGTTCTGAGTGGAGCTGGTCTATAGCATCCCATAAACCCCCGCCAACGCTTAGTGCCCCATGGGACTCACCCCATCATCTCCACACGCCCCAGCTTTGGGCAACAGGCACTTTTTATTATTACTATTTATTTAAAGCCTCTGCATAATAAATAATCAAATAAAATACAGTAAATGTGATTTTCTGGAGCCACACGTCTGGAGGGCTTGTAAGATAAATAAATATGTGAACACATATATACATGGAAACATTTGCATGCAGGATGCCAAACATACCTTTAGTGAAGCAGTCTGCCTAAAAGACTACAGGCAGGACAGAGGAACATGTATCTGAGACGAGTCGATTGGCTCCCGCACGCTGTCGCGGGAGCTCATTCTACAGGCCCTGTCAGTTTGATGTATAGTTTGTGGAAGGGCTGCAGCTGTATACAACGGTGTTTGTTAATTGAATTCAGATGCCAGAGAGAAGCACATAGATCAAAATGACAGGATGGATATGCAGGGAGCAACACCTCCTAGAATAACCCGCACCTTTTCCCTCCACGGAGTGCACGGAGAGACGGCGCTCCGTTCCCGGATGTCCGAAGCCCGGCCATCCCCAGCTGTCGCTGGGCTCTGGAAGGCACACCAGGCAGCAGGAATGGGGACGTGATGTTCCGCTTATTTGCGTCACAGTTAGGTGGTGAGACACAATGCTAAATCCTAAACCAGTAAAACGTCCCTAAACCATAAACCAGGAAAACATTCCTAAACCAAAAACCAACAACATTTCTAAACCATAAACCAATAAAACATTCCTAAACCAGTAAAACATTCCTCAACCCTAAACCCTAAACCAATAAAACATTCCTAAACCCTAAACCAGTAAAACATTCCTAAACCAGTAAAACATTCCTAAACCCTACAATTCAGTTACAATTCAGCTACATTTTCCACAAACTTTTCCACAAAGCAGCATTGCAGACGTTTGGACTTTGACCCCTGGTGAGGAAGGACAAAGGTCAGCCTGTCAGGACTCTTTCCCTGTAACCCCAACCCTTTATCAACACGAGGAAAAGCCGTGAAAGGCACCAGGAGCCCTCGGGCGAAGGTGTCCCTGTCTGAACGATACAGGATAGAAGGATTTTGATATGAAACCAGCAGACATGAGATTAAGTGGAACTACTTGGATTGTACAGAGGACAGGAGCGATAAGCCAGTGACTAATAATAGAACCCTGACAAAGATACAGCGACCTGCTAGCAGTCTGGAACACATGCGGCTCTTCCGCAGGATGTCAGATACGGGAAGTTGAGTGTGGGAATTATGAACTGCACTGAGCTCATGTCTGACTGGAAATGGAGCTTCTTGTAACATATGACACACTGACGGCTCAGAAGTGACAGACCGGGTCTGAGATGAACCATGGGAAGGGGGCGTGTCAGAACATGGGAGGGCAGGGAGGAGCAATCTGAAAGGCCCCACCACCCCCCATCTGAAAAGGGGAGGAAACTTTGTTCCAGGCCAGGGCCGATTCCGTCGGTTCCAGGAGAACATCTGAAGGTGGCGGACTCCATTACGCAGGATGCTCTTGGAGAACAAAGACTTGCTTGACTGGTCCAGTCGTGGAGTTCTGCTGGAGGATCAGGCCATGAAGTCTAGGATTCACTCCTGCCTGATCTCTGCTGGGTGAAGACCACAGTAATAATAATAATAATAATAAGCTTAATTTATATAGTGCTTTTCTCTTTATGCCATTAATAACAGAGTTTTCTCTAGAATAAGTTCAACATTTGCTGGTTTTATAAGACCATGGATCAGTGCTAGAATCCTACGGTCTCAGTCATACAGCACAGACACAGGAAATGCCAGACAGCGTGGACGACAAACAAACCAGAGTCTCCATGAGGGACAAGCCACAATGTAGCTGCGCGATCTGAGAAATGTCATGTTGTAATTATAGTTCTGCGCACATGGGAACGTCGCCTTGGGATACACTAACAAGGCCACACAGTGATACACCTACAATGAGCCACAGTCACACTGATCTGCAAACTGAGCAGGCTGCGCCCGGCTAAATGTGAGTGAGTGAGTGAGTGAAGTTATAGGGGTGAGTGAAAGTGAGAATGAGGGAACTGAGAGGTTGAGTGAAAGGGTGTGTGAAAGTGTGAGTGAGTGAGTGAGAGGTTGAGTGAGGGGGTGAGTGAGTGAGTGATTATACAGTAGCAGGCAGCAGCAGCAGGATGTGATGTCTGTTAAACAGCCACTGGCGTGGATTAAACTGCAGGCTTATTATTGAGTTATTTGCCTCAAGGCATATTATGACATATTAATCAGTACGCTAAGCCACTACACGGAAACTAATATGAAAGGTATGTTACAGAAGTGAGGGATGAGTGTGGAGTGGTGTGAGGGCTAATGTCATAACACGTCCATCGAACCTCTCCAGAAGCCCAGCCCAGCACGACAGCACTGGCATGGTCTGGCAAGTCACTGGGAGGACTGGAAATGTCCTATGGGATGGGGTCCAAGAGCCCTGGGTGTCCTTCATGTCCGTCTGACCTGCCGTTAGTGCTGCCTCTTTAACAGTGCCACGCAAAACAGAACAAACACCACACAAAACAAACACCACACAAAACAAACACTGTAAAAAAAAAACGGCACGGAAAACATCACGCAAAACAGTCATCCAAAATCAAACACCACAAAAACAAACAACACAAAAATCAAACATCATATAAAAACAAAACACCACAAAAAAACACCATAAAAAACACCACACACAAACGCTCTCCCAGCTGCCCCAATGCCTTTTCTTGCTGTCTTTTCCTCCCTGTCTGTCCTTCTACCTCCTACACCCCTCTCTGCTTCTGTGGTGTCCATGAAAGTAAGGAGTAGCAATCAACAAATTGCAGCTACAGCTCTGTCCCCCTTTCAGTTTTTGATTGGTCGATATTCAGAAAGGGTGGGGCACCATCCCCATGGTGCTCAGAAACTTACTACATCATTCTGAACAATCATTACAATCTAAGGACAGGGACATACTGCCTGACAGCCTTTCGGCCCCCTGCAACACGACGACCTCCACAAACGTAGACGAGGTCACTCATTTCTTTCTTTTTTGTTTATTTACTTTAGTTTGTTTATCAACAGGTTTTAGCTAGCAAGTGAGAAGAACTCCATCCAGACATTCACCAACTGCCGGACCTCCACGAATCCTGTCCTCGCATTGACTGGGATCTTCAATGGGAACGAACCAACGACACCAAGTAAGCCTGCACATCTGGGCAGAACTTTGTTAAAACAGCGCGTTCGATATCTAACAACGTACAGACTTGGTCCGTTGTGTTAAATGTAGAGATTTTGTTTGGCACTACAACTTTGTAGTTCCAAGATAAAGGACTCTGTTTGCTCTGAGAGACATTCTCTCTCTCTCTCTCCCTCTCTCTCTCTATCCCTCCCTCTCTCTCCCTCTCTCTCTTCTCTCTCTCCCTCTCTCTCTCCCTCTATCCCCCCTCTCTCTCTATCCCTCCCTCTCTCTCTCTCTCTCCCTCTCTCTCTCTCTCGCTCTCTCTCTCTCTCTCTCTCTCTCAATCTCTCTCTCTCTCTCTCTCTCTCTCTCTCTCTCTCTCTCTCTCTCTCCCTCTCTGTTGCTATGTGAACATTGTAGTCTATGCCATAGCGTAACACAGCTCAGCGGTATAACTGACACTTTGTTATGGTTGTGTACATCGGGGGCTGTGCTTCCTTCCTGATTACATTATAGAACTGTTGTAACGATCCCCATAACTCTGTGCCACGCAGAGTGTCCCCAGACCTCTCCTGCTAACATCATGTGTTCCTGGACACACACACACACACACAGAGACACACACACACACACACACAGAGACACACACACAGAGACACACACACACACACACACAGACACACACACACACACACACAGACACACACACACACACACACACAGACACACACACACACACACACATAGACACACACACACACACACACACACACACACACACAGACACACACACACACACACACACAGACACACACACACACACACAGAGACACACACACAGAGACACACACACACAGACACACACACATACACACACACACACACACAGACACACACACACACACACACACAGAGACACACACACACACAGACACACACACACACACACACACACACACAGAGACACACACACACACACAAACACACACACAGACACACACACACACACAGACACACACACACACACACACACAGAGACACACACACACACAGACACACACACAGACACACACACACACACACACACACAGAGACACACACACACACAGACACACACACACACACACACACAGACACACACACACACACACACACACACACACAGACACACACACACACACACACACACACACACACACACACACACGTGCATAGTCGTTCACCCTGTGTCTCTCCGGTTCTTGTAACTGTGTTGTGACGTTTTATCTAATAAATGTATCTCCTATGTTGAATCCTGTTGCCTCAATTTTCTCTCATTTATAACCTGAAGTCAGAACTGTAATCAAACTACAGCCTTCAGATTATAATTATTAATATTATCACCAATAAAATTTACTGGAAATGTTTCACCTGGTTAACCTTATTGTATTAATACAGTGGGGTGTGTTTGGGTTTAATACAGTGTGGTATATTATGGGTTTAATATAGTGTGGTGTATAATGGGTTTAGTACAGTGTGTTGTATTATGGGTTTAGTACAGTGTGGTGTATAATGGGTTTAGTACAGTGTGGTGTATTATGGGTTTAATACAATGTGGTGTGTTTGGGTTTAATACAGTGTGGTGTATAATGGGTTTAGTACAGTGTGGTTTATAATGGGTTTAGTACAGTGTGGTGTATTATGGGTTTAATACAGTGTGGTGTATAATGGGTTTAGTAAAGTGTGTTGTATTATGGGTTTAATACAATGTGGTGTGTTTGAGTTTAATACAGTGTGTTGTATAATGGGTTTAGTATAGTGTGGTGTATAATGGGTTTAGTACAGTGTGTTGTATTATGGGTTTAGTACAGTGTGGTGTATAATGGGTTTAGTACAGTGTGTTGTATTATGGCTTTAGTACAGTGTAGTGTAGAATGGGTTTCATACAGTGTGGTGTATAATGAGTTTAGTAAAGTGTGTTGTATTATGGGTTTAATACAATGTGGTGTGTTTGGGTTTAATACAGTGTGTTGTGTAATGGGTTTAGTACAGTGTGGTGTATAATGGGATTAGTACAGTGTGTTGTATTATGGGTTTAGTACAGTGTGGTGTATAATGGGTTTAGTACAGTGTGTTGTATTATGGCTTTAGTACAGTGTAGTGTAGAATGGGTTTAGTACAGTGTGGTGTATAATGGGTTTAGTACAGTGTAGTGTAGAATGGGTTTAGTACAGTGTGGTGTATTATGGGTTTAGTACAGTGTGGTATATTATGGGTTTAATACAGTGTGTGGTATTATGGGTTTAATACAATGTGGTGTGTTTGGGTTTAATACAGTGTGTTGTAGAATGGGTTTAGTACAGTGTGGTGTATTATGGGTTTAGCACAGTGTGGTATATTATGGGTTTAATACAGTGTGTGGTATTATGGGTTTGATACAGTGTGATATATTATAGGTTTAATACAGTGTGTGGTATTATGGGTTTAATACAGTGTGGGTTTAATACCAATAATACAACACACTGTAATAAACCCAAATGCACAAAGTTGACTCTCCTCCTGCCAACAGCCAATCAGCCTTTAGCGTAACCGTGATGATGGTGAGGTGATTTTGGATGGTGATGCCCATGTCTTCATTAATTTCTGTCCTCAAGTTCGCTATTAAAGTGGCATTACACTTTAGCCCCAGACACGGACTGTTTGCCCGGTGCTTTCATAATGATTGTAATTATCCCAGCTCTTCCAACACGCTTGCTCTAATGGATTCCGTTTCCACACACACTCTCCCTGCCCAGAGAAACGGCACACGGCAATCTCACAATGCCCCCTTCCTCGCTATCTCCCCCCCCACCGGCGAGATGCCGCAGCCTGAGCAGGGCGCTAGGAGATAAGCGTGGCCACGCCTCTTGCCCCGGAGACGCCGACGTTGTTCACACGGGACTGATAACCGTAGGGGATAACGCTCCACTGCTCTCTCTCTCTCTCTCTCTCTCTCTACCTCCCCACCTCTCGCTCTCCATCCCACCATCTCTCTCTCTCTCTATTGCTCTCTCTCATCCCTCTCTCTTTCTCTCTCCATCTCTCTCTCCATCTCTCCCTCCCACTCAGTTCATTTCAAGACAGTGTTATTGGCAGGACTGCACCACGTACAATTTTGCCAAAGCAAATAACGTGAAACAACATGACGATTGCAATAAGTATCAAAACAGTAATTTTACTATAAATAATAGACTACCTCTCTCTTCCCACTCTGTTTCTCTTCCAGACTCTCTCACGTGGTCTCTCTCTGTCGTAGTAATGAAGACAAGTCTTCCGAAGTGCACGATACATTGTACAATTATGTTGTTTGGTGTCTTAAAAGAAAAGCGCAATCTTATTATAATTTATTTATTTCTTTATTTATTCCTTAATTGTGCCCACTGGATGACCTGCACTCAGCGTTGAGCCAGACGCACGATTACCATGGAGTTAATGACCCCGTCATGACTGATAAAAGCACAAGTCAATGAGCTTTTAATGACCACCAAGGACTAAACACTGACTAAACACTGACTAAACACTGACTAAATACATAAGGCATAATCACATCAGCTTCACTTCTCTTTGTGGAAGATGTTTCACTTCAGGTATTCTGCAAAAAAAATTCCAGTAAATAATCAGTTTTCTGGAGGGCTGAGACCGTAGGAATCAGCGTGCACAAGGGAACGGCATTGAAGAGAACAAAGGAGTTCAGACTGGCAGCATCTCGGGAAGGGGGTCGTTTTCCAAAGGATGCATCTTCCAGAGGGGCGTCTCGCCACAGGGATCTGCCCACCTCGGGGTCGAGGCACGGGAAATATCGACCGTCTCCACAAACGCCCAGGGGCGGAGCGTCTCGGCAGGCCTTCCATGGAACGCTGCTCGGCCTGACAGCCCCGCCGTGGGAACGCAAACCAGCGTGTACAGAGTACGGAAGTGAACTTCCACGGCTGGCTGTGGGGCGGGAATTGCATCATATCCGCTAGTGATTTCTTACTGCTGTATTATCAAGTGATTCATATGTGTGCCCTGTCGATGACCTTCAGAACGACCTCTAACCTCTCTGGTTCACCTTCAGAATGACCTCTGACCTCCCAGAGCCGGAGATCCCCTGGGTGCACCTTTAACAATGTTCCCACCTGTCCAACCAACCAAAAAAACCAACAACCATTCAACCAATCAACAAACAAATTATGTGAAACATCGAACACTAAAAACAACAGATAAAAGACACTTTTTTTCCAGGCTCTAGAGCTCTAGTTCCCACGGCAGAAAGTTCAGATCCGTTAAAGCAGTCCACCCCACCCCCGCTGGGTTCGGATAGCAGCCGCGCCACATGCCCCGCCCCCTACCCCCATCTCCAGTGGCTCTTTACGGAGCGGTAATTACGCCACCTATTCCGGGAGTCCTGACGTTCCGCTGAAACGCGGCGAGCGTAATGAGCCCGGAGCATCTGAACCTACAGCCCGCTGTTTCTCCATGGATCTCCCTGCCGAGATGTGCCAAGCTTACCGTGAGACCATAACGAACTGCTTTCTTCAGACAACTCTCTCTCAACTCTGCCTTCAAGCCATCTTCACATAATAAAAACGGTACAAAACCATCTCAGAGCTGCGAGTCACGTGGCACTTCTGTAGTGATTCTATTCGCTGGGGAGGTTTTGGTAAACAAGCCCCTGTTTCATTCAGTACATATTCTACTTACGTTCACTGGAGTGCTGAACCGAACTTCCAAACCTCAAGCTCTCAATACCAGCCAGGTGCCATTTAGAGAAGTGACTAGTCTCTCTCTCTCTCTCTCTCTCTGTCTATCTCTTTCTATTTTTCTCCCTCTGTCTCTGTATTTCTCTCTCCCTTAAAGTCTGCACATTCTTCACTCTGGGTGAGAAACCAAGCACTTGCCTCCTGACCTCAGCCATCACCTGGAAACGTCTCTACATGTGCGTGTGTGCGTGTGCACGTGCACGCGTGCGTGTGTATGTGCGTAGGGTGAGAATGGAGGATGAGAATTTTCTGCTCTTTGTGCGATAAGCACAGATCATTGGTGAGTTAATTATCTGTGCAGTGTGGTGAATCACCATGTCCATGTCAACATGTAACGCGCCGCCTTCCTGCTAAACACATTGTTCAGTGACAGCTAAGACAGATGGAGTGAGGCACTGAGAGAAGAAGAAGAAGAAGAAGAAGAAGAAGAAGAAGAAGAAGAAGAAGAAGGGAAGAGTAGACCGAGAGATCGAGACTGGGAAGAGGAATCTGTGAAGGAAATTGTCAGAGGTGTATAAGTCTATCCTATGCTCTATCCCAAGCATCTGCCATTAAAGCGCCGTGACCCCCGAAGGCGGCCCGGATCGCTACAGTGTGATCTCATTCGCACTGCCTTGCTGGTGCGACTGTGTTCCCGCAGCCTGGTTTTCGTGGCGCTCTCCGGTACTGTCGTCAGCGGTTGCTGTAAACGCTGAGGCTGCTCAACGAGATGGTAGCCCTGCAAGACAGGACCTGGATTTCCCGCTCAGCTTTTAAAAGCGCCGGCACGTCTAGGCATCTTGGCACGCAGCATTCCTGACGCGGAGCCGGAGCGGGGCCACCTCGGGTCCGGTGCCACGCGCGTCTCGGCAACGCCATCTGGCCGAGGGCGGCCGGCGTGTCCACAGCAGAGTCCGGAGCTGAAGCATATGGTGCCCGTGCTAAAAACCCCCTTGACACTCCCACTCCGACCAAAACAAACAAGGCCATGGCTATCAAAAAAAAGGCCAAAGGACGCTACTGTGTACAGTCACCATAGAAACGATCGTCTTCCATATGTTATCCGCCATCTCGTATGTTCTGCAGAGAGGGTCAAGCCATAAACAGCCACAGGACACTGAAAATTATCCTGGGAATTCTGCACATTCCGCGTGGCCCAGATCCAGTATGTAATTCATCTCGAACAAATGCATTTTATCCAGCACTCTGGGCAGAGTTTCACATCCAGCTCGCCGGCTGCGTGGTCTGATCAGAGCTTCGTTCACGGCACAGCACGGAGCTCCATCCTGGTCCTGAACCTCGATGGCAGATGTTTTAACAAAAGCACCCAGCCAGCCATGAAAGGATGGATATGTCTGCTGCACCTGGAGATCTGAGCTGTAATACGGGTAGAGGGTTAGAGTTAGAGTTAGGGTTAGAGTTAGAGTTAGAGTTAGAGTTAGGGTTAGGGTTAGAGTTAGAGTTAGGGTTAGAGTTAGAGTTAGGGTTAGGCTTAGGGTTAGGCTTAGAGTTAGAGTTAGAGTTAGGGTCAGGGTTAGGGTTAGGGTTAGGGTTAGGGTTAGGTTTAGGGTTAGAGTTAGGGTTAGGGTTAGAGTTAGAGTTAGGGTCAGGGTCAGGGTCAGGGTTAGGGTTAGGGTTAGGGTTAGGGTTAGGGTTAGGGTTAGGGTTAGGGTTAGGGTTAGAGTTAGGGTTAGAGTTAGAGTTAGAGTTAGAGTTAGGGTTAGAGTTAGAGTTAGAGTTAGGGTTAGGGTTAGGGTTAGGGTTAGAGTTAGAGTTAGAGTTAGGGTTAGGGTTAGGGTTAGGGTTAGAGTTACAGTTAGAGTTAGGGTTAGGGTTAGAGTTAGAGTTAGAGTTAGGGTTAGGGTTAGGGTTAGGGTTAGAGTTAGGGTTAGAGTTAGAGTAGGGTTAGGGTTAGGGTTAGGGTTAGGGTTAGGGTTAGGGTTAGGGTTAGAGTTAGGGTTAGGGTTAGGGTTAGGGTTAGGGTTAGGGTTAGAGTTAGAGTTAGGGTTAGGGTTAGGGTTAGGGTTAGGGTTAGGGTTAGAGTTAGAGTTAGAGTTAGGGTTAGGGTTAGGGTTAGGGTTAGAGTTAGGGTTAGGGTTAGGGTTAGAGTTAGAGTTAGGGTTAGGGTTAGAGTTAGAGTTAGAGTTAGAGTTAGGGTTAGGGTTAGGGTTAGGGTTAGGGTTAGGGTTAGAGTTAGAGTTAGGGTTAGGGTTAGGGTTAGGTTTAGGCTTAGGGTTAGATTTAGAAATAGGCAAATCTGTGCTTACACAGATCTTCTAAATTGGGTTTTTACTGCAAAGAACATTTTTGTTTGTGAAGAGAAATCTGCGTGGTCGTGACCCTGCTTAACAGGGCATTCCGCCCCCATCCAGACACACTGTTCCTCAGGACAACGGTCAGTTGCCAGGGGCAACTGCTCCCTTTGCTCCGCCCCCACCGATCCCTGCTCTCTGGTTTTTATTTGTATGATGCCTGAGAAGTAATGTAGTCACATATATTTTGAGTTTTGTGTGTTTGTGGTAGGGGGTGTGTTTTTAATACTCTCCAATTTAGTCATGTCATGTCTCGGAATCGTTCAAGAAATGAGGAAAAACATTTATTTCCATAAGAACAAGACAAATTGCCCACAAGTGAGACTAACATGGATTACACTCACACAGGATTAATGTGGACTACACACACACACATTTGTAATGTGGATTACACACACAGGATTAATGTGGATTACACACACAGGATTAATGTGGATTACACACACACAGGATTAATGTGTATTACACACACAGGATTAATGTGGATTACACACACAGGATTAATGTGTATTACCCACACAGGTGTAATGTGGATTACTCACACAGGATTAATGTGGATTACACACACAGGATTAATATGGATTATACACACAGGAGTAATGTGTATTACACACACATGGGTTTAATGTGAATTACACACACAGGTGTAATGTGGATTACTCACACAGGATTAATGTGGATTACACGCATGGGATTAATGTGTATTACACACACAGGTGTAATGTGGATTACACACACAGGTGTAATGTGGATTACACACACAGGATTAATATGGATTATACACACAGGAGTAATGTGTAATACACACACATGGGTTTAATGTGAATTACACACACAGGTGTAATGTGGATTACTCACACAGGATTAATGTGGATTACACACACAGGATTAATATGGATTATACACACAGGAGTAATGTGTATTACACACACATGGGTTTAATGTGAATTACACACACAGGTGTAATGTGGATTACTCACACAGGATTAATGTGGATTACACACACAGGATTAATGTGGATTACTCTCACAGGATTAATATGGATTACACACACAGGAGTAATGTGTATTACACACACATGGGTTTAATGTGAATTACACACACAGGTGTAATGTGGATTACACACAGGATTAATGTGGATTACACACACAGGATTAATATGGATTATACACACAGGAGTAATGTGTATTACACACACATGGGTTTAATGTGAATTACACACACAGGTGTAATGTGGATTACTCACACAGGTGTAATGTGGATTACACACACACAGGAGTATTGTGTATTACACACATGGGATTAACGTTGATTACACACAGGTGTAATGTGGATCACACACACAGGATTAATGTGGATTACACACACAGGATTAATGTGTATTACACACACACAGGATTAATGTGTATTACACACACAGGATTAATGTGTATTACCCACACAGGTGTAATGTGGATTACACACACAGGTGTAATATGGATTACACACACAGGATTAATGTGGATTACACACACAGGATTAATGTGGATTACTCCCACAGGATTAATGTGTATTACACACACAGGATTAATGTGGATTACTCACACAGGATTAATATGGATTACACACACATGGGTTTAATGTGAATTACACACACAGGTGTAATGTGGATTACACACACAGGTGTAATATGGATTACACACACAGGATTAATGTGGATTACACACACAGGATTAATGTGGATTACTCACACAGGATTAATGTGGATTACACACACAGGATTGTGGATTACGGCTGGTTTCGCCTTGTCAGTCCGGTCTCCTCCCAACTAGCCATCTGCTGGAGGCCAGGTAGCCCCCTATCCCTCATCTTCCTGTCGTCCACCATGTGGGGGGGTGTGCACGGAGCAGACAGCCAACTCCGCACAATGACTGACACCTTCATAGGCCTGCCTCGTGCCCTGATGGGAGTGATGCAAAAATTCACCCCCCAACAACTGCAGAGATGACCAGTAAGCTATTAGCAGCCTGAAGGTGTCGCATTGCCTTTAATAACCACATTAGACCCACATTTGGGCTGTGCCTCTCCTTGCCGAGGCTGTTTCATTGGAAAGTTGCTGTTGCGTAAGGGGAGAAAATGCATCTAATAATATTATAAGCTCAGAGGATAGAAGCGCTTTGATGTGTTGGGTTGTATGTGAGTAGCATCACCTCCCAGTGCCAAGGTTTGTTCTTACTGGACTTACTTACTGCCATATTTACACTTCAAAGTCTTTTAAAGCAAGAAAGTCGATTTAAACGGCAAAGCTTTACCTGAACACGGCAGATAGCGGAGGGAATCAGCACGCACGCCCTGTGGTCTTAACCTGGGGTCAGTGCGCAAAACTGCAAAACTTCAGGCTGGGAAAGATTTATGTTAACAAGGTTTTATTGGTTGGATTCTGCTACCAGTGCAAAGCAGGACGTAATCCCACTAGGGACTGGGGGTTCCTTCCCCAATAGCGGGGACAGCGTGGTGAAGACATGTCGCAGGCTTTGACACAGAGAAGCGGTGAAGTCAGGGTGCACCCACTGGCTTGGCATGTGAGTACTCTAAGGTGGAATAATGTCAGGAATATCAGAGAGAAATGGAGGTGGGAGTCATTGGAAAACAACAGAATTTGGGAATTTTGCGAGTCACTGGAAAACAACAAAATCTGGGAATTTTGCGAGTCACTGGAAAACAACAAAATTTGGGAATTTTACTCCTTAGTAATTATCCAGTATATTTGTGATAAAAGGTAATTGACAAAGGATGAAATCCTTAAAAGGTACCCTAACCCCTAACCCCTAAGCCTTCCCCCAAAAAGGAGAGTTTTCTAGTTTTAGCTGATTTTCCATGTTCCATGAGTAGCAAGAGTTCTGAAATATTGATGGACTGGGAATGAACTACAAAATGAAATTTACATGAAGCCATAAATCAACGACATACTAATGGAGTCCGGCCTCCTTGTAGCACCACGGGCCCCCAGCTGAGGCTTCGAGTCACGCAGCCTATGGCAACCTGGAGCCCCGTGACATAACGGCGACCCCTGGCACAATGCGTCACGGTAAAACACGGCCCCCATAAACCCGATAAGTGAATACGGGGACTGTGCATTGGGTCTCATATATCTGGCTCCACGTGTGACTGAGTGTGTTATACAACACACACCCCCCGAACAATTTCTCACAGGCTGCGTTTATTTTCTGTGTCTGCACCTGCGGCGAGTGTAAGAGGAGCTGAGCAGTATTGTCAGGGATTCCACGTGACGTCGGCCTTGCGGTCATGCGGTGCGGCCGCCGCCAAACGCAGATAAAAGTTAGAAGAAACGTAACGTGGCGAAACAAAACCGTTTACCGCCTGCATTACCACTGACCTTGGCATCAAGAACCAGAGACAGAGATTTCATTTTGAGTGGGACACAGCAGCTGTGGGTGTGTGTGTGTGTGTGTGTGGCTGCGTGTGTGTGTGGGGGTGCATGTGTACATGTGTGTGTGTCTGTGTGTGTGGGTGTGGGTGCGTGTGTGTGTGGGGGTGCATGTGTACATGTGTGTGTGTCTGTGTGTGTGAGTGTGGGTGCGTGTGTGTGTGGGGGTGCATGTGTACATGTGTGTGTGTCTGTGTGTGTGGGTGTGGGTGCGTGTGTGTGTGGGGGTGCATGTGTACGTGTGTGTGTGGGTGTGTGTGTGTGTGTGGGGGGTGCATGTGTACGTGTGGGTGTGTGCGTGTGTGTTTGTTTGTGTGTGTGTGTGTGGGTGTGTATGTGTGTGTGTGTGTGTGTGTGTGTGTGTGTGTCTGTGTGTGTGGGTGTGGGTGCATGTATGTGTGAGGGTGTATGTGTGCGTGTGTGTGGGTGTGTGTGTGTGTGTGGGTGCGTGTGTGTGTGGGGGTGCATGTGTGTGTGTGTGTGTGGGTGTGTGTGTTTGTGTGTGTGTCTGTGTGTGTGGGTGTGGGTGCGTGTGTGTGTGGGGGTGCATGTGTGCGCGTGTGTGTGTGAGTGTGTGTGTGTGTTTGTGTGTGTGTGGGTGTGTGTGTGTGTGTGAGTGTGTGTGTGTGTTTGTGTGTGTGTGTGTGTATGGGTGTGTGTGTTTGTGTGTGTGTGTGTGTGTGTGTGTGTGTGTGTGGGTGTGTGTGGGTGTGTGTGGGTGTGTGTGTGTGTGTGAGTGTGTGTGTGTGTGTGTGTGTGTGTGTGTGTTTGTGTGTGTGTTTGTGTGTGTCTGTGTGTGTGTGTGTGTGTGTGTGTGTGTGTGTGTGAGCCTCTTGGCGTCCCCTGCGCGCTGTCCTCTCACGCTGCCTCGCTCTGCGGCAAGACGACGGAAGATCAGACGTGCGAGCGGGAGCACGGCGGTGGCAGCAGCGCTTGGAATGTGCTTCCTGTCCGTCACAGAATGAACCTTCCCACAATCCCGTGCAGCACCTGTTTTGATGGTGCTGCTCTGAGGCCCGGCACTGCGGCCTGTCAGCAAACAGGAACTAAAGTGACATGTGTAATCTGGGGGGGGGGCCTCCACACGTGCCTCCACACACCAGGCCCCTGTTACTAAGCGTGGGCTTATGTAAGACTCATACAGGACTCGGCACAATAGTTTACTCATAACCTGAGCTTGGGATGAGCGACGCTGTCTGTGAGCCTTCTTAGAAGCTCCGAGAAACTTCACAGCATAGATTTCTTTCCAACTGGTCATACAACACATTTGGCGTCAGGCTGCGAGGCTCCCACGCTAAAGAAGTATAGGACATTCCTGAATCTGTAAAGACACATTCCATGCGTAACAAGAGGAAATTCCTCATCCATTGCAGACAAAGACACAGATAAATACATATGTACATAGATAAATAGATGCATAAATATAATGAGATATAAAGATAGTTAGATGGTCACACATCGATCACAGGTACACACACTGCTTACAAAAGGTTCTTTGGGGGTGTATGGTTGGGTTCTGGGAAGAACCTTTAATAATTAGTAAAGCATTTTTTCATTTTTCATATGAATGTTTTTTTGTTTTTTTTTAAAAAGGGTGGTATGCACCATTACCATTAGTTTCTTCAATTCTCTTAATATACTGAATGTGTGGCAAGATCAAATAATGACAGGCCTACTCTAAAAAATATCTATTTTTCTAATATCTGTAATTTTTTCTATTTTCGTATATCCTGCGATTAAACTGGCACAATGCTTCATACCGTGGTTGTTTCAAATGAAAGGTGAAACTAGTTGAACTCCATTAAAGCACAAATGAACGTTCAGAGCGGTGAAGCTGTAATCATAAATGCTGCCATTAGTTTGCACAGCTTTGTCTCGCGCTTGTCACAGCACTTCATTGTTTTCTGCCTCTTCTGTGGTAAACAAACAAACAAAAACCCCACAGTGGTGAGAGTTCATAACATTTAGTAAACCTTTACTTTGATGTCAATACAGGTTAGCCAGCAAGGTAGTTAGTTAATGAAGAACTAGAAATATCTGGGACTACTGGTTTAGCTAGCATTAGCTGACTTATAGCTAGCTATCATTAAGACTGGAAGCACAGGAGCTGCTAACATTTCATTACGACTAGTTTTAATTCGTCATAAAAGTCATTCGCCTGCCTCCTTCTAGGAGTCATTTTTGTGTGCTAATTTTTGAAGCTAATGCAAACCCTAACCCTAACAATAACTGGTGGAGCTTTAGTTAACACTGTAGCGGTTAGCTAACAGAACCTCCGAGATGTTGCATGCCATTTTACTGGCTAAAGTGACATTTCATCCCAGGCCTGTTTTTAGAATTTTTAATTGGAATTTGAGATATATCATGAATAAATTTGACTATGCAATTGAGACAATTAACAGTAGTTTTTATATGATTAACTAGCTAATTGGCTTAGACCAAGTGTCTCAGTTTGATGGACGTGAGGACTGAGGGTATTTCTACAATGCCGTCTTTGATAATACGCCTTAAAGTCCTAGAAGCAGTAGGCAATTGCCCAGATGTGGCGTTTTCCTGAGAACGTGGTCAAAGAATTGCTTAGCATAACGGGCATGTCTCTTATCTGCGTTCCCAACATCACACACATGTGCACAGACTGGAACGTATAAAACGAGCTTTCATTTGTTGGATGTTTCAGATTTGTTTTTGATGTTTTCTTTCCAGAAAGCTGAATTCTCCTCAATTAACAATGAGCAATTGAATAGTAATAATAAACAAATGTCTTTTTGGTCATTGTTTAGTCTGCTTACCCCTGTAGTTCCACTACATTTGTGTTTATATGTAGCTGTTGAACAACCATCTGATTCTGAAGAACCATTTGGTACTAGTTCTTGGAGGAACCAGTTAGGGATCCTTTCATGCAGCTCTGAAGAACCTTCAAGAACGTTATGAAGAGGCACCAACCACACCTTGGAGCACCGTTCAGTCAATGGTTCTTCAGGGAACCAAACATGGTTCTTCAATGGCGTTTCTTCAAAATACCCATTCTGCTTCCAGTTGGCATCTTTATTTTTAAGGGTGCATGTTCCAAATAGGCAATAAGCCTCAAATACACAGTGCACAGATGACACACCGCACGCTAGATGTCTGAGACAGCGTTGAGGAGAGCTCTGGCCACTATAGGCTACTTATCATCAGCGTCAGGCTTCCTGCTCTAAGATACTGAGGACGGCAGAGGTAAATCGAGTTCAGTCAAGCAGTCATGTGATGTGTGTGAGCCCAAAGGTCTGCTTCAGGCTGTAGACTCCAGTGCGCGTGTACTGCTGAAATGGGAACTGAACTGTCACCTCGGAGGCCCACTGTTGAATACAAACACTTCTTTCCGTCCGTGCCCTGTCCTGCTGCTGCTGAAGATGAGCAGTTTCGATGGAGAGTCATTTTCACAAGTCTCACAGACACCCCACTGCATCTGTGAAGTTCATGACGGGCGTCTGCGCTATCTCCGTCCAAGAACCAGCTGCCAGCAATGCCATCACGCCCTGCACCCAGGCTGCAGGCCCGCGGGTCGCGTAGCGCATGCTAGCAGATGAGAGAGCACACATTATGATCTGTGAAGGGACACTGAGCAAAGCTAAAACATGTCGCTTGTGCTTCTCATTGTGGTGATATATAGAGTGTTTATGACCCATAATATGGTCATACTTTCTTATTAAACCCTTGGATTACAAAGCATCAGCCCTGAGGAGAAATGACAATCTTACCACCATTTACAACCAAACACGTTCACGTTTCCTACCAGGAAACATATTTTTTATCTTACAGTGCACACACCTATCCTGAAGGACTTACCCAAGGTTCCCAGGATGACCAGACATGTGGAATGAAACCCGTGATTCTGGTTCTGATGGCTCCATGTTTTTCCTTCTCTGTTTGGGCCCAAAACAAAACCGTCACCACACGCTACCTGCCGCGAGGGGCAGGCCTGAACTCCTGTAGTCTACTGCATGCGCATTACTCACAGTGACCACAGAGAGATAAGGGGGCGCCACTGAGTCACCATTCGGAAGTGCCATGGAAACAGGCTGTCCTCATCACCCGGGTGCAGCGGGATCTAAAAGCATGTGTCGATAAGATGATACTGCCTGCAGGGAGTTGTGGACCTTGCTGTGTGGCCTAAATTATAAGGTACTTTGACCTGCTGAGTTTTTAATCTCGGTGTCAAACAAGTCATTTTTGTCTGGTAGGTTTGGCCTTCTATTCTAGTGCCTAGATTTAGAATCTCAGGAACATCGCTGCTGTCTCTCTGTGGCAACAGAACAACAGAATCATACTAGCTCAGATAATCAAACAAACAAGACCATCAGGAAGGTCTATTAGAGGGAGTGATTTATGTACATTTAGCAAACTGTCATAAGGAATCAAAATAAGATACCAGTGGATCCCCCCCTACACACGCACACTATAAATGCCATCATCGCCATCCACGCTGACTGCCATGAAATGTCTAGCTACACCCTCATGAACATGAGCGTCTTCCACGTTCAGAAGCTCGTGCAGATTCCGACAGCAGGGAAATGCTCGCCAGCCTTTATCCCGGCGCTTGTTGGATCTTTGGACAGATTCCAGCAACTACAAATTGATCGAAGTAATAACCAGGCAAACACACCTGCGTGCTTTTGGGAGGGAATTGTAAATGTTTATTAGAAGTGATGTTCCAGGGATGCAAGCTGGTTCTCTTCTCTTCTTCTGAAGACGTGCACCCAGGTTTTGTCTGTTGTTATCTGGTGCCAAGTGTTCTCATAAGTGGATGTCAAAAGTACCGAGCACTCGGAAAATATGTGCACATCGGGGAATCACAGAAACACAATGCGCACAGAAATGTGCACAGAAATAAGACAATCCAACAATCCCCCAATGATCACAAGATGAGAAGATAATGAGCCGAAGGATGAATAAGGAAACATAATCAGGAAATAATCAAATATAACATACAGTGTAATGTAATAATGTAATGTAATACATAAAATCATAAGCTAACCCAAATGATTAACTCCAAGAGAGTCTATAACAGTAAGTAAATGTAATTCAGAGTGTAAACCTAATACATCCTTAGCAATGAGCTCTTACCTGAAATAATAATTAACATCATTGATTGAACTAGTGCAAAAGATGTATAGGAAGTGGAGAACAGCTAATGATGCCCCGATTGTCGAGATTCATTATAAAAGGGAATATAAATTCTCTCTCTCTCTCTCTCTCTCTCTCTCTCACACTGATGTTTCATCTATGACAATGATGTAACCAATGTCTTTTTCTTTTTTTCTTTAGTTTTTGCAGCGACATTGACTCCCAGTTTGATTGGTTTCACCAGCCGGCTTCTTTACGAGAGCCTAATAGGCTGGAAATTAAGCAGGGTGTAACAATACCCACAATGCATTAGTGTATGTTAATTTCAGCTTGTAGGTTAACGCACCTTTCAGAGACTGTTAGAGTCTAAGCTCAAACACAAGAAGGGTATGTGGCAATATCTTTGGAGAAATGTTACTGTGTAATTGACAGAAGTGTAGTTTTAATGTTATTCTTACAGGTTCATGCACTTTCATATGTACACTCTTTAATAAAATGCTTGAAAAATATTAAGCATTACTGCAGAGACTATATAAAAATAAGAATGAGCCAAAGAGCACACCAAACAGTGATAACCGAGGGTAGGTCTAGATAATGATTAGATAAGCATTACATCACGGTTGAATTAAGTCTAAATCATGATTACATTAGCACTACCATAATAGGACATCTCTAGATAGAACTATAATAACTAGAGTAGCTCTAGATAATGATGGAGTTAGAACTATAATAAATACAGTAGCTCTAGATAATGACTGAATTAGAACTATAATAAATACAGTAGCTCTAGATAATGATTGAGTTAGAACTTTAATAACTACAGTAGCTCTAAATAATGCTTGAGTTAGAAGTATAATAACTACAGTAGCTCTAGATAATGATTGAAGTAGAACTATAATAACTACAGTAGCTCTAGATAATGATTGAGTTTGGACTATAATAACTAGAGTAGCTCTAGATAATGATTGAGTTTGGACTATAATAACTAGAGTAGCTCTAGATAATGATTGAGTTTGGACTATAATAACTAGAGTAGCTCTAGATAATGATTGAGTTAGAACTATAATAACTAGAGCAGCTCTAGATAATGATCAGGTCAGCTTTACATCATCATTTGTAACAGAAGTAGCTTCCAACTCTTGTCACCATTTGGCCAAAATATCCCCTTTAGAACAAACCCAATAAACGTCCCCTTTAAACCTGCTCACTGAATGGCACCTGGGTGATTTCCTCTATCATATAATTTTGTCAATACAATAGCAACTGCACAAAACATTTTGCCACTTATGAGCCACATCAAACTTTCAGTGGAAGGGTGGCAACCCAATCTGATAACTATTGATCAGTTATTGATCCCCACAGGGAAGATAATGTTCTACATTTATAATCAAGTCCCTGAGTCTTTGAGGGTGACAGCAATTCAATACAGCATGGTTAGGACCTCCAAGCTAAAGAAAGCTGATTAGACTGCTCCGTGTGTTTCTTTCCTCCATGAGGAAGCAGTTTCATTCCTCCATGAGGAAGCAGTTTCATTCCTCCATGAGGAAGCACAGGACAGCGGGAGTGTCCTGGCTCCATCCATATCAAGGTGAGACACGCGAGGGCCAGAGGTGGTGCAATGGAGTGCTTCTATTAGGTCATTTCCTAATGAAACTTGCCAGCGTAGCACACAGCTGCGCTCCAAAACCCAGACAGTCACAGCTATCCTGGAATGAATCACCATAATTGTCAATTCAAGCCTTAGGCAGGTCGAACCGAAAACCACGGCGCAGGCGAGGGAGGCCGCACCTGCCGCAACACCACGTCACGACGAGACCCAGGTGCAGAGGAGGAGGCGGGGCAGGGCGGAGCCAAAGCAGGAGAGACCCGCGTATGATTGGTGGAAGCGGAGCTGTGGCATGGGGGAATCTGGGAATTTTGGTCAAACCAAGGGACAACTTTCAACCTTGGAAAACAGATTCCAGACACGTATTGGCGTGTCCTCATTCCCAGTATGCTAAAGTGATAAATGACCATCCAATATCTGGAGAGTAGTACGCAAAACTTTGTACGAAGCTGCATCGACAACCCCGTGTTTAAACACAGAAGATCACCAAGGAAGGCTATTACGCATCGATCGATCCGAGTCATTATCAGAGTTGCTGCCTCGCACGGCGGTTTCTGCCACAACGAGGATATTAGCAGAAAGAATCAGCCAACACGACCGACACGGCCTTGCTTCCTGAGTGTCTAACACTGAGTAGACAATTTTTTTTACGAGTCTGAAGAAATGCTGGGAAACGCGTCAAACCTCTCATTTCTCAAACCTCTCATTTCTGCACAGTATGCGATTAAATCTTCAGTATAAACATGGGACTTGGCTGCATTATTACATTTTAAAATGTACAATTTGAGGCTATTCTGCTCATACAATAAGGTACTGATTACATATGCAATATATTTAATATAGCAAAAACAATATTTCATTTGGCAAAGAAAAGCTTTGAGTATGTTAGAATTTGTCAAGGTTACATTTCTCTGACAACCACAGTGACATGTGCATCTCCTTATTAGGCACCACAGGGAACAGTAAACAAGGAATAAGTTCCATCTTTCTCTTCCGGTCTTTCTTGCTAAAATATTTAAATGCCCACCAGGTGTAAGTTTTGGGTGATAGGGGTCCTGATTTGAATCTTTTCAGGAGCAGAAAAATCTCATTATGTTTCCAACCTAGCAGAAATCTACTTATGTCATACAATTTTAAGTTATTTATTGAGAGAGAGAGAGAGAGAGAGAGAGAGAGAGAGAGAATGTCTCTCAGAGCAAACAGAGTCCTTTATCTCGGAACTACAAAGTTGTAGTTCCAAACGAAATCTCTACATTTAACACAACGGACCAAGTCTGTACGTTGTTAGATATCGAATGCGCTGTTTGTGTGTGTGTGAGACTGTGTGTGTGTGTATGTGTGTGTGTGTGGATTGGTGTGTGGGAGGTGGGCAGTTGAAAGTTCAAGTCCCACCACTGCCAAGTTGCCACTGTTGGGTCCCTGAGCAACACCCTTAACCCTCAATTACTCACGTTGTGTTCAGACATAATTGTAAGGGTTTTTTTTGATAAAAGCATCAGCTAAATGCTGTAAATGTAAAATGCTTATAGAACATACCCTACTAGCTAGTGTAAAGCCCATGCACATGAGGGACTGCACCACGGTCCCCCAATCCACCTACACAACAAAAACAGCATCCAGTTCCCAAATGCATACAGTGAAGATTTACAGGTATCAGTAAATAATTATCACACATCATTTCTTATGAGGAATAAGGTTTAGGTTAGACATTTACCAACTTGGTAGCCATCATACTTCAACACTGAAAGGAAACATACTTCCTCATATAAGGCCTGTAAGTGACATCACATCAATATCAACTTAAAAGCAGAAATGTCAAAATAAAAGCCTATGTTGCTAAAAGAAGAAGTTAATTAAAAAAAGATTTTGCTGCTCGTCTAGGTGTTAAATATCTGCCTTCCAATTCCAGTACAATTAAATGACTTCTGGGCGCACTGAATGTTTTTATACCAACGCACCCACACATACTTATATTTCAGCATAGTTCAGCACTATATGTATGTGCAATCGAATGTGCAACTACAAGTATATGCAAGTGTAAGTTATCATACACAAATGGAAGTAGTGTGTATGTGCAAATTAACATGTATATACTATGTAAGTGGTATGTGCCTACATGTGTGTGCTTCATATGTGTGTTTCATATGTATGTGAGTGTTTCATATGTGTTTTTGAGTTTCACTGGACTTGGCCATGACCTTATTTATGATCAGCCCAAAACAAAACAACCACTATAAAACTGAACACAGAAACCAGCTGCAGACTTTAAGAAAGCAGTGTGGCCACAGAAGAGGGTGTGTATTTAACCAGCAGATCAGGTCACCTCTTCTCACATACACACACACACACACACACACACACACACACACACACGCTCACACACACACACACACACACACACACACACACACTCACACACAGGCTCACACACACACACACGCTCACACACACACACACACACACACACTCACACACACGCTCACACACACACACACGCTCACAAACACACACACGCACACATGCGGACACGCACACACACGCACACACGCACACACACATGCTCACACGCACGCACACACACACACACTCACTCAGAGACACTGAGGAGAGTAGTGTGTAATGTACATTACTGATCACGCTTTAATGATCCATCCCCTCCTGTAATAGAATAACTATGATCCATACATGCAGAAATAGTTTTGTTTATTCTTTGTTTACGCTATTCACTTTAAGATTTTTCATTTTTTCATATCTTCTCTTTCTCTCCTCTCTCTCTTTTCATATATATATAGTGCTTTGCATAATTATTCAACCTTTTCATAATTTGTTGTTACAATTTGTAACTTAACTAGGTTGTTTGACTGACACATATATTTCTCAATATTGTGAACGTGGAATTTTTTTTTATAGTGACGCAAAGGTTAATTAAACAAAAATCAGACATCTGTTCTTGGCATAAACATCCAACTCCCCCAGGGTTCGACACTTGGTGGCTTCAACACTTTCTACAATAGTTGTTTTCCATCACTCTGATACACTCAGGGTATTCTCAGGACTGTACCATGCTTCACCGTGGGGGTGGTGATCTCAAGGTGATGAGCAGTGTGTGGACTGTACCATGCTTCACCGTGTGGGTGGTGATCTCAGGGTGATGAGCAGTGTGTGGACTGTACCATGCTTCACCGTGTGGGTGGTGATCTCAGGGTGATGAGCAGTGTGTGGACTGTACCATGCTTCACCGTGTGGGTGGTGATCTCAGGGTGATGAGCAGTGTGTGGACTGTACCATGCTTCACCGTGTGGGTGGT
>NC_137514.1:20837500-20840000 GCF_041902795.1 Electrophorus electricus | reverse complement strand
AATGCATTTCTATGCTGAATGTTGAAAACTGTGGCGGATTTCACGGTTTCAGTCATGTTGGTGTAAAAAAAAAAAATGCAGCTTTGTCCATCATTTATTGGGCCCTAAAGCCCAGCGAGTAACGCACTAAACACGGACCGTCACAGGCGTCCCGGAACACTAAACCGCAGCAATCCAAATGGATTATAAATCAAATTTAGCGTTTTAAGCTTTATAGCTCACACCCACGCGGCCGGCACTAAAGTAGGGAGGCCTGCGGATGAACCCCTGGTGTTCTGAAAAAGAGGAAGAGAGAGAGAGAGAGAGAGGGAGAGCGATATAAGGAGAAGAAGAGCATGGGAAATAGAGAGAGAGAGAGAGCACAGGAGAAAGTGTGTGAGAGAGAGAGAGTGTGCAGGTGTGTGGGTAAGAGTGTGGGTGTGAGAGAGAGGTAGAGTGTGTGTGTGTGTGTGTGTGTGTGAGAGAGAGGTAGAGTGTGTGTGTGTGTGTGAGATTGAGACTGAGACGTCTGAACTCTTTTGCCTAAATAAAATTGCATTAGCAAGGTGAAATAAATAATGCTGCCAGTTTGCACTTAGCCGCGAGGCGCTAACCACCCTGAGGAGTCCAGCCACGAGGCGCTAACCACCCTGAGGAGTCCAGCCGCGAGGCGCTAACCACCCTGAGGAGTCCAGCCGCGAGGCGCTAACCACCCTGAGGAGTCCAGCCGCGAGGCACTAACCACCCTGAGGAGTCCAGCCGCGAGGCCCTAACCACCCTGAGGAGTCCAGCCGCGAGGCGCCAACACCCTGCGGAGTCCAGCCGTGAGGCGCTAACCACCCTGCGGAGTCCAGCCATGAGGCGCTAACCACCCTGCGGAGTCCAGCCATGAGGCGCTAACCACCCTGAGGAGTCCAGCCGCGAGGTGCTAACCACCCTGAGGAGTCCAGCCGCGAGGCGCCAACACCCTGCGGAGTCCAGCCGCGAGGCGCTAACCACCCTGCGGAGTCCAGCCGCGGGGCGCTAACCACCCTGCGGAGTCCAGCCGCGAGGCGCTAACCACCCTGCGGAGTCCAGCCGCGAGGCGCTAACCACCCTGAGGAGTCCAGCCGCGAGGCGCTAACCACCCTGCGGAGTCCAGCCGCGAGGCGCTAACCACCCTGCGGAGTCCAGCGTGGACGTCTCCCCTCAATTATGACACCCTGTACTGGACTGCGGATGGCTGTACTGGACTGCTCCTGACAGCACTTCAGGAGAGAACGTGGCCCTTAAGTGTTTAAATGGGACCATAACCGCTCCGTCTCTCTCTGCATTGGCACACCGCCAGGGCGGCGGATGCAGAATGATAACAGCGGTCTTCCTCTTCGCTGCCGCGCTTGGCGGCCCCCAGGGGAGCGAGCGGCGAAATGAGATCTCCTCCACCATGGCAGCGTGACGTAACGCCGCTCGTCAACGTTTGCGGCTCCTCGATTGCTCTGCATCCACAGGCCCCGGAGACCATCCAGCTCCCACTGCTGCCGGGGTTTCCGGTGGCACTTCCAGGGGCTCCGGGCGGCTCTGCAGCTGGCAGAGAGGCTTGTGGGCCTTGGCCTTTTTTTTTTTGAGTCCCCCATCAGATCAGTATGCTTTAGCACTTTAGGTGTGACATTACATGGCATGAGCACTTCAGGCAACTGTTTCTGCTGAAAACAGGAAGGTGTTATGACATCTTGGTGTCAGAGGCTTGCAGTTAAATAGCCTCGACTGTGTTGCTCAAAAGAGCAGCGTAGCGGAGCATCACATATCATTACACACAGGTTTACATGCAGCATGTAAACGGGACATCCAACGTTTTAGGAAGTCAGTGTATGTCTGCATGCAGATCAGCTGCAGGTGGAATCTGGGCCAAGGAAAACCACATTCTACCCTTCATTTTTTATTATTGTTATTTATGTCACCCATTTTCTTAGCCTACCCTTGGGGGGCGGGGGAGGGGGGGGTTGGATGGAGCCCAGTGCATTTTGGGAACGCTGCAGCTAGCAAAGCTTTGGAGGTCATACTGCAACTCGCCCCATGTCTGTTTTTCTCCTTTCTTCCTGGGTGTTTGTGTTTGCCAGATGGACAAATGCTTTGCTGAAGCTCTGAAGGGAAGGCATGCGTTATAACGAGGAATTGGACCTGCTGCAACAGTGCTGTAACATGCTGTAACCAGACGTGACACATAGCAGGCAACCGCAGAGGGCCCCGGGCCAGTGGGGGGGGCCCCCAGGGGCTGACAAACTCTAAAACTACAGCAGCGGCAATGTACAAAGTTTGCAGTGACGGTATGAGACCCTAGGGGGGGCCCTGCTTGGCTCCACTCAGTCAGGTAGCATGCATGATCGCTTATTAACGGCAACAAGTTGTCAACAATGAAATCCAATCAACAGAAATGAAGAGGAGTTTTGCTTCTGGGAGTGAAAAGAGGAAGATGAAAAGAGGAAGAGGAGGGAGATGGTGTTGAGTGGAGCAGATAATGACGATTAAGCCTGATGCTAAATTA
>NC_137514.1:20760000-20832500 GCF_041902795.1 Electrophorus electricus | reverse complement strand
AAAATTGGTTATGCCTGCCAGTAGCTGTTATCCTCACCTGTGTATTTTTAAAAAAGCCTGTGTCGTTATCGGGAATGCAGAGGACAGCCCATCGTATTTCCTACAGTTTCTTATTGGTCCCAGTGACATCTGGCCAGGCAGGGGAACACTCAGTGCTGTGTTATAGCAGCCTGTGTGGTGTTAAAGAGGCCTGTGTTGTGACATAGCAGCCTGTGCTGTGACATAGCAGGCTGTGTGGTGTTATAGAGGCCTGTGCTGTGACATAGCAGGCTGTGTGGTGGTATAGAGGCCTGTGCTGTGACATAGCAGCCTGTACTGTGACATAGCAGGCTGTGCTGTGACATAGCAGGCTGTGTGGTGTTATAGAGGCCTGTGCTGTGACATAGCAGGCTGTGCTGTGACATAGCAGGCTGTGTGGTGTTATAGAGGCCTGTGCTGTGACATAGCAGGCTGTGCTGTGACATAGCAGGCTGTGCTGTGACATAACAGCCTGTGCTGTGACATAGCAGGCTGTGTGGTGTTATAGAGGCCTGTGCTGTGACATAGCAGGCTGTGTGGTGTTATAGAGGACTGTGCTGTGACATAGCAGGCTGTGCTGTGACATAGCAGCCTGTGTGGTGTTATAGAGGCCTGTGCTGTGACATAGCGGCCTGTGCTGTGACATAGCAGGCTGTGCTGTGACATAGCAGCCTGTGTGGTGTTATAGAGGCCTGTGCTGTGACATAGCGGCCTGTGCTGTGACATAGCAGGCTGTGCTGTGACATAGCAGGCTGTGTGGTGTTATAGAGGCCTGTGCTGTGACATACCAGGCTGCACTGTGACATAGCAGGCTGTGTGGTGTTATAGCGGCCTGTGCTGTGACATAGCAGGCTGTGTGGTGTTATAGCGGCCTGTGCTGTGACATAGCAGGCTGTGTGGTGTTATAGCGGCCTGTGCTGTGACATAGCAGTCTGTTTTGTTTTGTAGTTGTCTGCATTATGTGGCAGGAGTGATGGAATGCGTCTGTATTGTGCTGTAGCATTCTGTATCATGTTTCTGCTTTGTGTTATAGGAGACTGTGTTGTGTTGGAATGGGTTTGCTGTGTTATGTGGGTCAGTGCCATGTTGGAGTGGCTTATGTTGTGTTTGAGGGGTCTGTGTTGGGTTACAGTATGAGTATATTTTGTGTGGTAGTGGCTTATGCTGTATTTTAGGGGTCTCTGTTGTGTTTGCGTTGTGATATGGGGTTTATGTTGTAGAGGTTTGTGTTGTGTTATAGGGGTTTATGTTGTTTTGTAGAGGTTTGTGTTTTGTTATAGGTGTTTATGTTGTAGAGGTTTGTGTTGTGTTGTAGGGGTTTATGTTGTTTTGTAGAGGTTTGTGTTTTGTTATAGGTGTTTATGTTGTAGAGGTTTGTGTTGTGTTATAGGGGTTTATGTTGTTTTGTAGAGGTTTGTGTTTTGTTATAGGTGTTTATGTTGTAGAGGTTTGTGTTGTGGTATAGGGGTTTATGTTGTGTTGTAGGGGGTTTCTGTTCTGTTATAGGGGTTTATCTTGTGCTGTAGGGGTCTGTGTTATGATGTAGGAGTCCATGTTGTGTTGGAATGAGTCTGTGCTGTTTACATAAGTATATTTTGTGTGGTAGTGGCTTATGCTGTATTTTAGGGGTCTGTGCTGGGTTGTAGGGGTCTGTGTTGTGTTCTAGGTGTTTATATTGGTTGTAGGTGTCTGTGTTGTATTCTAGGGGTTTATGTTGAGCTGTAGGGGTCTGTGTTGTATACTGGGAAAAGTGCCTTTTGGGAAGGCGGTCCTCCAGGGGTGTTTTGTTTTTATTGGATAAATAAGATGAATGACAAGTGGTGAGTAAAACAGACTCCGCCTCTGTTACCCAGACTCCCTCTCTCCCTGATCACACACAACAAAGGTATTTATTTCACACACAACACCAGCTCATAATCATCCAGTCCATACTTCACAACCACAAAACTCTATTCAAACAATTAAATAAAAATACATAAACACAACATTGTAATAAAATAAAAAATATCTACATTAACACAACATTGTAATTAAACAAAAACATACACATTAACACATTTGTAATTAAATAAAAATACACACATTACCACAACGTTCTAATTAAATACAAATACATACATTAATGACAACATTCTAATTAAATAAAAATACATACATTAACACGGTTGTTTGCGTTCTGGGTGACGTTTCCACACAGTGTTTAAATCTACACTGTTTGTTTCTAAAGGCAGTAGTAGCCAGTGGCTGTCTGTGCTGAAAGATGGGTCTGTCACGCCTGCCCTGCTGGGGCATGCCGTTCTGCAGGGCTGAGGTGGGCCCTTCTCGAGCCCTACAGATGTTGTTTACCGCTGCAGGTCGTGGCGCAGGCAGCCAACCCCCGCGGAGACCGAAGCCACCTGCGGCCCTGGAGCACATGTCAGGTGTAGGCGGGCGTGAGCGGGGATCCATCACCTCTCTATCCCACAGCAATCGCCCTCCCTCTGGGGCACGGGGTTTGAGAAATTGCCCGTGTGGCTCTCCAGCGCTGGACGTCAGGGATAAACGATAAACAAACCAACGCGGGAGTCAGAGGGGTCGTGGCAGGAGCTGGGGGGGGCAGGCCCAGCTGAGCTTCCACGCGGGGGGTCCCACCACTGCACAGCCCCCTGGTGGCCAGGCCTGGTAGCACACCTCAATTTCTCAGGTTGCAGTCAGCAAATGATGTGGTAAAGAAGTCACAATGTCATGCGTGTCCCAGCAATAGCCGCTCTGATGAGAATTCTTGTTGTGGTGTCATGTCTGCCGTAGTCCTGTGAAGTTATTCCCAACGGACTAGAAACCCTCTCATTTTTGGAAGAGATTTTTCCGCTAAAGCACAGAACACGAGTCTGCGCCTGGTGCCAGACAGGATTCTTCACCTGACCTCGACGGAAGTGTCTTTCGTTTAAACATCCAGATTCCTCGCGCCCCACGGCATGCCGAGTGCCGAGTGGACGTGCCGAATGTTCCTACTGTGTCTTGGTGTGTGGGGGACAGATGAGGCTCGCACCCGGCACTCACAGCTGTGGCTACGTGTCGCCGTGGACACGGCAGGAGCGGAGTCTGTGTTCTGTGCGTAATTACAACACCTTTAAAGGCCAATGAGGATCGCGGGGGAGATAGCGCTGCCAACGGAGGGCTTTGTTACGGCCGAGTCCCTGTCACTAACGAATCATTAACAAAACAGCCTGATACAATTCAAATTCCAATTACAGATAATAGAAGCACAAATTTACTAGATCAGCAGTGTGAGCTAAAATTCTGTCGTATCGGATATAGATAGCTAGCTAGCTAGCTAGCTAGCTAGATAGATAGATAGATAGATAGATAGATAGATAGATAGATAGATAGATGAGGAAATACAACTCACCACAGGAACAGCCTGAGACTGAGGCCGTTTACCAGTCAGGCCATATCGATATTGTGGTTCAAACAGCATATAGCACACTCCCAGGCTGGAATATTTAGAGAGGATACTGGTCTCTCTCTCATTGTCTCTATCTGTCATGGTTTTGCAAAGGAGAACGTAGTCTGGACAGCCACGTGGAGCGATACTGTCCAGGTTCGGACTGTTATGTGGAGTTTAGCCAGCCATTTTAAATTTACAGCATTATACGGAGTTTAGACTGTTGCCTGGAGTTTCGGCCGAGAGTCAAGTGGACCTCCTGCTGTGGAGCCACGTGCTCGCTTGCTAACGGAAACAACGCGCTGTCTGTCTGACAGTGATGGGGAGCGGGGCACTCCCATGCACGAGGCTTCCTGTTCATTACCTGACCTTCACCCTCCCAGAGTGACACCTGCTAATACTGTCCACTATGGTCACAAGGTGTTATTACGGCACGACGGACCAGCTCTGTTCCCTGGGCCTGTGGACGGAGCGTAGTTTTCACCAAAAATAAATGCATATGAAAATAAAATTGAATTTGATTTCTAAAGACAAGTGATCAGATTAATAATTCTAATCATTATTAATGATTTCTTATCGAATAATGAATAATAGTGCTGAATATGATTTATTTTTAATTAGCTCGCTTCTAATCTGAAGCTTTCTAATTACATTTTTGTTTCACATTTAGGTACTAGTACTTGTCAGACTCAGTAAAACAAGCGTTCCTGGGAAATTAGGTACTGGTTTCCATGACAGCTCCACCGCACTGTTGCGGGCCGCGTGCATTAACAGCGGCAGACGCGACCACAGGTCATGTGATGTGTGGTCTCCATCTCACCTTCTGACTCATTCAACTCTTTTGCGTTTCAGGACCAGATCCGATCACGGCCCGCCTAGCTCCGAGCCATCTGAGAACCATGTTGCCACTGGTGTTCCGCTCTCCTGTGGAGTTCTACGGCTGGTTATGAAACGTAGACTTGTAAGACTTAAGCAAAACGGGTTGTCTTTGCATCATGGGTCACAAGGGCGTTGACTAAAGGGAGTTTAGTTTAGTTTTTGCTCCTTCGAAAACCCAGCCTTCATTCCCAAGGAGCTCTTCGTCCAAAGGACCTGTGTTTATTTAAAAAATGATAATTTAAATAACAATGAGACACAAAACAGATTTGTCAAATTTGTAATAACAAGCAGTCCATTCTTGGGACGGTTTCGTGTGCTGTGTGTTTTTCCCTCGTGGTCAGCAGAAGGAGCGTAGGCCACCGGCACTCGTGAGGGTCTGTTGTCTCCCACCTCCACCCGACAGCACCTGGTGCCGCCCATGAGAGAGCAACGATCATGCCCTGGGGGGGCAGAATAATTCAGGTGGATATTCTGTGCGTTTGTGTGTTGCCCAGTTTAACTGGCGTGTTCCTGTCTCGTCCTGATACAGCCCTGTCTCGGCACGTCTCGGCACAGCACGTTGGCTCGTGTTTGCCCTGCAGCTCTGAACCAGAGGGCATCAGTCCTCCCCATAGAAACCAACCCACCCCGTGTCTGTTTCTCTCTCTCCCTCTCTCTCTCTCTTTTTCACCACACACACGCTGATTTTGCACAGTCCTTATCATACCGTCTTTTAACAGACATTTTCAAAGGTTTTTTTTTGGGGGGGGGGGGCAGTGGGGGTCAATTATATTCCACAATCCTTTGTCCTGGGCAAACATGTCCAAACTGATATCCCGGTGGGGAGGGGTTATCGGGTTGTTTTTAACGCCGTTCGCATGACTTTCTTCGTATTTTTCATTCCTGTGGGTGAATCTGGGCTTGAACCCCCCGTGCCCTCAGCTTCCGTTGCCACCGGGTCATCCCGGAAAAGTCTCCAGGCTGCCGAGACACGTCCCCTTCGGAAAGCTTCTCTAAGCCGAGAGTCAGAAGATGCGCGCACCGCGGATGGTCGGGCAGACAGGAGCTCCGCGTGAAGGCTGATCTCAGACGAGCGTTACATCCCACATCTCCCCTGCCCTGTATGGAAAAAAAAAAAAAAGGTTTTGGCTGCAGATGTAGGTGCAATTTTCCTGGCACCTTTTCTGCAATTTAGCACAGTAGGACTTTGTAAGGACCTCAGAATCACTGATTGATGATCAGACTTCTGTAAACAGTGTCAGGAGATTTCTGAAGGGACTTCATAGATGCTGGCAACAACCAATGTTTGAGTAATACCAATACGGATGACTTCAGTTGAATAAATAAGACATTTATGAACACACTAGACATAGTGTGACTCCGACACAACAATGGAATGACAGTGAGTGTATTTAAAGGAAGGTAAAGCATGTGTGTGTGTGTGTTTGAATATTACACTCAAACCTATTTTGAGCTTTGCAAATTTGAACTTCTGCCAAGATGCTCATCCACGTTATTAAGCGAGAGACTGTAAGTAATGACGGGAGAGATTTGATCTGCTGCGTGTGCCGTGCGTCTGGGGGGCTGTCAGCACAAAGACTAGCCTGCCTTTAACGTGGTTCAGATCTTCTCTATCCAAGCCGCATCTTCCCATGTACTTCATTGTTTCCTCATGTGTCATTCCTCGGAGGATCTGTGGCTTCACAGCGTCCATGTTCTCCTCCTGGGCTTTACTCTGGCGCGTCCATCTGGGAGACGATTTTAGGTGGAAACAGCCAATGTTCTGCTCGCTGCACAGCTGCCTTCGAAACGCTGATGGGGCATTTCTGATCCAGGCCGTAGATCTGCTTTCTGTGATGGCCACTAGCTGTGGTTAGTCTTCCCAATTCTTGCGGTCAAGGTGACGCCTTCTCTTCTGAATCATAATTCACAAAAACAAAAAAACAGTGAAAGAAATAAATACATTAAAAAAGTTACTGAGCTGCAAGTGTAGAACTGTATCTGGAGAGTCGCATATCAGGCATTCTACAAGACCACTTGCTCGTTAACGTTAGAAGACAGACACATAATGGCCAATTTTTATGCTGGCCTTGTCCAGATCGACACTGTAGATCCAGATAAAAAGGTAAATAGACTTATGTTGTATAGAAGGAAAGACTCTGACCTCTCTCCCAGTCACTGCAGAGGAATCTCTACACTTCTTCTAAATTTCACCCTTCTTCTGCTCATGGAACAAGAAGAAACAAAATTCACCAAGGTTAATCTACACATTCAAGAGGGAAAAATATGGAACCCTCAACTTCACACCTGTATGAGTCGCTGCATATAGATGAGGTATTTTAATGTATTGCTAAGGTATTATAAGGTGTAGTTAAGGTATGATAAGGTGTAGTTAAAGTACGGTAAGGTGTAGTTAAGGTTTGGTAAGGTGTTTGCTAAGGTATGGTAAGGTGTAGTTAAGGTATGGTGAGGTGTAGTTAAGGTTTGGTAAGGTGTAGCTAAGGTATGGTAAGGTGTAGTTAAGGTTTGGTAATGTGAAGTTAAGGTACAGTAAGGTGTAGTTAAGGTACGATAAGGTGTAGTTAAGGTTTGGTAAGGTGTAGTTAAGGTATGGTAAGGTGTAGTTAAGGTTTGATAAGGTGTAGCTAAGGTATGGTAAGGTGTAGTTAAGGTTTGGTAATGTGAAGTTAAGGTACAGTAAGGTGTAGTTAAGGTACGATAAGGTGTAGTTAAGGTTTGGTAAGGTGTAGTTAAGGTATGGTAAGGTGTAGTTAAGGTTTGGTAAGGTGTAGCTAAGGTATGGTAAGGTGTAGTTAAGGTTTGGTAATGTGAAGTTAAGGTACAGTAAGACGTAGTTAAGGTACGGTAAGGTGTAGTTAAGGTTTGGCAAGGTGTAGTTAAGGTACGGTAAGGTGTAGTTAAGGTTTGGTAAGGTGTAGTTTTGAGCTGACAGTGAGATAAAGAAGAGGGGCCAGAGACGCTGTCCATGGTCCTGGCAGACGCTGTCCGTGGTCCTGGCAGACGCTGTGCGTGGTCCTGGCAGACGCTGTCTGCGGTCCTGGCAGACGCTGTCCGTAGTCCTGGCAGACGCTGTCCGTGGTCCTGGCAGGCGCAGTCCATGGTCCTGGCAGACGCTGTCCATAGTGCTAACGATTGCTGTCCAATGGCACTGACATGTGCTGTCTGCGGCGTTTGACTGAGTTACCCCGGTAGTAGTCTGAGGAGAGACAGGTGAGGAGAGACAGGTGAGGACTCACCTGTTCATGAACCCTGGAGGGAGAGGGTTGGTATCTCCTCCTGCTCCCTACGATGGAGATGCTGGGAGGAACAGGTGGTCTGCCTAAATATTCTACCTATCACACGTGTGCGCCTCAGCAATCAATCGCAGGTGACGTGAGTCTCCAGTTCAGGTATCGGCACGCAGTGACCTGCCCGTGTGCCGCTGCATGCTTTATCCTTCTTATGCATAGCTGAGGAGAAAAAGAAATGCATTTTGTAAGGAATCACTTGGACAGAGGACAGATGTTTCCTCAGCCATGCAAACAAATTGCTTCCTATCTATCTATCTATCTATCTATCTATCTATCTATCTATCTATCTATCTATCTATCTATCTATCTATCTATCTATCTATCTATCTATCTATCTATCTATCTATCTGTCTGTCTGTCTGTCTGATCTTTTCACCTTGTGTCCTTCATTACAATGTTTAATATCTTTACATTTTGTATACTGAGGCATACTGCACCGCCACAACTCACACGCCCAACACTCTAACACTGTCCCTGCCACACACCAAACACTGAAACACTGCTCCATCACAACCCAAACACTGAAACACGGCCCCGTCACGCACCAAACACTGCAACAACACAGCCCTGACATTGAAACATCACCACCCAAACATTGTCATAACTCACACACTGAAACTCAACCTCAGCCACACACAGCCAGTCAGTGTTCATGCATCCACATGCTACTGCTCAGTTAAACACTCGCTCTTCTGGAGAAATCCTGGGATAAGCCCTTCTGAGAGTTCCCCTAACTGCCCTGTGAGACTCATCTAATCCAGCAGAAAGCATCATTAGTGATTCTTTGACTTCAGCGTTTGACTTAGGTCACAGAAAAATGGCTGTTTTGGTACTGTGAGGACTCTTCACTGGAAAATGGATTTTCAAACCTCCTGCTAAAAATCCCAAGGCCGGAGAAGCTCTACCCAGTGAGGCAAAGGGAGTATGACACACTCGTGGGCTAAGTGTCTGAGCATTACCAGGACATGGACTGCCTGAACACATACCTGTATAGACATAGAGTGACTCAGCAGAAAAAAACTAACGCGAGGATGTGCGCTCTGATTGGCTCATCTCTGTTCCATATCGGCTGCGTGGTAAGTGAAGAGGACCAGTGATAATTTGACACATTCCCTGCAGCTCTGGTAAATGTATGAATTTCTCCAGAGAGTGCACATATTCCCGGTGCACTCACACACACTCACACACACACGCTGAGCTGATGAAGGCCGGTTTACTCTCTTCTGCTCTCTGTCGTTTTATGTGAGGCGTCTGAAGGGTGAGAGGACAAAGAAGTGACGTTATTTTGGTTTCTGCCAACATATCAGCTAAATGAAAACACCGCAGAGAAAGAGAGAGAGAGAGGGATGGAGATAGAGAGAGAGAGAGGGAGAGAGAGCGGGAGAGAGAGGGAGAGAGAGAGAGAGAGAGAGAGAGAGAGAGAGAGAGGGAGAGAGAGAGAGAGGGAGAGAGAGAGAGGGAGAGAGAGAGAGAGGGAGAGGGAGAGAGAGAGAGAGGGATGGAGAGAGAGGGAGAGAGAGAGAGAGAGAGGGAGAGAGAGGGAGAGAGAGAGAGAGGGAGAAAAAGAGGGAGAGAGAGAGAGAGAGAGAGAGAGAGAGGGAGAGAGGGAGAGAGAGGGAGGGAGAGAGAGAGGGATGGAGAGAGAGGGAGAGAGAGAGAGAGGGAGAAAAAGAGAGGGAGAGAGAGAGGGAGAGAGAGGGAGAGAGAGAGAGAGGGAGAGAGAGAGGGAGAGAGGGAGAGAGGGAGAGAGAGAGGGGGGGAAACAGCATTTGTTTTGACTGATCCAGTGATTTACTGTGTGGTTGCTTGCAGAGACAACCCCTTGAAGATATTTTTCCCGACACCACGGGCTTCGATTATCATTGTAAATGTTTCCAAGGACGTTGAAAAAGTACATTTTATGTTCTTCTTTTCTGTCCTCTTCCACCTATAGTCCTTTGCTCTGGTTTTGCATACATACAGCTCTGTGGTATGGCAGAGAGAAATCTTCCTCTGGCGTGCATTTCCACTGCATTTCCAGTGAACCTGTATGCCAGTTTCCTCTCAACTGCTCAACTCCAACTGCTCAACAAAGAATGTGTCCTGCACTGGAGAAAAGTGCCCCAAGCCTCTCAATATTGTTGTTTGTTTGAGCAAAAAAGAAAATTGCCAGCCTTGAATTGAAATCTGAATATGGTTTCTCAAATGTGACAGACGTCCAAGTGCCTGAAAAGAATCAATTTAAAGGGGAGAAAGAGAGAGAGAGAGAGAGAGAGAGAGAGAGACAAGGGGGAGGAGGGAGAGAGAGCTAGAAAGAGAAAAAGAGAAAGCGAGTGGGAGGAGGAAGGAGAGGGGGGATTTAGAGTTAGAATAGGGAGAGAGAGAGAGGGAGAGAGGGAGAGTTGAATAGGGGAGAGAGAGAGAGAGAGAGGGAGAGTGGAATGGGGGAGGGGGGGAGAGGTGAAAGGAGCGCACAAGTGACCATGTAGCCTGCACCTGACCAGACGACAAACAGCAGGTGATGCAGTGGCCATCAGGGGTGATCGCAGGCTGGACAGGCAGAGTCCTCCATCACAAATCACAGCACACGCTGAGTCACAGCACACTCCGGGTCACAGCACTCTGTGAGTCACAGCACTCTGGAGTCACAGCACACTCTGAGTCACAGCACACTCCGGGTCACAGCACTCTGTAAGTCACAGCACTCTGGAGTCACAGCACACTCTGAGTCACAGCACACTCCGGGTCACAGCACTCTGTAAGTCACAGCACTCTGGAGTCACAGTACACTCCGGATCAAAGCACACTCCAGGTCACAACACAGTCCAGAAGCATACGTCGACTGCATGATCCACACACATTAGAGTTAGGGTTAGGGTTAGGGTTAGAGTTAGGTTTAGAGTTAGGGTTAGGGTTAGAGTTAGAGTTAGGGTTAGGGTTAGGGTTAGGGTTAGAGTTAGGGTTAGGGTTAGGGTTAGGTTAGGGTTAGGGTTAGGGTTAGGGTTAGGGTTAGAGTTAGGGTTAGGGTTAGGTTAGGGTTAGGGTTAGGGTTAGGGTTAGGATCACAGAACTCTGTCCTCTCTCCTCTCCACAGCTAGTGTCTCTAATGCCTGGACTCACCCAGAGTATTGTCTGTTATTAAGATCTGGGCCTCATCACCAACAAACCCTATCAGTTATTCCAAACACAAATCCAATGCCCATGGAGCTCTCTGTGCGTGTGCGTGTGTGTGTGTGTGTGGGGGGGGGGGGATTGTTAGGCCCCATTGAATTGTGGGTTAGGGTTACAGTGGTTGCGTTATCATCACCGTAACCCACATACCCAGTAGGATGGGTGGACAGGAGGACAGGCAACGTATTACGTTACGGATGATGACGTCATCGCTCATACATCACTTATGTAAGTTTATATATACATTTATATGCACCCACATTTACAGTATATAGATGAAGATTTCAAAAATGCAGAGTTCAGGGTGTAATTACAGTAACAATGAAGTTAAAGACAGAGGAAGTAAAAATCCCAAATTTAATACACAAGATTTCCAGAGAAAAATACATATTTCTGTGTCCTGTGAAGCCTTGTGTCCTACAACTGTGTATCCATTTCTAATCTTTTGGCTGTCATGTCATCATCCGAGGTCTCGGGGGTGCGTGCGTCCTTGTGCTATTGTTTAGCTGCACCAGGCAGGCTGGGGAGGACATATCAGCTCTGTCCTTCTCTCCCAGATAAAGATTTAAGCTGTCTGATGGCATTTTGTTTGTGTGTTATTCTGATGGCATCTCGTCTGTCTGCAGGTGTTAGTCGTCTTCACAGCCATGCTGGTAGAAGGGTAGCAACCCACTGACGTCTCCCTCACACGGACCACGGACCCATTTATCTGATGCTTTGATCCAGAGCAACTCACAATTATGAGTACAACTTGAGCAATGGAGGATTAGTGAAAATATAGCAGTGGTGGGACTTGAACTGGCAACCTTCTGACCACTAGTCAAGTACCTTAACCAATGCCCAACATCTTGCAGGTAAATACACCTGTATTAACACATCATTATACAGGTGTATATATACCTGTTCTAATAATATGTGGGTTGAAACATTAAGCTTATGATGTCTAACACTGAGCACATTAAAAACTGACCGATTGTGCTGTAAAAATTTTCTCTACAAAAGTAACGTTGGGCACAGAGCCAATCTGTCAGAGGACCAGCATCGAGAGGGAGACGTTGACCATTGTGTCCTAAGTCATTTAAGATGATCTCTCTCTCATCTCCCTGTGGGTGAGACTGGAGGATGAGATCACTTAAGATGATATCTCTCTCTGTGGACAAGCAAACATCCCACAGCAGTGAGGTAATCCTGAGACGTCTGTGAAAATGTCCGGAGTAACCTTCAGACTCGGAATTGGTGGCCATCCACAGACTCTGAGCTCGGCTGATCAGACTGAGTAGGCCAAAATCTTTTTTGTAGTGCCTTGGGGGCTAATAAGCTTCAGCCTGACTGATAGGTTGGCACGTCCTCCCGCGAATCGCTGGTGGGCGGGGGGAGGGGCACCTTTCCTCTCAGAAATTGGGATGCCAGATGTACTTCCTCAGCTCCCCCGAGAAAGGGAGTGTGGTTCTGTTCTGCTTACATTACATTTACAGAATTTATCTGACACTTTTATCCAAAGCAACTCTCCATTATGTCTGAACACAACTTGAGTAATAGAGGGTTAAGGGTCTTGCTCAGGGGCCTAACAGTGAGATCTTGGATGTCATGGGAGTTGAACTGGCAACCTTCTGATTACAAGTTGAATACCTTAACCAGTGAGCTAGCACCACCCATCACCACCACCCAAAGACAGCTCGATGATAAACTCTGACCCAGTGATTACTGTGTCCATTGAGAAGCTGGCCAGCTTCCTTGTCGGGGTGCAGATGACCGAAACACGACCTCTTGTACATTTTCCCAGTGCATAATGCAGAGCATCTCGATGCTTAACTAACTCAATAACTTAGAGAGTGAAATCCGGCCATAATGAAATACAGTCGATTCAATTGGGCAGAGACTCCCGGCAAAGTGAGTGCAGCTTCCCATGTTTCATCTCCCCTCGTTACGGAGTGTAAAGAAACCAGGCAGGGAGTTAATGCAAGAGCTGCAATCACCATGGTGACACTAAGGCCATATTACCATAAGAGGAGGGGCTACTACTCGATGAGTAGGTAATTAACCCATCTATCCCATCTTCCTTCTTTTACACCTCACCTACTTCACACCCCGCCTGGAGTCTTTAGTCTGGGATGAGTCTATACAACTCATCTGGGATGAGCCTTTAGTCTGGTATGAGTCTATACAACTCATCTGCGATGAGTCCTTAGTCTGGGACGAGTCTATACAACTCACCTGGGATGAGTCTTTAGTCTGGTACGAGTCTATACAACTCATCTGGGATGAGTCCTTAGTGTGGGATGAGTCTATACAACTCATCTGGGATGAGTCTTTAGTCTGTGGTGAGTCTCTACAACTCATCTTTGGTCTGGGATGAGTCTTTATGTAGGCCAAACTTTGGTCTGTGGCGTCTCGTTCTCGTCTCCCCCAGCACTGTCCACTTCTGTGGTCTCATGGAGATGAGCATGGTCACGTCTCCACGGTTACTTTGACCCTGTCAGTGGTTACTCAGGACTGTAAACCAGTGTCCTCCCACCAGCCGTGAGACCAGTGGATGTGACTACTGGTTGTTGTCCTCTGATTGGCTGATTCCTATGGTGGGGAAATTCTGTCATTTAGATTTACATTCATGTTACCTTGAACAGAAGTGACGCTCAGATCTTCATATTAAAATGTGTTACCTTAAACTGAAGTGATGCTCAGATCTTCAGATTAATCTGTGTTCCCTTAAACTGAAGTGATGCTCAGATTTTCAGATTAATCTGTTACTTTAAACAGAAGTGATGCTCAGATCTTCAGATTAATCTGTGTTCCCTTAAACTGAAGTGATGCTCAGATCTTCAGATTAATCTGTGTTCCCTTAAACTGAAGTGATGCTCAGATTTTCAGATTAATCTGTTACTTTAAACAGAAGTGATGCTTAGATCTTCAGATTAATCTTTGTTCCCTTAAACTGAAGTGATGCTCAGATCTTCAGATTAATCTGTTACTTTAAACAGAAGTGATGCTCAGATCTTCAGATTAATCTGTTACTTTAAACAGAAGTGATGCTCAGATCTTCAGATTAATCTGTTACTTTAAACAGAAGTGATGCTCAGATCTTCAGATTAATCTGTGTTCCCTTAAACTGAAGTGATGCTCAGATCTTCAGATTAATCTGTTACTTTAAACAGAAGTGATGCTCAGATCTTCAGATTAATCTGTGTTCCCTTAAACTGAAGTGATGCTCAGATCTTCAGATTAATCTGTGTTCCCTTAAACTGAAGTGATGCTCAGATCTTCAGATTAATTTGTTACTTTAAACAGAAGTGATGCTCAGATCTTCAGATTAATCTGTGTTCCCTTAAACTGAAGTGATGCTCAGATCTTCAGATTAATCTGTTACTTTAAACAGAAGTGATGCTCAGATCTTCAGATTAATCTGTGTTCCCTTAAACTGAAGTGATGCTCAGATCTTCAGATTAATCTTTTACTTTAAACAGAAGTGATGCTCAGATCTTCAGATTAATCTGTGTTACCTTAAACTGAAATGAAGCTCAGATCGTCAGTTTAATCTGTGTTACCTTAAACTGAAGTGACACTCAGATCTGGAAATGTTATCATATTAATATATCGTCACCAAAGTCACTAAGAAATCTCTTTACTTTACACCTCAGCTTGTTGTCTTCACACCTGCACCAGGCGCGCCGGGACTCACTAGCGATGATGCGGCAATGTTTATTAATCCAGTTAACCCCATATTAAAGTTCAGACCTCTAAATCAAAACCATTACCGAGCTCTTACTGGCTGGGTCAGCACTGGGCCCTAATGTAGCATTAGCACGCAGCTCCACAGCCTGGCGGATTAATAGCCTGCCTGTGCACAGGTAATGGGGCACCCTGACCCTTCTATTTACAGGGCTCAGATTAAACATGTGTAACGGATGAGTCATTTCTCTGGTTAACACTTGGACCCAGTGCTTAATTGCTTAAGTAAAACACATTAAGAAATTCATTCGTTATTCCCATCACATTGTCACGTAGCGTGATCACACACGTACGTATACACACACACACACACACAGAGTGTGGCTGTTTTCCACGGGCGAGACCATGCAGGATTTGTGTTTGGAATAACTCGGCACACGGTGGAGGTTTGTTCGTGTGGAGACCCAGCGTTTAACATCCCTCTGCCAGGCCCGGCACAGTTCCCATCTCTCCCGAGAATTCAAGGACAGATCACTGGGCTGATTAATGGCAAGCATAATGAATATTAATGCGCCTGCTCCATCGGATGTCGCCACGTAGCCGCGCGGAACCGGCAGAACGGGCGTGGAAACGTTAGCGGCTCGGCCGGCTGAGGCACGGGACTTTAAGCCATCATCTCTTATTGACGGATGACGTAATTAATCCACATAACGAGCAGTTAAAAAGGCAGAAGGGGAGAAGGGCTGTCTGCTGGCTGCCTGTGCGCCTCACACCCATCCACGCACAAACGCCATCGCTGAAAAAGCAAAGTTATGACCTTCTTCTCCAGGCCACCAGTGGTGGTCAAAAGCAAATCCCAGGAATGCGGATTACAGAGCTGTCCTTCTACCGGGAAAGACAAAGCATACATCAGGCACGCGGCACCGGTCTTAGTCCCACCCTGTAATCCGACATTGTTTGAACACCCATCATCCATCTGGAACAATCCCAACACACACCAAGGATGACTCGCTTGCATTTCGCAGGTCCAATCCAGGAATAACATGAACCTACATAAAGTGATGCTTTCACAGTCCAGTGTGGCCTGGGTTGCAGATCTTAAAATGAAGATAATCTGCGCTAATCCCGTCAAACATCAGTAGACATCGTGAGCAGATTTCGATCACGTCCGAAGGCCTTTTTTTAATTTACGACACCATTCTCACCTTCCAGTGCAAGAGTCGCCTACTGTGGGCATCGTCACATGCTCAAAGATGCCATGTACGTCTCTCCAACAGTACTGGCCAAAGCTCCTATCCATCGCCATGGTTACAGCCGTGAGTCATTTGCCACACAATTGAACTGCGAGGGAATAAAACCATGCTGAGGTTGACTTCATTTGACTTCAGAATCACATATTCTGTGATAGTTTCACACATTAAGTCCTTTGTAGACTGAGGCAGCTGAGAGCAGGTTTTGTTTATTTATTTATTTTTATTAGAGCGACTGTGAATTACTGAGGCACTGCTGTAATGTGGCTCCTCTCTTGTTAGGTTGTCATCGCCACTGTACGGAACTTCCTGGCAGAGGGCTGCCTTGATTGGCTGGGCTGCGGTGCTGGCTCCGCCTCCAGACAGATTTCATTAAAGATGCACTTTGTCTGCCTTCCTGAGTGAAGTTGTACACAACATCTGATAAATACACTCAGGCACAAAGGGGCCCTTGGAAATCTCATGGATGTCCAACCTTATTATTTTGTTAATAAGGTGTATCATTCATAAACTGCTGTGGATTATTCGGTATTTACACTGAAACGAAAATGAAGCCTTACAGGAATAACCTACTGGTGCATCTTTGGAAAATAATACACTACGGAAACAGAGAAATCGGATCAATCAGTCATTCCAAGACAGTCGTTCCGTCTGAGACTGGTGTGCAGTCACCTCTTCCCCGTGGATCGTCAGTAAATAAAAACATGATGTATAAATGTTTGAGGCTGGGCCTTGACCTGACGCCTCTGCATCGCCACGGTGATGAACGCGACGCTGACACACAGAGACCTGATGCGTTACTTTAAATAGTTGCTCTCTGTTGGCGAATCGATAGGAGAGAGGTGGAAGGATTAGGTCCCATTCGGGGGTAATGACTGCCGGGGAACAGCCTGCACTGGGCGGTGATGCCTCCCCCCTCTGAGTCGAGCCAGCGTGAGACGAATACTGCCGGTTTGTCTGAAATGGAATGGCAAGCTTTACGGAAACGAGACTCGCCCGTGTTAAGACGCTACAGACGTGCCATCCGAATGCTCCCCCCCCCCCCCCCCCCACTGGCTTTGGTCAGAGGTGCCGGCGAGGCGTGTTGAGCGAATCCATGCCGTCTCACGCTGAACGAGATCATGTGTTTGAGGACGGCTTACTAAGACGGGGAGAGATGGCTCATCGCCGCTGTTTACACGCACATGTGCTGTAACCGTGGCAACAGTGACAGCAAAGATCATGGAGAAAATTCCTACATTAAACTGGCTCACATTTCCACCCAATATTCCACCGAATGTTGCTGGGAGTGTGTTAGAAGAGTGCGCAGGTGAGAAACACCCCACCACTCCTCTGATGCGTGCGGCATGGACACACGGTTGCTCTCATCTCTCTTGGGGGGAGGGGGGTGTTTACTCCTCATCTCCCCCTGCTGGGGGCATTACTGAGCTCACACCTCCCGGACAGGGGAATTTAATTGACGTTATCTGCCTCGGCTCAGCAGACGGATTTGGTCTTGTGCCGAGGGCACTGATCGTTTGGTTGAGGGCAGGATATCTCTGCCTCATCAGGGTATTTCTGTCTTTGGGTTATTAACGTATTGTCTGCCGTCCCCTGCATCCATGGTGGTGTCTGGGTTGGAGTTCCTGCTCTGCTGCATAGCATCCGGCTGCCATTGTTAGTGCCGGATGGTTCTTATTTACAATTCCGTTTGTGTAAGGTCATTCCGATATCTGTATTATCTTGTTATGTAACTCAATGACTTGTAAGCCACTAAACCCAGTAAGCTAAACCCACTAAACACAGTAAGCTCAGAGTAAATTCTGATTTCTAGAGTCAACATCCATAAAGGAACCAGCTATAGTGAAGTAACCATTCTCCACTAGAGCAAATGTTAAATTATGCTGGCTAAGTGGTAAACTCTGATAAAACAGGTTAAAGTAACTTACATACATATTCCGCGCAAACCGCATATCCTCATAACCTTCCGGGGAAGAACACGCGCTTCCCAACATAATTTGTAAATATAATTTGGAGTCTGAGAAATGAATTATGTTTTACACACATTAAACCTTTGCTCACATCTTCCTTAGGCAAGCAGGCAAAGAGTAAATAAATACTATATTGTGCTATACTGTGCTATATTTCTGTGTGTGTGTGTGTGTGTGTGTGTGTGTGTGTGTGTGTGTGTGTGCACGCGCGAGTATGAGCTACTCTGTGATTGAATGGTTGGCTTCTCCTCTACTTCTGTCCTGTCGTTTTCCATTAATCCATCCAAATCCTTTACTTCAGGGCCTGCCGCGTCCCCGGACTGCTGGTAAATGACAAACGTATAACAAGTGCAAACTGAACAACCTTGTTTTTAATTCCACCCCAGTGTGACCTCTCAGTTGGGGTAAAGAAGTCTCCATAGATGCCATCATGCTAGCACCCCCTGTAGGCCAGCGTGATGGTGACAGCCTTCTGGGGCCGATGGGAATCAATGACTGGATCTGAGGAGATGCAATTCCAACGAGGACTTCATACCGCCATCTTCTCAGGTCAGGATAAGGATCTAAAGCTAGAAGAGGAAGAAGATGACAGATATTTAATTACTTGCCTTCTGGTTTATGCTGCCAATGTCTCATACAGACTCTTTAGGAGGATGTCTCCTGTGTTCCACAGTATGGAAAACATGCAGAACAGTTTTATCAAGTCAGCTCTTCAGTGAATGCTAGCATTAATGTTAGCGCCAGTGGTAGTGCTAGCACTAATGCTAGTGTGTGGGATTATGGCATGTTTGGGATTATGGCAGTTGTGCAGGATTATGGTACGTGTGTGGGATTATGGTACGTGTGGGAAGGGTGACGAATATATAACATGCATGTGTCCTGTACAAGGATCCACTCTAAAAGAAAATAGCAACAAAAGAAAGACATATGGTGTCCGGTAGCTCCCAAGGGCCTCGGAGTCTGACAAACCCACTCCTCGCGATGAAATAGTACACATCGAACACAAAAGCGATGAGTGCACTCATAACCTTTACCATTGGGAGAGGAAGGGTGATTTATATATAGCATATAAAGTGCGGGAAATTATATATAGTGCAAGAAATGTGGAAGAATAGGGGCTTTTCCCTGGAGCCACTGCAGAAGAGATGCATTTTCCACTCACAGCTCAAAGCAGAACAAAGACGCCAACGGGGAAAGAATGAATCGCCTGCGTTTGGCTCTCTGGGATGTGAGTTGAACGTCAGGGGTATTCATCTCTCAGGAGTCCATCCAAACGTCCCTTTTTTCACTTATTCATCCTTTCTGAGCGCATTAACTCAGTTGTGCATGAGTCGAGCAACCCCTTTGTTCACCACTGATCTACTGGTTAAAAGAGGATATTTAACGATTAAAGTTGCAGATGCAGGAATCCCACTCGCACGTTACCATCCTGGTCAGGCTGGGCTACAGCATAAAATCAGCAACCTGCAGTGATATTACAAACCTGCTTCATCGTCCACAAGGGGACGGATGTCCTGCCCCTCGCTGCCAGAACAGGACAGCAGGACAGATCAGTACTGATAAAGAATGGAAATCTCTAATAATTCCAGACAAGGGCGGTGTAATGTGCAATGCCTGCACTTACAGGTGGCATGAGAAATGTTTCTGTGATTGGTGTCTTTTAAATATAAAGCCCAGCTGCCCTCGGGCGAACCTGACCAATAGGAGCCCGTTACACGCCTCCTCTGAAACTGAACTGCTCGCTGGAAATTCGGGTCACATTTAAAACGACCCTTACTGGACCGCCTTCAGTAGCAAATGCTGACTCCCAAGATGAATTCGAGAGTCAAGGTAAATGAGTTCGAAATTGTTCATTTTCTGTGGCCGCCGATCAGAGTGAGAGAGTGAGGGAGAGAGAGGAAGAAAGAGAAAGAGAGAAATCTCATCTAGCCTTTTCCTCCCACTGCTAATGTTGGGCAGAAAATAGCCAGGATAAGACAGCAGTGTGCAGCCCGGCGAGGCCGTGGTCTCCGTGGTAGCTGTGGGGCGGCAGCACGTGGCCTCTCTCTTCACACTAGCAGTAGCGCCGTAGACTGAACCAGAGTCGAGAAGTTATCGGCATGTCTTCAGAAAGCCGCAGGAGAAAGGCATGGGCTTACACACGCGAGCTCCCTTCAGTGGTAGCCCCATCTCCCCACCTCTATGGACCAGGAGGAATCGCTCACCTGCACAGGGCACTCATGCCAAGCTCAGGAGGCCCAGCAGAGCTCCTGCAGTGGGCCGTGCTGGGAGGCCCAGCCAGAGACCCGCGGCTCTGCTTGTGGGACCATTAAGCGCGGTACAGCACAGCCATATACCGATGGCTTGAACTTTGTGTGTTACTAAACAGTGCAGAATGCATGGTAACGGATTCCTGGTTCCCTGCTTATTTACCTCCTGTCACCTGGATGCCTTACTGTCTCAGCCCCTCGCTGCCTCGCTCCCTCGAAGTCTTGCCCCCTCGCTACCTCGCTCCCTCGAAGTCTTGCCCCCTCGCTGCCTCGCTCCCTCGAAGTCTTGCCCCCTCGCTGCCTCGCTCCCTCGAAGTCTTGCTCCCTTGCTCCCTTGCTCCCTTGTTCCCTTGTTCCCTTGTTCCCTTGCTCCCTTGCTCCCTTGTTCCCTTGTTCCCTTGCTGCCTTGTTCCCTTGTTCCCTTGTTCCCTTGCTGCCTTGTTCCCTTGTTCCCTTGTTCCCTTGTTCCCTTGTTCCCTTGTTCCCTTGCTGCCTTGTTCCCTTGTTCCCTTGTTCCCTTGCTGCCTTGTTCCCTTGTTCCCTTGTTCCCTTGTTCCCTTGTTCCCTTGTTCCCTTGTTCCCTTGTTCCCTTGCTGCCTTGTTACTTTGCTGCCTCATTCCCTTGCTGCCTTGGTCCCTTGACATCTTACTCCCTTGATGCCTTGTTCCCTTGACATCTTACTCCCTTGCTGCCTTGGTCCCTTGACATCTTACTCCCTTACTGCCTTGGTCCCTTGCTGTTTTGTTCCATTGCCATCTTGTTCCCTTGATAACTTGTTCCCTTGCTCTAACGTTCGCTTGCCCTCTCGCTCTCTGGTCCAAATTAACATTTGGCTTTTTACCAGCAGTTGGTAATTTTTTTTTTGACACAGAGTATAGCACACACACCATATAAAGATAAGATATAAAGACAATGTTGCAATTCCAGATTCCAGATGGGATCTTCACCAGGTCTGCAAAACTCCTGTACATGGCCTCGATTACATTAGTGACGTGTGACGTCATCTATTGGGTAAGACTTAACTGTGAAAGAAAATTTCATATAGGAATGAACAAATCAACTCAGATTTATTTCATAAAAAAGCTTAATATCAGACTGTAAATGTTAAACTGGCATAAGTATCTAATTTATAAATCCAAAATACCTCTCTGTGCATTGGTATCTTATTAAGGCCCACTGTTTTTGGGATTACTTTTTCAAAATATCACAGAGAATCACCAATATTGTGTCCTTCTGTGAAATGTATGTCGAAGATTCTTATACACACTTCTGTGTTGAGCAGTTATTTGCAAAGATCTCATGTCCCCCACTTACAGAAAACCACACGGCCATTTCAAGCCATAAATCACATTTTGTATCATTAAGCTAATATTACCTTTGATCTTAAAGACTTCAACTCCACTAGACGGAATAGGGGCAGAGCCAGAATTAGTCAGACGTGACCCCTAGGTTACCTGATGGGGGAGGAGTCTATGTTTGAATTGGGGAGGTGTTTAAGTTTGAATATTAATAGTGAATAACACTAATTGCAATGATAAATTGAGATGGACTAATTGAATGTTGGAATACTAACAACAGCTCAGCAGCTGTACTTGATCTGTGAAGTCTTGTCTAACCCCAATCCCTTCCCATGTTCAGTGGCTGGAAATGTTTGAGTGAGAAACTGGCCACAGGTTGTGCCATCGAGGGTCCCCCACTAACAATCTTCATCAGTCATAAACCACGAGGTGCACCTTCACCTGCTGATATCATCTGTAGTGGGTAATCCATCCATCCATCTGTCTGTCCGTCCACCCTTCTATCTGTCTGTCTGTCCATCCATCTGTCCCTCCATGCATCTATCTCTCTTTGCACTTATCCACCTCTGGATGAGTGATGATCACTGTCAGATTGTCCTGGCACTTTCCCTTACATGGGGCGTAAAGCAACTGGGATTGTCGGACATGTTTGGGTCAGCACTAAGACTGAAGGATTCCAGGGTCCAGGCACCAGTCCAACAATTCCACAAACACACCAGAGTGAAAAAACCCAGCAGATCTGGGTCTCAGTGTAACTACCAAAGCCTCACAGATATAACCTAATCAGAGTAACTACCAAACCCTCACAGGTATAACCTAGTCAGAGTAAATATCCACCCACACATCCACCCACGCATCAATTTACCCATTAAACCTCTCACATATCCACCCACCCACGACCACACCCCACAATAACAGCACAGACCCCTTCGTCAGACATGTACTGGCCTTACACAGCTTAACATGCCTGAAACCCGGTAAATGGTAAAAGACTATCATGTTCTGTTTTTACTGCAGCTGTAACCCATCAGACATCACTGGGTTATTATCCGGTACTCTTAGGCACAATGAGATCTGATTTTAAGGGCTAACTGATCTCTGGGCCAGTGCTGGCGTGGATTTCTAAAGGTGAGTAGAACTGAGCTGTAATGCACTAATACGGTCACGTACCCGGGGTGGGGGGGCAGAGACATTCTCTGTATTATTGAAACGGCCGCGCAGATGGCAAACTTGAGCCTGCATACGAGAAGCACAACTTCTTTTCAGCACAAATACAGGAACCCTCACGAGAATCCGCAGGCTAACAGCAATTTAATATGCTTGTCTCACGTGAAACTGCAATTAACCAGCATCCGGTGAGGGCATCATACTGGTGGGATGTTCGGAGCTTCGTGTCACATTACAGTTCTACCCAGATGATCAGGATAACCACACATCTCCGACACCCGGCGATAACAGACGGACCCATCCAAAGTCCGTCACACTCGGCCGGAGTGCTGATCTGTAACGTGCAGGGAGACGTGGCAGGGAACGTAATTAAACACCCGTCACAAACACTGGGATAGGGGTCGAATCCGATGAATTAAGGCCACTGGAAATAAGTGAAGGAAGTTTAATTTTCCAAACCTTTATGATGAGAAATGCAGTGTTAAATGTTCATAGAAATGTTTACATTCATTATGTTCTCATATGTGTTCCTGCCCTTTTAACCGGCTTTGCTATGGAGTAAGACTTCAGATATGTTGTGAAGATGAGAACACAGGAATGTCACATCTAACCAAGTAACTGGGAGAACATCTAAGGAAGGATCCGGAAACTTTTCAGTTTTCCCTCCACTAATAAAAATGAGAAGAATGTGTGTTCTCCGCCTGACACAGAAGACTGATGTTCTGGATGGAAAATCTCACACTCACAATCTCACACAGTCCATGTAGTGTGTGTGTATATGGGGGGGGGGGGGTTATGTGTAGTGTGTTTATAGTGGGGGGGTGATGTGTAGTGTGTTTATAGTGGGGGCATCATGTGTAGTGTGTTTATAGTGGGGGGGTGATGTGTAGTATGTTTATAGTGGGGGGGTCATGTGTAGTGTGTTTATAGTGGGTGGGGTCATGTGTAGTGTGTTTATAGTGGGTGGGGTCATGTGTAGTGTGTTTATAGTGGGTGGGGTTATGTGTAGTGTGTTTATAGTGGATGGGTCATGTGTAGTGTTTATAGTTGAGGGGTTATTTGTAGTGTGTTTATAGTGGGTGGGGTTATGTGTATTGTGTTTATAGTGGGGAGGTCATGTGTAATGTGTTTATAGTGGGGGGTCATGTGTAGTATGTTTATAGTGGGGGGTTATGTGTAGTGTGTTTATAGTGGGTGGGTCATGTGTAGTTTGTTTATAGTGGGGGGTTATGTGTAGTGTTTATAGTGGGGGGTCATATGTAGTGTGTTTATAGTGGGGGGGTTATTTGTAGTGTGTTTATAGTGGGTGGGGTCATGTGTAGTGTTTTTATAGTGGGGGGGTCATGTGTAGTGTTTATAGTGGGGGGGTCATGTGTAGTGTTTTTATAGTGGGGGGGTCATGTGTAGTGTGTTTATAGTGGGGGGGTCATGTGTAGTGTGTTTATAGTGGGGGGTGATGTGTAGTATGTTTATAGTGGGGGGGTCATGTGTAGTGTGTTTATATAGGGTGGGGTAATGTGTAGTGTGTTTATAGTGGGTGGGGTCATGTGTAGTGTGTTTATAGTGGGTGGGGTCATGTGTAGTGTGTTTATAGTGGGTGGGGTTATGTGTAGTGTGTTTATTGTGGATGGGTCATGTGTAGTGTTTATAGTTGGGGGGTTATTTGTAGTGTGTTTATAGTGGGTGGGGTTATGTGTAGTGTGTTTATAGTGGGGGGGTCATGTGTAGTGTTTTTATAGTGGGTGGGGTCATGTGTAGTGCGTTTATAGTGGGGGGTCATGTGTAGTGTGTTTATAGTTGGGGGGTTATTTGTAGTGTGTTTATAGTGGGGGGGTCATGAGTAGTGTTTTTATAGTGGGTGGGGTCATGTGTAGTGCGTTTATAGTGGGGGGTCATGTGTAGTGTGTTTATAGTGGGGGGTCATGTGTAGTATGTTTATAGTGGGGGGTTATGTGTAGTATGTTTATAGTGGGTGGGGTCATGTGTAGTGTGTTTATAGTGGGTGGGTCATATGTAGTGTGTTTATAGTGGGGGGTTATGTGTAGTGTTTATAGTGGGGGGTCATATGTAGTGTGTTTATAGTGGGGGGGGTTATTTGTAGTGTGTTTATAGTGGGTGGGGTCATGTGTAGTGTTTTTATAGTGGGTGGGGTCATGTGTAGTGCGTTTATAGTGGGGGGTCATGTGTAGTGTGTTTATAGTGGGGGGTCATGTGTAGTATGTTTATAGTGGGGGGTTATGTGTAGTATGTTTATAGTGGGTGGGGTCATGTGTAGTGTGTTTATAGTGGGTGGGGTAATGTGTAGTGTGTTTATAGTGGGTGGGGTCATGTGTAGTGTGTTTATAGTGGGTGGGGTCATGTGTAGTGTGTTTATAGTGGGTGGGGTTATGTGTAGTGTGTTTATAGTGGATGGGTCATGTGTAGTGTTTATAGTTGAGGGGTTATTTGTAGTGTGTTTATAGTGGGTGGGGTTATGTGTATTGTGTTTATAGTGGGGGGGTCATGTGTAATGTGTTTATAGTGGGGGGTCATGTGTAGTATGTTTATAGTGGGGGGTTATGTGTAGTGTGTTTATAGTGGGTGGGTCATGTGTAGTTTGTTTATAGTGGGGGGTTATGTGTAGTGTTTATAGTGGGGGGTCATATGTAGTGTGTTTATAGTGGGGGGGTTATTTGTAGTGTGTTTATAGTGGGTGGGGTCATGTGTAGTGTTTTTATAGTGGGGGGGTCATGTGTAGTGTTTATAGTGGGGGGGTCATGTGTAGTGTTTTTATAGTGGGGGGGTCATGTGTAGTGTGTTTATAGTGGGGGGGTCATGTGTAGTGTGTTTATAGTGGGGGGTGATGTGTAGTATGTTTATAGTGGGGGGGTCATGTGTAGTGTGTTTATATAGGGTGGGGTAATGTGTAGTGTGTTTATAGTGGGTGGGGTCATGTGTAGTGTGTTTATAGTGGGTGGGGTCATGTGTAGTGTGTTTATAGTGGGTGGGGTTATGTGTAGTGTGTTTATTGTGGATGGGTCATGTGTAGTGTTTATAGTTGGGGGGTTATTTGTAGTGTGTTTATAGTGGGTGGGGTTATGTGTAGTGTGTTTATAGTGGGGGGGTCATGTGTAGTGTTTTTATAGTGGGTGGGGTCATGTGTAGTGCGTTTATAGTGGGAGGTCATGTGTAGTGTGTTTATAGTGGGGGGTCATGTGTAGTATGTTTATAGTGGGGGGTTATGTGTAGTATGTTTATAGTGGGTGGGGTCATGTGTAGTGTGTTTATAGTGGGTGGGTCATATGTAGTTTGTTTATAGTGGGGGGTTATGTGTAGTGTTTATAGTGGGGGGGTCATGTGTAGTGTGTTTATAGTGGGGGGATTATTTGTAGTGTGTTTATAGTGGGGGGGTCATGTGTAGTGTTTTTATAGTGGGGGGGTCATGTGTAGTGTGTTTATAGTGGGGGGGTCATGTGTAGTGTGTTTATAGTGGGGGGTGATGTGTAGTATGTTTATAGTGGGGGGGTCATGTGTAGTGTGTTTATATAGGGTGGGGTAATGTGTAGTGTGTTTATAGTGGGTGGGGTCATGTGTAGTGTGTTTATAGTGGGTGGGGTCATGTGTAGTGTGTTTATAGTGGGTGGGGTTATGTGTAGTGTGTTTATTGTGGATGGGTCATGTGTAGTGTTTATAGTTGGGGGGTTATTTGTAGTGTGTTTATAGTGGGTGGGGTTATGTGTAGTGTGTTTATAGTGGGGGGGTCATGTGTAGTGTTTTTATAGTGGGTGGGGTCATGTGTAGTGCGTTTATAGTGGGGGGTCATGTGTAGTGCGTTTATAGTGGGGGGTCATGTGTAGTGTGTTTATAGTGGGGGGTCATGTGTAGTTTGTTTATAGTGGGGGGTTATGTGTAGTGTTTATAGTGGGGGGGTCATGTGTAGCGTGTTTATAGTGGGGGGGTCATGTGTAGTGTTTTTATAGTGGGGGGGTCATGTGTAGTGTGTTTATAGTGGGGGGGTCATGTGTAGTGTGTTTATAGTGGGGGGTGATGTGTAGTATGTTTATAGTGGGGGGGTCATGTGTAGTGTGTTTATATAGGGTGGGGTAATGTGTAGTGTGTTTATAGTGGGTGGGGTCATGTGTAGTGTGTTTATAGTGGGTGGGGTCATGTGTAGTGTGTTTATAGTGGGTGGGGTTATGTGTAGTGTGTTTATTGTGGATGGGTCATGTGTAGTGTTTATAGTTGGGGGGTTATTTGTAGTGTGTTTATAGTGGGTGGGGTTATGTGTAGTGTGTTTATAGTGGGGGGGTCATGTGTAGTGTTTTTATAGTGGGTGGGGTCATGTGTAGTGCGTTTATAGTGGGGGGTCATGTGTAGTGTGTTTATAGTGGGGGGTCATGTGTAGTATGTTTATAGTGGGGGGTTATGTGTAGTATGTTTATAGTGGGTGGGGTCATGTGTAGTGTGTTTATAGTGGGTGGGTCATATGTAGTTTGTTTATAGTGGGGGGTTATGTGTAGTGTTTATAGTGGGGGGTCATATGTAGTGTGTTTATAGTGGGGGGGGTTATTTGTAGTGTGTTTATAGTGGGTGGGGTCATGTGTAGTGTTTTTATAGTGGGTGGGGTCATGTGTAGTGCGTTTATAGTGGGGGGTCATGTGTAGTGTGTTTATAGTGGGGGGTCATGTGTAGTATGTTTATAGTGGGGGGTTATGTGTAGTATGTTTATAGTGGGTGGGGTCATGTGTAGTGTGTTTATAGTGGGTGGGTCATATGTAGTTTGTTTATAGTGGGGGGTTATGTGTAGTGTTTATAGTGGGGGGTCATATGTAGTGTGTTTATAGTGGGGGGGTTATTTGTAGTGTGTTTATAGTGGGTGGGGTCATGTGTAGTGTTTTTATAGTGGGGGGGTCATGTGTAGTGTTTATAGTGGGGGGGTCATGTGTAGTGTTTTTATAGTGGGGGGTCATGTGTAGTGTGTTTATAGTGGGGGGTCATGTGTAGTGTGTTTATAGAGGGGGGGTGATGTGTAGTGTGTTTATAGTGGGTGGGGTTATGTGTAGTGTGTTTATAGTGGATGGGTCATTTGTAGTGTTTATAGTTGGGGGGTTATTTGTAGTGTGTTTATAGTGGGTGGGGTTATGTGTAGTGTGTTTATAGTGGGGGGTTATGTGTAGTGTGTTTATAGTGGGTGGGTTATGTGTAGTTTGTTTATAGTTGGGGGTTATGTGTAGTGTTTATAGTGGGGGGGTCATGTGTAGTGTGTTTATAGTGGGGGGGTTATTTGTAGTGTGTTTATAGTGGGGGGGTCATGTGTAGTGTTTTTATAGTGGGGGGGTCATGTGTAGTGTGTTTATAGTGGGGGGGTCATGTGTAGTGTGTTTATAGTGGGGGGTGATGTGTAGTATGTTTATTGTGGATGGGTCATGTGTAGTGTTTATAGTTGGGGGGTTATTTGTAGTGTGTTTATAGTGGGTGGGGTTATGTGTAGTGTGTTTATAGTGGGGGGGTCATGTGTAGTGTTTTTATAGTGGGTGGGGTCATGTGTAGTGCGTTTATAGTGGGGGGTCATGTGTAGTGTGTTTATAGTGGGGGTCATGTGTAGTATGTTTATAGTGGGGGGTTATGTGTAGTATGTTTATAGTGGGTGGGGTCATGTGTAGTGTGTTTATAGTGGGTGGGTCATATGTAGTTTGTTTATAGTGGGGGGTTATGTGTAGTGTTTATAGTGGGGGGTCATATGTAGTGTGTTTATAGTGGGGGGGGTTACTTGTAGTGTGTTTATAGTGGGTGGGGTCATGTGTAGTGTTTTTATAGTGAGGGGGTCATGTGTAGTGTTTATAGTGGGGGGGTCATGTGTAGTGTTTTTATAGTGGGGGGTCATGTGTAGTGTGTTTATAGTGGGGGGTCATGTGTAGTGTGTTTATAGTGGGGGGGGTGATGTGTAGTGTGTTTATAGTGGGTGGGGTTATGTGAACTGTGTTTATAGTGGATGGGTCATGTGTAGTGTTTATAGTTGGGGGGTTATTTGTAGTATGTTTATAGTGGGTGGGGTCATGTGTAGTGTGTTTATAGTGGGGGGGTCATGTGTAGTGTGTTTATAGTGGGGGGGTTATTTGTAGTGTATTTATAGTAGGTGGGGTCATGTGTAGTGTGTTTATAGTGGGGGGGTTATTTGTAGTGTGTTTATAGTGGGGGGGTCATGTGTAGTGTTTATAGTGGGGGGGTCATGTGTAGTGTTTTTATAGTGGGGGTAATGTGTATTGTGTTTATAGTGGGGGGGTTATGTGTAGTATGTTTATAGTGGGTGGGGTCATGTGTAGTCTGTTTATAGTGAGTGGGTCATGTGTAGTGTGTATATAGTGGGGGTTTATTTGTAGTATGTTTATAGTGGGTGGGGTTATGTGTAGTGTGTTTATAGTGGGGGGGTTATTTGTAGTGTGTTTATAGTGGGGGGGTTATTTGTAGTGTGTTTATAGTGAGGGGGTTATGTGTAGTATGTTTATAGTGGGTGGGGTCATGTGTAGTGTGTTCATAGTGGGCGGGTTATGTGTAGTATGTTTATAGTAGGTGGGGTCATGTGTAGTCTGTTTATAGTGCGTGGGGTTATGTGTAGTGTGTTTATAGTGGGTGGGTCATGTGTAGAGTTTATAGTGGGGGGAGTCATGTGTAGTGTGTTTATAGTGAGGGGTCATGTGTAGTATGTTTATAGTGGGGGGGTTATGTGTAGTGTGGTTATAATGGGGGGGGTCATGTGTAGTGTGTGTATAGTGGGGGGGTCATGTGTAGTGTGTTTATAGTGGGGGGTCATTTGTAGTATGTTTATAGTGGGGGGGTCATGTGTAGTGTGTTTATAGTGGGGGGCCATGTGTAGTATGTTTATAGTGGGGGGGGTTATTTGTAGTGTGTTTATAGTGGGTGGGTCATGTGTAGTGTGTTTATAGTGGGGGGTCATGTGTAGTATGTTTATAGTGGGGGGGGTTATGTGTAGTGTGTTTATAGTGGGTGGGTCATGTGTAGTGTGTTTATAGTGGGGGGTCATGTGTAGTATGTTTATAGTGGGGGGGTTATGTGTAGTGTGTTTATAGTGGGTGGGTTATGTGTAGTGTGTTTATCATGGGGGGGTCATGTGTAGTGTGTTTATAGTGGGGGGGTTATGTGTAGTATGTTTATAGTGGGGGGGGTTATGTGTAGTGTGTTTATAGTGGGGGGGTTATTTGTAGTGTGTTTATAGTGGGTGGGGTCATGTGTAGTGTGTTTATAGTGGGGGTTATTTGTAGTGTGTTTATAGTGGGGGGGTCATGTGTAGTGTTTATAGTGGGGGGGTCATGTGTAGTGTTTTTATAGTGGGGGGTAATGTGTATTGTGTTTATAGTGGGGGGGTTATGTGTAGTATGTTTATAGTGGGTGGGGTCATGTGTAGTCTGTTTATAGTGAGTGGGTCATGTGTAGTGTGTTTATAGTGGGGGTTTTTTGTAGTATGTTTATAGTGGGTGGGGTTATGTGTAGTGTGTTTATTGTGGGGGGTCATGTGTAGTGTGTTTATAGTTGGTGGGTCATGTGTAGTGTGTTTATAGTGAGGGGGTTATGTGTAGTATGTGTATAGTGGGGGGGTCATGTGTAGTGTTTTTATAGTGGGGGGTCATGTGTAGTGTGTTTATAGTGGGGGGTCATGTGTAGTGTGTTTATAGAGGGGGGGTGATGTGTAGTGTGTTTATAGTGGGTGGGGTTATGTGTAGTGTGTTTATAGTGGATGGGTCATGTGTAGTGTTTATAGTTGGGGGGTTATTTGTAGTGTGTTTATAGTGGGTGGGGTTATGTGTAGTGTGTTTATAGTGGGGGGTTATGTGTAGTATGTTTATAGTGGGTGGGGTCATGTGTAGTGTGTTTATAGTGGGTGGGTTATGTGTAGTTTGTTTATAGTTGGGGGTTATGTGTAGTGTTTATAGTGGGGGGGTCATGTGTAGTGTGTTTATAGTGGGGGGGTTATTTGTAGTGTGTTTATAGTGGGGGGGTCATGTGTAGTGTTTTTATAGTGGGGGGGTCATGTGTAGTGTGTTTATAGTGGGGGGGTCATGTGTAGTGTGTTTATAGTGGGGGGTGATGTGTAGTATGTTTATAGTGGGGGGGTCATGTGTAGGGTGTTTATATAGGGTGGGGTAATGTGTAGTGTGTTTATTGTGGGTGGGGTCATGTGTAGTGTGTTTATAGTGGGTGGGGTTATGTGTAGTGTGTTTATTGTGGATGGGTCATGTGTAGTGTTTATAGTTGGGGGGGTTATTTGTAGTGTGTTTATAGTAGGTGGGGTCATGTGTAGTGTGTTTATAGTGGGGGGGTTATTTGTAGTCTGTTTATAGTGCGTGGGGTTATGTGTAGTGTGGTTATAATGGGGGGGGTCATGTGTAGTGTGTGTATAGTGGGGGGGTCATGTGTAGTGTGTTTATAGTGGGGGGTCATTTGTAGTATGTTTATAGTGGGGGGGTCATGTGTAGTGTGTTTATAGTGGGGGGCCATGTGTAGTATGTTTATAGTGGGGGGGGTTATTTGTAGTGTGTTTATAGTGGGTGGGTCATGTGTAGTGTGTTTATAGTGGGGGGTCATGTGTAGTATGTTTATAGTGGGGGGGGTTATGTGTAGTGTGTTTATAGTGGGTGGGTCATGTGTAGTGTGTTTATAGTGGGGGGTCATGTGTAGTATGTTTATAGTGGGGGGGTTATTTGTAGTGTATTTATAGTAGGTGGGGTCATGTGTAGTGTGTTTATAGTGGGGGGGTTATTTGTAGTGTGTTTATAGTGGGGGGGTCATGTGTAGTGTTTATAGTGGGGGGGTCATGTGTAGTGTTTTTATAGTGGGGGGTAATGTGTATTGTGTTTATAGTGGGGGGGTTATGTGTAGTATGTTTATAGTGGGTGGGGTCATGTGTAGTCTGTTTATAGTGAGTGGGTCATGTGTAGTGTGTATATAGTGGGGGTTTATTTGTAGTATGTTTATAGTGGGTGGGGTTATGTGTAGTGTGTTTATAGTGGGGGGGTTATTTGTAGTGTGTTTATAGTGGGGGGGTTATTTGTAGTGTGTTTATAGTGAGGGGGTTATGTGTAGTATGTTTATAGTGGGTGGGGTCATGTGTAGTGTGTTCATAGTGGGCGGGTTATGTGTAGTATGTTTATAGTAGGTGGGGTCATGTGTAGTCTGTTTATAGTGCGTGGGGTTATGTGTAGTGTGTTTATAGTGGGTGGGTCATGTGTAGAGTTTATAGTGGGGGGAGTCATGTGTAGTGTGTTTATAGTGAGGGGTCATGTGTAGTATGTTTATAGTGGGGGGGTTATGTGTAGTGTGGTTATAATGGGGGGGGTCATGTGTAGTGTGTGTATAGTGGGGGGGTCATGTGTAGTGTGTTTATAGTGGGGGGTCATTTGTAGTATGTTTATAGTGGGGGGGTCATGTGTAGTGTGTTTATAGTGGGGGGCCATGTGTAGTATGTTTATAGTGGGGGGGGTTATTTGTAGTGTGTTTATAGTGGGTGGGTCATGTGTAGTGTGTTTATAGTGGGGGGTCATGTGTAGTATGTTTATAGTGGGGGGGGTTATGTGTAGTGTGTTTATAGTGGGTGGGTCATGTGTAGTGTGTTTATAGTGGGGGGTCATGTGTAGTATGTTTATAGTGGGGGGGTTATGTGTAGTGTGTTTATAGTGGGTGGGTTATGTGTAGTGTGTTTATCATGGGGGGGTCATGTGTAGTGTGTTTATAGTGGGGGGGTTAAGTGTAGTATGTTTATAGTGGGGGGGGTTATGTGTAGTGTGTTTATAGTGGGGGGGTTATTTGTAGTGTGTTTATAGTGGGTGGGGTCATGTGTAGTGTGTTTATAGTGGGGGTTATTTGTAGTGTGTTTATAGTGGGGGGGTCATGTGTAGTGTTTATAGTGGGGGGGTCATGTGTAGTGTTTTTATAGTGGGGGGTAATGTGTATTGTGTTTATAGTGGGGGGGTTATGTGTAGTATGTTTATAGTGGGTGGGGTCATGTGTAGTCTGTTTATAGTGAGTGGGTCATGTGTAGTGTGTTTATAGTGGGGGTTTTTTGTAGTATGTTTATAGTGGGTGGGGTTATGTGTAGTGTGTTTATTGTGGGGGGTCATGTGTAGTGTGTTTATAGTTGGTGGGTCATGTGTAGTGTGTTTATAGTGAGGGGGTTATGTGTAGTATGTGTATAGTGGGGGGGTCATGTGTAGTGTTTTTATAGTGGGGGGTCATGTGTAGTGTGTTTATAGTGGGGGGTCATGTGTAGTGTGTTTATAGAGGGGGGGTGATGTGTAGTGTGTTTATAGTGGGTGGGGTTATGTGTAGTGTGTTTATAGTGGATGGGTCATGTGTAGTGTTTATAGTTGGGGGGTTATTTGTAGTGTGTTTATAGTGGGTGGGGTTATGTGTAGTGTGTTTATAGTGGGGGGTTATGTGTAGTATGTTTATAGTGGGTGGGGTCATGTGTAGTGTGTTTATAGTGGGTGGGTTATGTGTAGTTTGTTTATAGTTGGGGGTTATGTGTAGTGTTTATAGTGGGGGGGTCATGTGTAGTGTGTTTATAGTGGGGGGGTTATTTGTAGTGTGTTTATAGTGGGGGGGTCATGTGTAGTGTTTTTATAGTGGGGGGGTCATGTGTAGTGTGTTTATAGTGGGGGGGTCATGTGTAGTGTGTTTATAGTGGGGGGTGATGTGTAGTATGTTTATAGTGGGGGGGTCATGTGTAGGGTGTTTATATAGGGTGGGGTAATGTGTAGTGTGTTTATTGTGGGTGGGGTCATGTGTAGTGTGTTTATAGTGGGTGGGGTTATGTGTAGTGTGTTTATTGTGGATGGGTCATGTGTAGTGTTTATAGTTGGGGGGGTTATTTGTAGTGTGTTTATAGTAGGTGGGGTCATGTGTAGTGTGTTTATAGTGGGGGGGTTATTTGTAGTCTGTTTATAGTGCGTGGGGTTATGTGTAGTGTGGTTATAATGGGGGGGTCATGTGTAGTGTGTGTATAGTGGGGGGGTCATGTGTAGTGTGTTTATAGTGGGGGGTCATTTGTAGTATGTTTATAGTGGGGGGGTCATGTGTAGTGTGTTTATAGTGGGGGGCCATGTGTAGTATGTTTATAGTGGGGGGGGTTATTTGTAGTGTGTTTATAGTGGGTGGGTCATGTGTAGTGTGTTTATAGTGGGGGGTCATGTGTAGTATGTTTATAGTGGGGGGGGTTATGTGTAGTGTGTTTATAGTGGGTGGGTCATGTGTAGTGTGTTTATAGTGGGGGGTCATGTGTAGTATGTTTATAGTGGGGGGGTTATGTGTAGTGTGTTTATAGTGGGTGGGTTATGTGTAGTGTGTTTATCATGGGGGGGTCATGTGTAGTGTGTTTATAGTGGGGGGGTTATGTGTAGTATGTTTATAGTGGGGGGGGTTATGTGTAGTGTGTTTATAGTGGGGGGTTATTTGTAGTGTGTTTATAGTGGGTGGGGTCATGTGTAGTGTGTTTATAGTGGGGGTTATTTGTAGTGTGTTTATAGTGGGGGGGTCATGTGTAGTGTTTATAGTGGGGGGGTCATGTGTAGTGTTTTTATAGTGGGGGGTAATGTGTATTGTGTTTATAGTGGGGGGGTTATGTGTAGTATGTTTATAGTGGGTGGGGTCATGTGTAGTCTGTTTATAGTGAGTGGGTCATGTGTAGTGTGTTTATAGTGGGGGTTTTTTGTAGTATGTTTATAGTGGGTGGGGTTATGTGTAGTGTGTTTATTGTGGGGGGTCATGTGTAGTGTGTTTATAGTGGGGGGGTTATGTGTAGTATGTTTATAGTGGGTGGAGTCATGTGTAGTCTGTTTATAGTGAGTGGGTCATGTGTAGTGTGTTTATAGTGGGGGGTTATTTGTAGTATGTTTATAGTGGGTGGGGTTATGTGTAGTGTGTTTATAGTGGGGGGTCATGTGTAGTGTGTTTATAGTTGGTGGGTCATGTGTAGTGTGTTTATAGTGAGGGGGTTATGTGTAGTATGTGTATAGTGGGGGGGTCATGTGTAGTGTTTTTATAGTGGGGGGTCATGTGTAGTGTGTTTATAGTGGGGGTCATGTGTAGTGTGTTTATAGAGGGGGGGTGATGTGTAGTGTGTTTATAGTGGGTGGGGTTATGTTTAGTGTGTTTATATTGGATGGGTCATGTGTAGTGTTTAGAGTTGGGGGGTTATTTGTAGTGTGTTTATAGTGGGTGGGGTTATGTGTAGTGTGTTTATAGTGGGGGGTTATGTGTAGTATGTTTATAGTGGGTGGGGTCATGTGTAGTGTGTTTATAGTGGGTGGGTTATGTGTAGTTTGTTTATAGTTGGGGGTTATGTGTAGTGTTTATAGTGGGGGGGTCATGTGTAGTGTGTTTATAGTGGGGGGGTTATTTGTAGTGTGTTTATAGTAGGGGGGTCATGTGTAGTGTTTTTATAGTGGGGGGGTCATGTGTAGTGTGTTTATAGTGGGGGGGTCATGTGTAGTGTGTTTATAGTGGGGGGTGAAGTGTAGTATGTTTATAGTGGGGGGGTCATGTGTAGGGTGTTTATATAGGGTGGGGTAATGTGTAGTGTGTTTATTGTGGGTGGGGTCATGTGTAGTGTGTTTATAGTGGGTGGGGTCATGTGTAGTGTGTTTATAGTGGGTGGGGTTATGTGTAGTGTGTTTATTGTGGATGGGTCATGTGTAGTGTTTATAGTTGGGGGGTTATTTGTAGTGTATTTATAGTGGGTGGGGTTATGTGTAGTGTGTTTATAGTGGGGGGGTCATGTGTAGTGTTTTTATAGTGGGTGGGGTCATGTGTAGTCCGTTTATAGTGGGGGGTCATGTGTAGTGTGTTTATAGTGGGGGGTCATGTGTAGTATGTTTATAGTGGGGGGTTATGTGTAGTATGTTTATAGTGGGTGGGGTCATGTGTAGTGTGTTTATAGTGGGGGGTCATGTGTAGTATGTTTATAGTGGGTGGGGTCATGTGTAGTGTGTTTATAGTGGGTGGGGTCATGTGTAGTGTGTTTATAGTGGGTGGGTCATATGTAGTTTGTTTATAGTGGGGGGTTATGTGTAGTGTTTATAGTGGGGGGTCATATGTAGTGTGTTTATAGTGGGGGGGGTTATTTGTAGTGTGTTTATAGTGGGTGGGGTCATGTGTAGTGTTTTTATAGTGAGGGGGTCATGTGTAGTGTTTATAGTGGGGGGGTCATATGTAGTGTTTTTATAGTGGGGGGTCATGTGTAGTGTGTTTATAGTGGGGGGTCATGTGTAGTGTGTTTATAGTGGGGGGGGTGATGTGTAGTGTGTTTATAGTGGGTGGGGTTATGTGTAGTGTGTTTATAGTGGATGGGTCATGTGTAGTGTTTATAGTTGGGGGGTTATTTGTAGTATGTTTATAGTGGGTGGGGTCATGTGTAGTGTGTTTATAGTGGGGGGGGTTATGTGTAGTGTGTTTATAGTGGGTGGGTCATGTGTAGTGTGTTTATAGTGGGGGGTCATGTGTAGTATGTTTATAGTGGGGGGGTTATGTGTAGTGTGTTTATAGTGGGTGGGTTATGTGTAGTGTGTTTATCATGGGGGGGTCATGTGTAGTGTGTTTATAGTGGGGGGGTTATGTGTAGTATGTTTATAGTGGGGGGGGTTATGTGTAGTGTGTTTATAGTGGGGGGGTTATTTGTAGTGTGTTTATAGTGGGTGGGGTCATGTGTAGTGTGTTTATAGTGGGGGTTATTTGTAGTGTGTTTATAGTGGGGGGGTCATGTGTAGTGTTTATAGTGGGGGGGTCATGTGTAGTGTTTTTATAGTGGGGGGTAATGCGTATTGTGTTTATAGTGGGGGGGTTATGTGTAGTATGTTTATAGTGGGTGGGGTCATGTGTAGTCTGTTTATAGTGAGTGGGTCATGTGTAGTGTGTTTATAGTGGGGGTTTTTTGTAGTATGTTTATAGTGGGTGGGGTTATGTGTAGTGTGTTTATTGTGGGGGGTCATGTGTAGTGTGTTTATAGTTGGTGGGTCATGTGTAGTGTGTTTATAGTGAGGGGGTTATGTGTAGTATGTGTATAGTGGGGGGGTCATGTGTAGTGTTTTTATAGTGGGGGGTCATGTGTAGTGTGTTTATAGTGGGGGGTCATGTGTAGTGTGTTTATAGAGGGGGGGTGATGTGTAGTGTGTTTATAGTGGGTGGGGTTATGTGTAGTGTGTTTATAGTGGATGGGTCATGTGTAGTGTTTATAGTTGGGGGGTTATTTGTAGTGTGTTTATAGTGGGTGGGGTTATGTGTAGTGTGTTTATAGTGGGGGGTTATGTGTAGTATGTTTATAGTGGGTGGGGTCATGTGTAGTGTGTTTATAGTGGGTGGGTTATGTGTAGTTTGTTTATAGTTGGGGGTTATGTGTAGTGTTTATAGTGGGGGGGTCATGTGTAGTGTGTTTATAGTGGGGGGGTTATTTGTAGTGTGTTTATAGTGGGGGGGTCATGTGTAGTGTTTTTATAGTGGGGGGGTCATGTGTAGTGTGTTTATAGTGGGGGGGTCATGTGTAGTGTGTTTATAGTGGGGGGTGATGTGTAGTATGTTTATAGTGGGGGGGTCATGTGTAGGGTGTTTATATAGGGTGGGGTAATGTGTAGTGTGTTTATTGTGGGTGGGGTCATGTGTAGTGTGTTTATAGTGGGTGGGGTTATGTGTAGTGTGTTTATTGTGGATGGGTCATGTGTAGTGTTTATAGTTGGGGGGGTTATTTGTAGTGTGTTTATAGTAGGTGGGGTCATGTGTAGTGTGTTTATAGTGGGGGGGTTATTTGTAGTCTGTTTATAGTGCGTGGGGTTATGTGTAGTGTGGTTATAATGGGGGGGGTCATGTGTAGTGTGTGTATAGTGGGGGGGTCATGTGTAGTGTGTTTATAGTGGGGGGTCATTTGTAGTATGTTTATAGTGGGGGGGTCATGTGTAGTGTGTTTATAGTGGGGGGCCATGTGTAGTATGTTTATAGTGGGGGGGGTTATTTGTAGTGTGTTTATAGTGGGTGGGTCATGTGTAGTGTGTTTATAGTGGGGGGTCATGTGTAGTATGTTTATAGTGGGGGGGGTTATGTGTAGTGTGTTTATAGTGGGTGGGTCATGTGTAGTGTGTTTATAGTGGGGGGTCATGTGTAGTATGTTTATAGTGGGGGGGTTATGTGTAGTGTGTTTATAGTGGGTGGGTTATGTGTAGTGTGTTTATCATGGGGGGGTCATGTGTAGTGTGTTTATAGTGGGGGGGTTATGTGTAGTATGTTTATAGTGGGGGGGGTTATGTGTAGTGTGTTTATAGTGGGGGGGTTATTTGTAGTGTGTTTATAGTGGGTGGGGTCATGTGTAGTGTGTTTATAGTGGGGGTTATTTGTAGTGTGTTTATAGTGGGGGGGTCATGTGTAGTGTTTATAGTGGGGGGGTCATGTGTAGTGTTTTTATAGTGGGGGGTAATGTGTATTGTGTTTATAGTGGGGGGGTTATGTGTAGTATGTTTATAGTGGGTGGGGTCATGTGTAGTCTGTTTATAGTGAGTGGGTCACGTGTAGTGTGTTTATAGTGGGGGTTTTTTGTAGTATGTTTATAGTGGGTGGGGTTATGTGTAGTGTGTTTATTGTGGGGGGTCATGTGTAGTGTGTTTATAGTGGGGGGGTTATGTGTAGTATGTTTATAGTGGGTGGAGTCATGTGTAGTCTGTTTATAGTGAGTGGGTCATGTGTAGTGTGTTTATAGTGGGGGGTTATTTGTAGTATGTTTATAGTGGGTGGGGTTATGTGTAGTGTGTTTATAGTGGGGGGTCATGTGTAGTGTGTTTATAGTTGGTGGGTCATGTGTAGTGTGTTTATAGTGAGGGGGTTATGTGTAGTATGTGTATAGTGGGGGGGTCATGTGTAGTGTTTTTATAGTGGGGGGTCATGTGTAGTGTGTTTATAGTGGGGGTCATGTGTAGTGTGTTTATAGAGGGGGGGTGATGTGTAGTGTGTTTATAGTGGGTGGGGTTATGTTTAGTGTGTTTATATTGGATGGGTCATGTGTAGTGTTTAGAGTTGGGGGGTTATTTGTAGTGTGTTTATAGTGGGTGGGGTTATGTGTAGTGTGTTTATAGTGGGGGGTTATGTGTAGTATGTTTATAGTGGGTGGGGTCATGTGTAGTGTGTTTATAGTGGGTGGGTTATGTGTAGTTTGTTTATAGTTGGGGGTTATGTGTAGTGTTTATAGTGGGGGGGTCATGTGTAGTGTGTTTATAGTGGGGGGGTTATTTGTAGTGTGTTTATAGTAGGGGGGTCATGTGTAGTGTTTTTATAGTGGGGGGGTCATGTGTAGTGTGTTTATAGTGGGGGGGTCATGTGTAGTGTGTTTATAGTGGGGGGTGATGTGTAGTATGTTTATAGTGGGGGGGTCATGTGTAGGGTGTTTATATAGGGTGGGGTAATGTGTAGTGTGTTTATTGTGGGTGGGGTCATGTGTAGTGTGTTTATAGTGGGTGGGGTCATGTGTAGTGTGTTTATAGTGGGTGGGGTTATGTGTAGTGTGTTTATTGTGGATGGGTCATGTGTAGTGTTTATAGTTGGGGGGTTATTTGTAGTGTATTTATAGTGGGTGGGGTTATGTGTAGTGTGTTTATAGTGGGGGGGTCATGTGTAGTGTTTTTATAGTGGGTGGGGTCATGTGTAGTCCGTTTATAGTGGGGGGTCATGTGTAGTGTGTTTATAGTGGGGGGTCATGTGTAGTATGTTTATAGTGGGGGGTTATGTGTAGTATGTTTATAGTGGGTGGGGTCATGTGTAGTGTGTTTATAGTGGGGGGTCATGTGTAGTATGTTTATAGTGGGTGGGGTCATGTGTAGTGTGTTTATAGTGGGTGGGGTCATGTGTAGTGTGTTTATAGTGGGTGGGTCATATGTAGTTTGTTTATAGTGGGGGGTTATGTGTAGTGTTTATAGTGGGGGGTCATATGTAGTGTGTTTATAGTGGGGGGGGTTATTTGTAGTGTGTTTATAGTGGGTGGGGTCATGTGTAGTGTTTTTATAGTGAGGGGGTCATGTGTAGTGTTTATAGTGGGGGGGTCATATGTAGTGTTTTTATAGTGGGGGGTCATGTGTAGTGTGTTTATAGTGGGGGGTCATGTGTAGTGTGTTTATAGTGGGGGGGGTGATGTGTAGTGTGTTTATAGTGGGTGGGGTTATGTGTAGTGTGTTTATAGTGGATGGGTCATGTGTAGTGTTTATAGTTGGGGGGTTATTTGTAGTATGTTTATAGTGGGTGGGGTCATGTGTAGTGTGTTTATAGTGGGGGGGTCATGTGTAGTGTGTTTATAGTGGGGGGGTTATTTGTAGTGTGTTTATAGTGGGTGGGGTCATGTGTAGTGTGTTTATAGTGGGGGGGTTATTTGTAGTGTGTTTATAGTGGGGGGGTCATGTGTAGTGTTTATAGTGGGGGGGTCATGTGTAGTGTTTTTATAGTGGGGGGTAATGTGTATTGTGTTTATAGTGGGGGGGTTATGTGTAGTATGTTTATAGTGGGTGGGGTCATGTGTAGTCTGTTTATAGTGAGTGGGTCATGTGTAGTGTGTATATAGTGGGGGGTTATTTGTAGTATGTTTATAGTGGGTGGGGTTATGTGTAGTGTGTTTATATTTGGTGGGTCATGTGTAGTGTGTTTATAGTGAGGGGGTTATGTGTAGTATGTGTATAGTGGGGGGGGTCATGTGTAGTGTGTTTATAGTGGGGGGGTCATGTGTAGTGTTTTTATAGTGGGTGTGTCATGTGTAGTGTGTTTATAGTGGGTGGGTCATGTGTAGTGTGTTTATAGTGGGGGGGTTATTTGTAGTGTGTTTATAGTGGGGGGGTTATTTGTAGTGTGTTTATAGTGAGGGGGTTATGTGTAGTATGTTTATAGTGGGTGGGGTCATGTGTAGTGTGTTTATAGTGGGGGGGTTATGTGTAGTATGTTTATAGTAGGTGGGGTCATGTGTAGTCTGTTTATAGTGCGTGGGGTTATGTGTAGTGTGTTTATAGTGGGTGGGTCATGTGTAGAGTTTATAGTGGGGGGAGTCATGTGTAGTGTGTTTATAGTGAGGGGTCATGTGTAGTATGTTTATAGTGGGGGGGTTATGTGTAGTGTGGTTATAATGGGGGGATCATGTGTAGTGTGTTTATAGTGGGGGGGTCATGTGTAGTGTGTTTATAGTGGGGGTCATTTGTAGTATGTTTATAGTGGGGGGCCATGTGTAGTATGTTTATAGTGGGGGGGGTTATTTGTAGTGTGTTTATAGTGGGTGGGTCATGTGTAGTGTGTTTATAGTGGGGGGTCATGTGTAGTATGTTTATAGTGGGGGCGGTTATGTGTAGTGTGTTTATAGTGGGTGGGTCGTGTGTAGTGTGTTTATAATGCGGGGGTCATGTGTAGTGTGTTTATAGTGGGGGGGTTATGTGTAGTATGTTTATAGTGGGGGGGTTATGTGTAGTGTGTTTAAAGTGGGTGGTTCATGTGTAGTATGTTTATAGTGGGGGGGGTTATGTGTAGTGTGTTTATAGTGGGTGGGTCATATGTAGTGTGTTTATAGTGGGGGGTCATGTGTAGTATGTTTATAGTGGGGGGGTTATGTGTAGTGTGTTTATAGTGGGTGGGTTATGTGTAGTGTGTTTATCATGGGGGGGTCATGTGTAGTGTGTTTATAGTGGGGGGGTTATGTGTAGTATGTTTATAGTGGGGGGGTTATGTGTAGTGTGTTTATAGTGGGGGGGTTATTTGTAGTGTGTTTATAGTGGGTGGGGTCATGTGTAGTGTGTTTATAGTGGGGGGGTTATTTGTAGTGTGTTTATAGTGGGGGGGTCATGTGTCGTGTTTATAGTGGGGGGGTCATGTGTAGTGTTTTTATAGTGGGGGTAATGTGTATTGTGTTTATAGTGGGGGGGTTATGTGTAGTATGTTTATAGTGGGTGGGGTCATGTGTAGTCTGTTTATAGTGAGTGGGTCATGTGTAGTGTGTTTATAGTGGGGGGTTATTTGTAGTATGTTTATAGTGGGTGGGGTTATGTGTAGTGTGTTTATAGTGGGTGGGTTATGTGTAGTTTGTTTATAGTTGGGGGTTATGTGTAGTGTTTATAGTGGGGGGGTCATGTGTAGTGTGTTTATAGTGGGGGGGTTATTTGTAGTGTGTTTATAGTGGGGGGGTCATGTGTAGTGTTTTTATAGTGGGGGGTGATGTGTAGTATGTTTATAGTGGGGGGGTCATGTGTAGGGTGTTTATATAGGGTGGGGTAATGTGTAGTGTGTTTATAGTGGGTGGGGTCATGTGTAGTGTGTTTATAGTGGGTGGGGTCATGTGTAGTGTGTTTATAGTGGGTGGGGTTATGTGTAGTGTGTTTATTGTGGATGGGTCATGTGTAGTGTTTATAGTGGGGGGGTCATATGTAGTGTGTTTATAGTGGGGGGGGTTATTTGTAGTGTGTTTATAGTGGGTGGGGTCATGTGTAGTGTTTTTATAGTGAGGGGGTCATGTGTAGTGTTTATAGTGGGGGGGTCATGTGTAGTGTTTTTGTAGTGGGGGGTCATGTGTAGTGTGTTTATAGTGGGGGGTCATGTGTAGTGTGTTTATAGTGGGGGAGGTGATGTGTAGTGTTTTTATAGTGGGTGGGGTTATGTGTAGTGTGTTTATAGTGGATGGGTCATGTGTAGTGTTTATAGTTGGGGGGTTATTTGTAGTATGTTTATAGTGGGTGGGGTCATGTGTAGTGTGTTTATAGTGGGGGGGTCATGTGTAGTGTGTTTATAGAGGGGGGTTATTTGTAGTGTGTTTATAGTGGGTGGGGTCATGTGTAGTGTGTTTATAGTGGGGGGGTTATTTGTAGTGTTTTTATAGTGGGTGTGTCATGTGTAGTGTGTTTATAGTGGGTGGGTCATGTGTAGTGTGTTTATAGTGGGGGGGTTATTTGTAGTGTGTTTATAGTGGGGGGGTTATTTGTAGTGTGTTTATAGTGAGGGGGTTATGTGTAGTATGTTTATAGTGGGTGGGGTCATGTGTAGTGTGTTTATAGTGGGGGGGTTATGTGTAGTATGTTTATAGTAGGTGGGGTCATGTGTAGTCTGTTTATAGTGCGTGGGGTTATGTGTAGTGTGTTTATAGTGGGTGGGTCATATGTAGAGTTTATAGTGGGGGGAGTCATGTGTAGTGTGTTTATAGTGAGGGGTCATGTGTAGTATGTTTATAGTGGGGGGGTTATGTGTAGTGTGGTTATAATGGGGGGGGTCATGTGTAGTGTGTTTATAGTGGGGGGGTCATGTGTAGTGTGTTTATAGTGGGGGGTCATTTGTAGTATGTTTATAGTGGGGGGGTCATGTGTAGTGTGTTTATAGTGGGGGGCCATGTGTAGTATGTTTATAGTGGGGGGGGTTATTTGTAGTGTGTTTATAGTGGGTGGGTCATGTGTAGTGTGTTTATAGTGGGCGGTCATGTGTAGTATGTTTATAGTGGGGGCGGTTATGTGTAGTGTGTTTATAGTGGGTGGGTCGTGTGTAGTGTGTTTATAATGCGGGGGTCATGTGTAGTGTGTTTATAGTGGGGGGGTTATGTGTAGTATGTTTATAGTGGGGGGGGTTATGTGTAGTGTGTTTAAAGTGGGTGGTTCATGTGTAGTATGTTTATAGTGGGGGGGGTTATGTGTAGTGTGTTTATAGTGGGTGGGTCATGTGTAGTGTGTTTATAGTGGGGGGTCATGTGTAGTATGTTTATAGTGGGGGGGTTATGTGTAGTGTGTTTATAGTGGGTGGGTTATGTGTAGTGTGTTTATCATGGGGGGGTCATGTGTAGTGTGTTTATAGTGGGGGGGTTATGTGTAGTATGTTTATAGTGGGGGGGGTTATGTGTAGTGTGTTTATAGTGGGGGGGTTATTTGTAGTGTGTTTATAGTGGGTGGGGTCATGTGTAGTGTGTTTATAGTGGGGGGGTTATTTGTAGTGTGTTTATAGTGGGGGGGTCATGTGTAGTGTTTATAGTGGGGGGGTCATGTGTAGTGTTTTTATAGTGGGGGGTAATGTGTATTGTGTTTATAGTGGGGGGGTTATGTGTAGTATGTTTATAGTGGTTGGGGTCATGTGTAGTCTGTTTATAGTGAGTGGGTCATGTGTAGTGTGTTTATAGTGGGGGGTTATTTGTAGTATGTTTATAGTGGGTGGGGTTATGTGTAGTGTGTTTATAGTGGGGGGTCATGTGTAGTGTGTTTATAGTTGGTGGGTCATGTGTAGTGTGTTTATAGTGGGGGGTTATGTGTAGTATGTTTATAGTGGGTGGGGTCATGTGTAGTCTGTTTATAGTGAGTGGGTCATGTGTAGTGTGTTTATAGTGGGGGGTTATTTGTAGTATGTTTATAGTGGGTGGGGTTATGTGTAGTGTGTTTATAGTGGGGGGTCATGTGTAGTGTGTTTATAGTTGGTGGGTCATGTGTAGTGTGTTTATAGTGAGGGGGTTATGTGTAGTATGTGTATAGTGGGGGGGTCATGTGTAGTGTGTTTATAGTGGGTGGGTCATGTGTTGTGTTTTTATAGTGGGGGGTTCATGTGTAGTGTGTTTATAGTGGGTGGGTCATGTGTAGTGTGTTTATAGTGGGGGGTTTATTTGTAGTGTGTTTATAGTGGGGGGGTTATTTGTAGTGTGTTTATAGTGAGGGGGTTATGTGTAGTATGTTTATAGTGGGTGGGGTCATGTGTAGTGTGTTTATAGTGGGGGGGTTATGTGTAGTATGTTTATAGTGGGTGGGGTCATGTGTAGTCTGTTTATAGTGCGTGGGGTTATGTGTAGTGTGTTTATAGTGGATGGGTCATGTGTAGTGTGTTTATAGTGGGGGGTCATTTGTAGTATGTTTATAGTGGGGGGGTCATGTGTAGTGTGTTTATAGTGGGGGGCCATGTGTAGTATGTTTATAGTAGGGGGGGGTTATGTGTAGTGTGTTTATAGTGGGTGGGTCATGTGTAGTGTGTTTATAGTGGGGGGTCATGTGTAGTATGTTTATAGTGGGGGGGGTTATGTGTAGTGTGTTTTTAGTGGGTGGGTCATGTGTAGTGTGTTTATAATGGGGGGTCATTTGTAGTGTGTTTATAGTGGGGGGGGTTATGTGTAGTATGTTTATAGTGGGGGGGGTTATGTGTAGTGTGTTTATAGTGGGTGGGTCATGTGTAGTGTGTTTATAATGGGGGGGTCATGTGTAGTGTGTTTATAGTGGGGGGGTTATGTGTAGTATGTTTATAGTGGGGGGGGTTATGTGTAGTGTGTTTAAAGTGGGGGGGTCATGTGTAGTATGTTTATAGTGGGGGGGTCATGTGTAGTGTGTTTATAGTGGGGGGCTATGTGTAGTATGTTTATAGTAGGGGGGGGTTATGTGTAGTGTGTTTATAGTGGGTGGGTCATGTGTAGTGTGTTTATAGTGGGGGGTCATGTGTAGTATGTTTATAGTGGGGGGGGTTATGTGTAGTGTGTTTTTAGTGGGTGGGTCATGTGTAGTGTGTTTATAATGGGGGGTCATGTGTAGTGTATTTATAGTGGGTGGGTCATGTGTAGTGTGTTTATAGTGGGGGGTTATGTGTAGTATGTTTATAGTGGGGGGGTTATGTGTAGTGTGTTTATAGTGGGTGGGTCATGTGTAGTGTGTTTATAATGGGGGGGTCATGTGTAGTGTGTTTATAGTGGGGGGGTTATGTGTAGTATGTTTATAGTGGGGGGGGTTATGTGTAGTGTGTTTAAAGTGGGTGGGTCATGTGTAGTATGTTTATAGTGGGGGGGTCATGTGTAGTGTGTTTATAATAGGGGAGGGGGTTCCTCGGGTGAAAGTAGGTCACAGCAGGTCATACCAGGACAAACCAGGTCACATGAGGACACACCAGCTCATACCAGGACAAACCACGTCACAGGAGGACACACCAGGTCATATCAGTTCATACCAGGACACACCAGGTCACACCAGGGCACAGCAGGTCACACACATGTGTCAGCCTAATCACAGACATCAACCCTGGACATCAACCGCTGTTTATATTTCACTTAGCAGCCTCTAGTTCCTCTGTGGGATCATTCAGACCAGTGCTGATCTGAGCAGTTTTTCCGGTGGGAGAGACCGCACTCTCAGGGGGAGGGAGGGTGTGCAGCTGAGACAGGAGTTCACAAGAGGTGCTCCAACAGGGTGGAGCACGCTGGCAGGGGGCGTGGCTTGGGCTCCAGAGTTCCAGGGTGGAGGCCGACATTCCACTGATAGGGGAAAGAAACACATCACCATAGTGACAGTAAAGAAACATGTCCCCATAGTAACAGAAAAGAAACGTCCCGATAGTAACAATAAAAAATACATCACCATAGTAACAGTAAAGGAACACATAACCATAATAACAGTATCGAAACACATTCCCATAGTAACAGTAAAGAAACATATCACCATAGTAACAGTAAAGGAACCCATCTCCATAGTAACAGTATATAAACTTCCCCATAGTAACAGTAAAGAAACACATCACCATTGTAACAGTAAAGAAATACATTCCCATAGTAACAGTAAAGGAACATCCCCATAGTAACAGTAAAGAAATACGTGACCATAGTAACAGTAAAGGAACCTCCCATAATAACAGTAAAGAAACACATCACCATAGTGACAATAAAGAAACCTCCCATAGTAACTGTAAAGAAACACATCACCATTGTAACAGTAAAGAAACACATTCCCATAGTAACAGTAAAGAAACCTCCCATAGTAACAGTAAAGAAACACATCACCATAGTGACAATAAAGAAACCTCCCATAGTAACTGTAAAGAAACACATCACCATTGTTACAGTAAAGAAACACATTCCCATAGTAACAGTAAAGGAACCTCCCATAGTAACAGTAAAGAAACACATCACCATAGTAACAGTAAAGAAACCTCCCATAGTAACTGTAAAGAAACACATCACCATTGTAACAGTAAAGAAACACATTCCCATAGTAACAGTAAAGAAACACATTCCCATAATAACAGTAAAGAAACCTCCCATAGTAACAGTAAAGAAACACATCACCATAGTAACAGTAAAGGAACATCCCCCTATACTAACAGTAAAGAAACACATCACCATAGTAACAGTAAATAATCATCCCCATAGTAACAGCAGCTAAAGCAACAGTTCTCCGCCCTCAGGGAGTAAGCGCAGAGTTTGTATGAGGTGACACCAGAATGTGTGTTCTCTGCTATTTGAGGAAAACATGCCATGAAATCGCAGATTTAGAAATTGTTGCCTAACTAACTTTCAAAAGGGTGCTTTAAGTTTCTTTTGTGTTCGTGTTGAGACACGCTCGTCTGTGCTTCCTCACATTCAATCATGTCCTCGTCACTACCCAGCTCCTCGTGAGCCAGAGTTGCCCGAGGGGAGTGGCTTTGAAGCTCCGCCCTGGGTTCTTCCCACATATCTTTTCTTTTCCTGTCTGACTGATAAGGAAAAGTGGTCCTTTACACATCTGTGTAACTTTGATGACTGTCTTGATTTTTCCATCACAGATGCCAAGCTACAATATTCACAGGTGATGCCTTCACGAGCACCCAGTGCAAACACGCAGTCTCCAACCCAAAAGTTCTTAATGACGTTAACACGCGTTTATACAAACAGTAAAACCTCTGGACACATTTTCCTAGCCTTAAAATCATTTTAATATAATGCTTTGTGCTCAAATGTGTTTTTAAGCCAAATAACAGTGATTTGATTTACAAAACACAAACATAAATAAAGAAATTACTCCGAAGCTCGTCGTGTGTGAGGGTTTCTTCGAGACATCAAAGAACTTTTTTTATTTACTTTTAACCCCTAAAAAATAAAAGTAACTCAAAGTGAACGGTGCCTACTTTGATATTTTATTTTAAAAGACTGACCCTCAAAATGTATTCATTTAAAGTTATGTTGGTTTTATGAAAGAATATATTATGTGCTGTTTTTAATACATATTTCCCTTGCTTTGTTGTGAAAGACGCTGCGCTAACGAGGACACAGCTGGTTTACAATCTCCCTCAGAACTCCGCACCAGGGCAGGATGGAGACCTCACCGACGCTGCAGCGTTTGGTGTCTGAGACTACAGTGGAGGTGCAGCAGTCAGTGATACCAAGACCTCCGGCATATATGGGAGTGCGGCTAGAAAGGAGCTCTTTACAAGAAGGAGCAAACACGTTCGAGCATGTCTGGAGACCCGGGTGAAAGGTACACCCAGCCAACCTGAGCAACAGAGGAGACTGCCATGGAGAAACACTCCCAAACAGTGTGTGAGGCTCATGCAAGCAACATTTTTTATTCATTTTTAAAGGTTTGCTAACACAATGAATTCTGGAGCTTTCCATGAATATATAAGAGACAACAGTACGTTTTAAAATCAGCAGTTTCATCCAGTAATAGTCAGATTTTATTATTAACTTAGATTTCTCAGGCTTTTTTGAATGGTCATGTTTTCATTTTAATATACAGTGCCCTACTAATTATTTGAAACCTGTGTGAAGTTATACAGGATTGTAATATCAGAACTGTTATATATCCTTCTCTGTAAGTAAGCTGGTTTACATAACTGAAAACATTGTTTGTACACTTTTATTGATGTGATTGACAGTGGGTGTACACACATACATGCACGTGTACAAAATCCGCAAATGTCTGTAGTAATTAGCTGTTAAATAAAAGACACGGTAACCATTTTTACCCATAATGTAATATCAGCTTTGCTCATTGGACAGATATTTAACTCTTATGAGGTTTATTATCCTCCATCATTGGTGAACAGTAACTGTAACTGGAATTATTTCTACATGTAGTCAAACTGGACTCACATCACCACGTTTGACAGCTGGTGGGCCTGTTCAAGGATTGGGTGACGTGTTCGGTGTCAGTTACCAGCTGGGGAGGAGCTCCATCATCACACTTCAGAAACTGATAAGGAGAATTGATTTAATAACACAGAGTAACAGTCGGTCGGTACAGTAGGAGGTGGGATTAAGAGTAGAGGTGGCCGGTACTCTATTGTCTACATGAATATATTCAATATTGGGCCAAGCATATTTATAAACACCACCGTGACAGGACACAATGTCAGTGATTAGAGTTCCTCTCTAAGATTTTGAAAACATTCCTACCCATTTGTAATCATTTGTAGTCATATGTCATTTACAGTAAATATACAATTGTGATTTGTCATTTAAGTTAAGTTTATACAACCAAGATGATGAATTTAGATATGTGTTCCGTACGAGGTGTATGTTGCTGTTCTAGCAAATCAACTTTGCTTGTTTGTTATGGTGTCCTTAGTTTCAGAAAAGTTCTCTCAAATTTAGGCAGTGGAATTCCCATACAGAGAGAGGGAGGAAGTGAGAGAGAGAGAGATAGAGAGATAGAGAGAGAGAGGGAGGGAGGGAGGGAGGGAGAGAGAGAGAGAGAGAGAGAGAGAGAGAGAGAGAGATAGTCAAAACTGCAGCAAAGGTTTCCAGAGAACCTTGACGGTGATCAATGACTTAATAAATAACTACCAATCTAATAAATAATGTAATTTGCTGGAAGTGTCGTTTCGCACCCTGCTGACGCAGCCACCTTCTGTGGTGCCTCCTCTTACCGATTTAAGCGTAATAAAAAAACTGCAAGACATTGTGATCTTTTTTTTTTTTTTAAAGCCATTGCAGCGTGTGAACTTTAAGTTCTCACTCGCGCTATTTCTCTCATGAATTTGAATGGTCTCATCGCGAAGGTCGAAGGTCACGGGGCGCTCAGCCGCGACGGCAAAGTGTGTCTGAGAAAGTTCTGGTGGTTTGAAAGTAATACTAAGTACGTGATGGGAATTGTATGTGCTACCATTTCAAAGTAGTGTGTCGTGTGTAGATTCCAGTCGTAGTGTTTCGCGCAGGATCTATGATTCCTTAACACAATACGTTCTAGTAGGAGACCAGTTAGAAAAAGTAGATGTTTAAATCCTAACATTCATTCCACGGGGTCTAAAGTTCACAGAGTGAAGATCAGGTCTTTTTCTTTGAGTACTTTAACTTCCTCGCTGCCATAGCAACAACTGGCAACACAAACAGATATGTCACAAATGCAACGTTCATTAGTATTAAAATGTCTTGCCACTGAAAACGACGAATCCTTAACTCGGAGGGTCCGTACATGCCCCGCGCTTCCTCTGAGTTAAGAATTCTTCACTGCAGTGTTATATTGTTTGTCATGTCCCTGGTCTGGTTACTGCTCTTCTTCGGGTTGTGGTTTGGTATGTGTTTAATAAAGGTCTGTGCTGCCTTGCCTCCGGCTGCCTCGGCTCGTCACAGAAGCGCCGGTCGCCGAGGGACAGAGCGAGGTTTCTTCTCGTTGGATGGTCTGCTAGTGGGGGCGCTGCTGCCCGAAAACACAGAGCAGGCACGTGAGGGCTCATGTGCTCATATGCTCAATGCATACCTGGGGAAGGACTCCTAGGGGATGAAAGGTTGTCCAGACTCAGTACGGACTTGGCCAGACTCGGCCAAGAGAGCAGGGCGGGTGAGCCACGGCTGGACGCTCCCTCCTGCAACCCAAAGGCCTCCAGGGAGCGCCTCCCTACAGGGCCACAGGGGAGCCCCAACTCTGCTCCCTGGAGGAGCCCCAAGCCTTCCCCTGTAGTGGAGTCCCAACTCTACCCCTTAGTGGAGCCCCAACCCTGCCCCTGTAGTGGAGCCCCAACTCTGCTCCCTAGAGGAGCCCCAACCCTTCCCCTGTAGTGGAGTCCCAACCCTGCCCCCCTAGAGGAGCCCCAACCATGCCCCCTTAGTGGAGCCCCAACCCTGCCCCTGTAGTGGAGCCCCAACTGTGCCCCAACCCTGCCCCCTAGTGGAGCCCCAACCCTGCCCCCCTAGAGGAGCCCCAACCCTGCCCCTGTAGTGGAGCCCCAACTCTGCCCCCTAGTGGAGCCCCAACCCTGCCCCCCTAGAGGAGCCCCAACCCTGCCCCCTTAGTGGAGCCCCAACTCTGCCCCCCTAGAGGAGCCCCAACCCTGCCCCTGTAGTGAAGCCCCAACTCTGCCCCCTTAGTGCAGCCCCAACCCTGCCCCCCTAGAGGAGCCCCAACCCTGCCCCTTAGTGGAGCCCCAACCCTTCCCCTGTAGTGGAGCCCCAACTCTGCCCCCTTAGTGGAGCCCCAACCCTGCCCCTGTAGTGGAGCCCCGACTCTGCCCCCTTAGTGGAGCCCCAACCCTGCCCCTGTAGTGGAGCCCCAACTCTGCCCCAACCCTGCCCCCTAGAGGAGCCCCAACCCTGCCCCCCTAGAGGAGCCCCAACCCTGCCCCTTAGTGGAGCCTATGATTCTAATTCTGGAGCTGTACAATTCTATAGCCCTGCTTCGAACGGAGAATTCGACCTCTCAGTCGGCAAACCCTTATATAGCGATGGAGGAAGCTCATATTCACGTCTCTGGTTCCGTTTCAGACACAAAGTTGGAAGGGTCAAAAGAGTCCTTCATGAATGTCTCACCAGCACTACAGAGCCCGAGCGCGCTCACTGCACGTTCACCAGGAAGGCGGACGCGAACCCCATTTCAACCGGCACCAGGAGGACCGGCCAGTTTCCCATCCCGTCATTGGATCTGCACTCCAATAGGACCCATTATACACGTCCCCTTCAGGGTCTTAGTCCCAGTCACTATGGTGTTGCCAGTTTTTTTAGTTTCTTGCCCCTTCCCATGAATGTGTCGGTCCCTGTGTGTCCCATGAATGTGTCGGTCCCTGTGTGTCCCATGAATGTATCGGTCCCTGTGTGTCCCATGAATGTATCGGTCCCTGTGTGTCCCATTAATGTGTCGGTCCCTGTGTGTCCCATGAATGTGTCGGTCCCTGTGTGTCCCATTAATGTGTCGGTCCAGCGTGTGTACCTTTACAGTGTTGGTCCCCATGCCAGTATCATAATTCCTGTCTTTCTCCCTCTGGTCCTGCCCTGTGCTTCTGGGCCCTCAGCCTCCTGCTCTGCCTCCCCTTGGGGTGGAAATGCAGGGAGGGGTGGCAATTGTCACGCCCCTGTGAGGGTGGAGACTATCACAGCCCCTCCTCCCCCACACTCTCCATGTGTGTGTGTTGTGTGTGTGCTGTTCTTAAGTATTCAACCTCTGTGCTATAGAAACCCACTCAAAAAAAACAACAATATAACAAGGACACAGTTGGCTTAACTTCTACCTATAAATAATTAAAAATAAATCATTTTGCATAAAAGACTCCTTTAATTCTAGTACCAATGAATTAGGCTAAAGGCTAAATAATAAAATATATTAAAATAATATTAAACTAATAAATAGTACATATTGTCTTCATATATATTGTACATATTGTGACAACAAGCCAATGGGGGAAATGCGAGAGCAGGGAGAGTTCCCAGAATGCCGTGTGTGTTCTTCGAAGCAAGATGATGTTCTCTGGATCTTCTTTCATGCAGTTGCTGAGAGTCTAAATTTAAGAACCGAACCACGAGCCCGAGGTTCGCCCCCAGGCCTGCAGTAATGGGGCTGAGGTTCCAAGACCGTGTCTGCTAAAGCTCCAGAGATCTAGCAAAAGAAACAAAGTTTAGGCCTTGTTCTTCTACCTCACGCTTGGATAAAGGTCGATCTTCCAGACGTTACTAGTCGTGCTCGTCTGCAAAATCTGAACAAGTGTTCGCAGCAAAGCAGCACTTCCTGACAATGTTCGTGTGTACATGCAGTGGTGTGGGGGGTTGATGAGGAGGGAGACCTTTCTGGAGAAAAACAAAACAAAAATAGAATGGAACTTAATGAGAAGCACCAAATAACTAGCATGTTCAGCATGTTAATGTGCTTGTGATGTCTTTATAAGACAGAAGTCGCGAGAGGGCTTTCCTCATAAACTGTCTGAACAGCAACAGCTGGCCACGCCACGTATTTCTCTAAACGCTGAAGTGCAAAGCTCCTACACTCGCCGACGTTCTCTTTAACTTAGGACCAACCGCAGAGAAAAATGGCATCTGTTTTGTGCTCTTACTCGACTTGAACGAGCTTCATTACCCCTGATGCGCTGATTAGCGGCGATCGCTCCTGGATCCATGGAGATGTATAATGATAGTGACATTTTGTGGTTTTCTGCACAATTGTACAACATGCTTGTCGCACTGAACATTAAGGCTGCCTGAGCCAAACAGCTGGGTCTCCACCGTAGAGTAGCGTAACCTCGTAAATTTGCACAGGATAATTGTGTCTGCGGAACAAAGCTGTCCATAAAACTCATGCGAAATAACTGCTGTGTGCCACAGACATCGTACCACAGTGACTGGCGTTTTCATTGTTGACAACGCGCTTGTCAACACTTTGGGCCCAAACACCTCCGTCACATTTCGCGTTCCTAAAAGGGCCTGGCCCAATTTATCGCGGTGTTATGAAACAGTATTTATCAACGCTCACATTCCTGACATTCCACATAACGCGCGTCCAGGGCACCACCTTCAAATACCAGAGCTCCCCTACGAAGGGAAGCCCGCCCGATGTTGCAATGTTAACAGCTTCACAGCGCAGTAATGATTTGCAGGGGTCACTGAGATAGTGCGACACGTTAATGCCTTGTGAATGTGTTGTTTATCCTGTTATCTCTGTGAGTAATACTCATTGTGTAATGATCCTGCAAAGCTACTTCATAATGTCTGCATTAGTACAGCTAATCTATCAAATGATATCACATAGCTGCGACCAAACAGTTACCCGGATGCACTTTAAAACAGACAAGGACGCCAGTTGTCTAACAGAGGCTCTGTTTTATGTTTTTGGAACAGTGTGGAAGTTTGACTTTTATCTAAAGACACAACAACAGGTACAAACACTCTTAATTATTCAGATGTGTCTCCTTCATAACGTGCGTGATGGAGCAAAGAGCTATAGCACCGACTCGAGGAGAGAGATGGGGGCAGAGAGAGAGAGAGAGAGAGAGAGAGAGAGAGAGAGAGAGGGAGAGAGAGAGAGAGAGAGAGGGAGAGGGAGAGAGAGAGGGAGAGAGAGAGAGAGAGGGAGAGGGAGAGAGAGAGAGGGAGAGAGAGAGAGAGAGAGTCCGACAAAAACCAGGTTAATTTAGGAAGCGCTCGCTAACGCCTAACGCAGTAGGATGCGAGTTATTGGTGGATTATTGACGCGTAGCCCGCTACCTCGCCGGACCGGGGCACGTGACATCCGCAACCCGGACGTGGACAAACATGTAAACACGCTTTTACAAACAGATGCGCAATAATGGAGGAGATGGCTTATATAATTTCAGAAGGACGCAAACGCGGTCAGTCAGGCGCTGAACTGTTTTGGTTATTCCGGTCCACTTCGGGGTTTTTCTGCTTGTCTTCTTTTATTTCACAGTTCGAGAGCATCATTGCTGTTTGACACTTTTACGTTTTTTTTATTATGATTTTTTTTTACTGTAAGCCTCATATAACTCCGTGTCAAGAGGTGCCGTATTGTTACTAGGCAACAGCTCATAAAGACAGAGATTATAAGCAATGTTTGCAGATTACAAATTAGTTTCCCTTTGCGACCACAAGCACAATACAGCTCGCGGCCTCGTAAAATTTCTCTCTCTCTCCGTTTCTCTCTGTCCGTTTCTCTCTCTCCGTTTCTCTGTTCTTCTTCTTTCTCCCTCTCTTGAGCACACCATTGCCACTTCTGTACCGATATCCCACGTGCTATTAACGCGCTAACTCGATACGCTTTTATCTAAAGCGAATCTCAATAATGCGCTCATTTGTAGGGGCCTCGGAGGACGCAGGTGCAGGGAAGATAAGGCGTGCGCCGTGGGCCCTCACACGCCCCGGAACTGCTCATGATGTTAAGGTAACAGCTGGCTACCTGTTCACAAGAAGAAGAAGAAAAAAAAACAAAAAACTGAAAACAAACAAACAACAATAAGAGGAGGAACCAGCTAGTAAACGAAATATATTTTGAATAATTTAATTCATTCACATGAGTAAAGTTAGTATATAGGCTAAATATATTTGTATATAAATGCATACATACACACATACATATGTACATGCATGTAATCATGTAATCATGTCCTTTATCTATCATTTTATGTTAAAGATTAGCGATCGTATTCACTGGGAGAATTCTGTCTAAGCGGAGTAAAATCCAATCTAATATCAGTGAGCACTACTGTAATACACCTCATTAAAAAGCATTTTAAAATCTGCTCCCTTGAGAATCTTGTCGCTGTGATGGAAGTCGCCGTTAAAACGTGCCGCAGTGCCAGAATTACGATGGCCTGCTAACCGAGACCTCCACGTGCATCTGCAAAGCGCGTCGCTCGTAGGAGGGGAGGGCACGTCATTTGCACGCGTGACATTCGGTTGTCACTGGCACGTGGAACTACGCTCTTCAGTGGCAACTGCTGGACTCTGTGGTGGCCAATCCATGTGTGAAAATGATGTCTCATGCTCCCTGAAACACTTTTACAATTTGAGCCTGATGAATCCTGGCATTGTGATCTTGGACTATGCTGTGCCATCAGGGAAGAAAAAATCCTAGAACTAACCAATTGCAGCAACCCCAGATCATAGCACTGCCCCCACAGGTTTGTACGGCAGACACTAGGCATGATGGGTGCATCACTTCAGCCGCCCATCTTCTTACCCTGATGCGCCCATCACTCTGGAACAGGGTAAATCTGGACTCATCAGACCACCTGACCTTCTTCCATTGCTCCAGAGTCCAATCTTTATGCTCCCTAGCATATCGAAGCTGTTTTTGCCAGTTAGCCTCATTGACAAGTGGTTTTCTTAAGGCTACACATCTGTTTAGTGCCAATCCCTTGAGTTCCCTTTGCATTGTGCGTGTGGAAATGCTCCTACTTTCACTATTAAACATATCCCTGAATTCTACTGTTGTTTCTCTATGATTTGATTTCACCACACGTTTAAGTGATCGCCGATCACGATCATTCAAGATTTTATTCCGACCGCATTCCTTCCTCGAAGATGATGTTTCCCCACTGTCCTTCCACTTTTTAATAATGCGTTGGACAGTTCTTAACCCGATTTTAGTAGTTTCAGCAATCTCCTTAGATGTTTTCTCTGCTCGATGCATTCCAATAATTTGACGCTTCTGAAACAGATTAACATCTTTTCCACGACCACAGGATGTGTCTTTCGACATGGTAGTTTAACAAATGAGAAGCTACTCACTGCATCAGTTAGGGTTAAATAACTTGTTGCCAGCTGAAACATAATCACACATGCAGTAATTATCCAATGGGAGGCTCTTACCTAGTTGCTTAGTTAAATAAAGGTGGTGACCTTTTTTTTTGGCTAGGCTGTGTGTATGTGTATATATATATATATATATATATATAGAGAGAGAGAGAGAGAGAGAGAGAGAGAGAGAGACAAGAGAGAGAGAGAGAGAGAGGGAGAGAGAGAGAGAGAGAGAGAGAGAGAGTAGAGAGAGAGACAGAGAGAGAGAGAGAGAGAGGAGAGAGAGACAGAGAGGAGAGAGAGAGAGAGAGAGAGAGAGAGAGAGAGAGAGAGAGACAGAGAGAGAGAGGGAGAGAGAGAGGAGAGAGAGAGAGAGAGAGAGAGAGAGAGAGAGAGAGAGAGAGAGAGAGAGAGAGAGAGAGAGAGAGAGAGAGAGAGAGGAGAGAGAGAGAGAGAGAGAGAGAGAGAGAGAGAGAGAGAGAGAGAGAGAGAGAGAGAGAGAGAGAGAGAGAGAGAGAGAGAGACAGAGAGAGAGAGAGAGAGAGAGAGAGAGAGAGAGAGAGAGAGAGAGAGAGAGAGAGAGAGAGAGAGAGAGAGAGAGAGAGAGAGAGAGAGAGAGAGAGAGAGGGAGAGAGAGAGAGAGAGAGGGAGAGAGAGAGAGAGAGAGAGAGAGAGAGAGAGAGAGAGAGAGAGAGAGAGAGAGAGGTTCTTATATGGCGCGTTTAATAGAAGAGTGGCGCGTGTGTTTAACAGTAGCGTGCGCGGCGTGCCAAAGCGGCAGACCCATGTGTTTGCCATCTGAACCTTCGTTGCCTTCGTCATTCAGGAAAACTATCCGTAAATTGGCACTGGGAAGCCCAGAGCTGCATTTTAACAAGGAAACGCGTTCAAATCAGTATGCGTCAAAGCGCTCCGTTTCCTACTCGATGTCACATGCTGCGCACTCCCGACGTCGTGCAAGAATTTCTGCAGACGGGCGCTGAATTATTTAACTACAGTCGCCCGTTTCAGGATCACGGAACGCCAAGCTGTTTACTTAGTATGCAAATAGGTCACTGAATATTAATAAAGCACCGAGGTTTAAATGGATAGGGTAAATACATGATGATGAGGGGGTGGGCACCGCGAGGCGGAGTCAAAGTCATCATTTTCCATCATCCGAGTTAGGGATTAGCAGGTGGGGGGGCGGAGTCACAAGAGAGAGGGAAAACCAAAAGTCTCTACTGGCACATTTCCATTCACAGACTTAAAATCATTAAACGAAACAAAGAGTGACGCGTGACTGGCCGTTTAAATCCTCCAGATTAGCAAGAGGCGGGGTCTAAGTGCCGGGCCTGCCCGTGCAGATGCTGGTAGATGCTGGGGTTGTTCTATTAGCCCCAGGTCGGTGAGGGGCGTGTGCCCTTCCTAGCCCCTCCCCTCTGGCCACGCTGCTCTGGCCCCTCCCCTCCAGACATGGTAGCAGAGGTGGGCCTGGGTTTGTAATGTGTTAAACACACCACTGATTCCAGACAAGCAGGCTTGTATGTCTGCAAATTCTGGCGAGAGAGAGAGAGAGAGAGAGAGAGAGAGAGAGAGAAATGAAAAGCAAGAGCAGAGGCTAAGATGTAAAGAACATCAGAGAGAGAGATGGAGAGAATGAAACAAATAGACAGCACAGAGAGAGAGAGAGAGAGAGAGAGAGATAGAGAGAGAGAGAGAGAGACCGCATCGGAGACTGCCGAGTCCGACGTTGCCACTAGCAACTGGCATCATTGCCTGCGGCTGGATACGGGAGGGGAAAACTAGGTCATGTGGCACATGGGCTCTGCTTTCATTTTCCTTTTCCCAGATGAACGTTCCTCCTGCTTCCAGGGCAAACTCGCGGAGTGTCGAGTCACGGGTGAGAGAACTGCTCTCAGCCCGCATGTCTCACGGAGACGTAAACGAAACACAAATGAGAGGCCGCCAGGGCCGTAAGACGCCGCGACATGACGCGAGTGCTCAGGCCATGAGGATCTGCACAGATTCCGAGGTCGGCAGGTTTTTTAGAAATTGTGATTAGCAGAAAATAATCGGATTGTTTGAAGTAAAACCTTGCAGCTGAAAAGACATGGAACTGTGTTATGGGACAAACAGTGCATGCATGTGTCTCCGTGGGACAGTCCAAACTCGGACAAGTCCGGACCTCGGCTGGACGAGCCCCTGGGCCCTCCTGCCCTCGTGGCTCTCTTCTGCCCCGTGCGCATAATTAAACGGGAAGACAGGCGAGTTATCCCGTCTCCTTTCCCTTCCCGCCGAATGACCCCATTTGCATACCATCAAAGGAGATTTGCATAGTGGCTCGTTAGTGCAATTAAGAGCACAGTGTGTTTATTTCTTAACAAAGTCACCACGTTAACCTGGGCTTGCGTCATCCCGGGCCACGCTGTTTGATGTGCTTTGTTCTGACCCACTCAGCTGTCCTCGCCGCCTTCTCCTGGTGCTTAGAAAATTTGTTCAGGGGAAAAAAACCCTCAGTTCTTTAAAACAAACTTGTTTTTTTTCCCGTTCAACTTAAATCACAGAACTTGTGCACTTAAACGAACCAATATTGGTTTAAAGTGTAGAATTTTAAGTTTGTCAGTTGAAATGGATTTTTTAGCTTACTGGAGATTTTTTTAATAAACCCTTTGAGTCTGCTACATTAATTAAAATTCAATGTCCATTATTTGAAGTGTGAATATTTAGCATGATAATGAAATGAAACCTCTGCACACTTCATCATGCCTTATTTTGTTATTTATTTCATGCTGTTATCTGCTGGCTCTAAGAACCACTTGACGTTATTAACAGAAGAAAGGAACCTCAAGGCAGGAGCCAATCTGTCCACGTGGTGGGCATGGCAGCAGAGAACAGCCAACTGATTCTGATCCATATGCCTGGGGTCCAGCTGAATCCAGCAAAGTCTGACCGAGTTCAAGAAAGTCCGTCTAAGTCCAGCAGAATCCAGCAACGGAGTCCAGGAGACCTGAACCAAGTCCAGCAGAGTCCAGGACAGTTGAACATTGTCTGGCAAAGCCCAGCAGAGTCCAGGAATAGTCCAGCAACTCTTACGGCATTGCAGAAATGGAGCATATGGGCTAATATCTGGTGTACAGTGGTGGTTCAGTTACAAGCCCGACCTGCGAGTCCTTCTGGTGCTGACCTGCTGATGTTGGGGGCGGTGGAAGTCCAGGAAGAGACGGACGTGTTTCAGAGGGCCTCAGCTCGGCGTTAAAGTTTATGCCAAAGCTTCAGTCTAAACTACCATATACCTGTAAGCCATGGGGTTTGAAGATTTTAGTAAAACTGTGGAAGAGGAATGCCAGCTAACACACAAATAAATCACACACACACACACACACACACACACACACACACACACACACACACACACACACACACACACTCATAGATAGATAGATAGATAGATAGATAGATAGATAGATAGATAGATAGATAGATAGATAGATAGATAGATAGATAACAGAACAGACAGAGAGAGCAAAGTGCTTCTGAATTGGGAGGAGGAGCTTTGTAGGACTTCCTGTTCCTATTATCTTTACATCTTTTCATCTTCTACTGTGATACTATGTAGTTATTCAAATGGAATCTTCTTCACGCACACACACACACACACACGCACACACACACACACACTCTCACACACACACACTCACACACACACACACACACACACACTCACACACACACACACTCACACACACACACACACACACTGTGTGTAGTCTGATGCCTGATGGTCCATTTCTGTACAGACAAGGAAGTGGACACCTGCTGACAGGAAGTGCACCTAATCACACACGGACTGACCACACACGCCTGCCCGAGTGTAGGCGTGTCCTGAGCGGGACATTAAGGTGAAAGAGGGGCAGGCCACATGACGCAGGACCCCCGTCTAGAGCAGACGAGAGCAGTCCCCATGTAATCAGCCCCATGGTGGTCTGCGACCAATCAGACAGCAACCAGCTGGACGTCGACCAATCACAGGTGCGTTACAGCAAACAGAACCGATTCCACCCAATCGCTCAAAAGAGAAAAAGGAAACTACAGCAGACAGACATTTAAAGTCAATGCAGAGCAATAAATGAGCAGAGTGTGTCCAAGAACTGCACACAGTATTGTTGATTAGTCATGTCTGAACAGTGAAAGATCTTTTGAATAACAGTAAGTGACACCATGCACGTTTAGCAATGAATGAAGTGATGAATGTAAGCGTGACCTCCAGTAAATGGCAGTAAAATGTTTTTTTTGTTGTTGTTTTTTTTCCCGAATGAAGAATGCCAGCGTTCCGAAGGTTAAGAAGTAATTGAACCGATCCGCATAATATCAAATGAGATGGTCACCTGGCTGACGTGTGCGGTGATCTGGCGGGTGAAGAAGACTTTGTCCATCTTCTGCTGCTCTGGCACCGCTCGGACCTCCGCGGCGTCCCACGGTGGCCGCTGCATCACGGGCGAAGGTGTCTGTGGGTGCATCATATTTCATCACACCGGCACTATCTGAAGACGAGCAAGCGGGTTTCGCTAGCAGCCCGCCATGCTCGCGCAGATGAAGTTGCAAGCTCTGGATCGCTGGCAGGTCCTCGTCTCCTTTTCCTCTCCACTTCGCTCCTTCCAGCAAGTGGTACGGTGGTCTCGCGTATTTCTGAGGCCGAGTTTCTCCTCCTGGACTCTTGGACGCTGCGCTGTTATCTTCTTTGAATCTCCCGAGGGGATAATTGAGGTTTTTACTTTTCTTTCCATGACTGAACGGTCTCCTGTTCTCGTGGTCTTCTGGGGTCTGCCAGGTTGTTTACTATTGTTGGTTACTTTGTTGTTTGTTGTTTCCTATTGTGGAGCTCCCAGAGTTCCCCACGGTGATGCTCCTGATGGGTGTTTCTTTGGTCCTTACACCTGGAGACAACAGCCTGTATAAAAATATTCCTCCATAGATGTTCCTTTGCACGTTAACCGTGAAGCCATGACGTCTTTGGACCTTAAGTGTGCAAAACCATCAGAAAAAGTCCCAGCATCCAGTTCTGTGCAGACTCCCCGTAGGAGATCTTCAGATATGTGTTACACTATTACAGTGTGCTTCATTATTGCAGTGTGTTTGTACTGTGTGTTACACTATGACAGTGTGCTTCATTATTGCAGTGTGCTTGTACTGTGTGTTACACTATGACAGTGTGCTTCATTATTGCAGTGTGTTCGTACTGTGTGTTACACTATGACAGTGTGCTTCATTATTGCAGTGTGCTTGTACTGTGTGTTACACTATGATAGTGTGCTTCATTATTGCAGTGTGCTTGTACTGTGTGTTACACTATGACAGTGTGCTTCATTATTGCAGTGTGTTCGTACTGTGTGTTACACTATGACAGTGTGCTTCATTATTGCAGTGTGCTTGTACTGTGTGTTACACTATGACAGTGTGCTTCATTATTGCAGTGTGCTTGTACTGTGTGTTACACTATGACAGTGTGCTTCATTATTGCAGTGTGCTTGTACTGTGTGTTACACTATGACAGTGTGCTTCATTATTGCAGTGTGCTTGTACTGTGTGTTACACTATGACAGTGTGCTTCATTATTGCAGTGTGTTCGTACTGTGTGTTACACTATGACAGTGTGCTTCATTATTGCAGTGTGCTTGTACTGTGTGTTACACTATGACAGTGTGCTTCATTATTGCAGTGTGTTCGTACTGTGTGTTACACTATGACAGTGTGCTTCATTATTGCAGTGTGCTTGTACTGTGTGTTACACTATGATAGTGTGCTTCATTATTGCAGTGTGCTTGTACTGTGTGTTACACTATGACAGTGTGCTTCATTATTGCAGTGTGTTCATACTGTGTGTTACACTATGACAGTGTGCTTCATTATTGCAGTGTGCTTGTACTGTGTGTTACACTATGACAGTGTGCTTCATTATTGCAGTGTGTTCGTACTGTGTGTTACACTATGACAGTGTGCTTCATTATTGCAGTGTGCTTGTACTGTGTGTTACACTATGATAGTGTGCTTCATTATTGCAGTGTGCTTGTACTGTGTGTTACACTATGACAGTGTGCTTCATTATTGCAGTGTGTTCGTACTGTGTGTTACACTATGACAGTGTGCTTCATTATTGCAGTGTGCTTGTACTGTGTGTTACACTATGACAGTGTGCTTCATTATTGCAGTGTGCTTGTACTGTGTGTTACACTATGACAGTGTGCTTCATTATTGCAGTGTGCTTGTACTGTGTGTTACACTATGACAGTGTGCTTCATTATTGCAGTGTGCTTGTACTGTGTGTTACACTATGACAGTGTGCTTCATTATTGCAGTGTGCTTGTACTGTGTGTTACACTATGACAGTGTGCTTCATTATTGCAGTGTGCTTGTACTGTGTGTTACACTATGATAGTGTGCTTCATTATTGCAGTGTGCTTGTACTGTGTGTTACACTATGACAGTGTGCTTCATTATTGCAGTGTGCTTGTACTGTGTGTTACACTATGACAGTGTGCTTCATTATTGCAGTGTGCTTGTACTGTGTGTTACACTATGATAGTGTGCTTCATTATTGCAGTGTGCTTGTACTGTGTGTTACACTATGACAGTGTGCTTCCACAGTTTTCCCCCGTCCCCCTCCAGGAAAGGCACGAGGAGGAAACAAAAACAAAGTGTGGTGTACCCGAGCCAGTGTGTGTAATCTGGGATTCTAGAAACACACGCAGAGTGCAAGCTGCTGGTCTGTCGTTTCCTAAGCAACGACACAGCCATGTGAAGATTCAGCGTCTCTGTTAGGCCATGATCTACACAGCCAACAGCACATGCCAGGTCTACCTTCATGGAGACTTTATCGTGAGCAGATCTTTCTACACTGTCCCCTCCTCATTCGGTGTTCATTATTTAACATTATAATTCACTCCAGTAAAACCATAATGAGGCACTGGATAAATTAACATATCATTCAATACCAATTACTTATTTTTTTACCAGCTTGCAGTGTCGGGCAATTAATTTAATTAATTAACCAGGCCGTGTGCCTGCATCTTCCCGTGATACTCTGCACACTCAAGCGATTTTCCTAATTAACCAGTTTTCGCATTAACTTTGTGACACGCAGTAAAACGCCTCTGCGAAATGAGCAGGAAGTCTAGGGGTTTTTTTTGCACTATTTCCTGCTACATCTTTGCTCAGCACTTCGAGAATAAGAGCAATGACTTCTGCCTGGCCGCGTTCCCTCCAGGCTGGAGGCCGTCGTCTTCCGAGGGAGAGGATGCTGACGTGGAGAATAACCTCAGCCCATCACGGCTGTCAGAGTGACAGAGCGCAGACGCCATACTCAGCTACTGTTCTCCCATGATGCATCTGAAACTCCAGTAATGATCTTCCGCATGGCTGAGGGTTTTGGTTGCAGGGCGGCTCGCGCGGTGCGTGTGCCTTACTGGTGTCTTACCAGTATCTTTCTAGTGTCTTACTGTGTGAAAACACAGTCAGAGCGGAAATCTGTTAAAACAGGTCACACTCAAAATGCACAAACCTATCCTTCCATCCTTTGAGCTAAGACTGCTTTCCCTCCATCCATCCATCATCCATCCATCCATCCATCTCATGTAAACCACATCCATCCACATCACCTCTGGATGGAGATTATGCCGTGTTGGCCGCGATCATAACGTCATAAATAACCTATACAAACAGGGAAAGCTGCAGTACAGATGTCCTGTTATGCACTGGGCGGCTGTCCAGGACCCACACTGGAAACCGACAGAAAACAGCACATCAAAACACGTTTTGGTACAATTTAAATGAATGAATGAACTGATACACAGTTCTTCCTTCTCCCATCTACTTCACTACTGTTTGCAAGCAATAGAAAACAAAGTGTGTTAAAGGCATATTTAAGTCTGATCATATCAAATCCAGAGATACACCTGAATCAGACGATCAGACATTCAAATCAAATCAGATGTCACGTTATGTAATTCTGATTGTCAATTCTAAAGAGTTGCTCCTGTATCAGACAAATTGTGACCTGTCGAAGAAGGCGGGGCATTAAGTTTTTGGTTTCACTTTATTTACGTGCTGTAGCACAGCTTCCATCACGATGTGCCTCTTTGGCTCAGACTGGGGCGGGGAGTCGCACATCCGTCTCAGCGGGCGCGTGCCGATCGCTACGGGGCGAGGCTTCTGTTTCGGCGCCCGCTGTCTGACATGCCCATCACGACAAGACCAGAACGCACTGGCTCACGGAGCGAGCAGGTGAACCTGAAACAGAAACAAACACACAGACGACTGTTTACCATGCGGCACTGCCCGCTGCACAATGTTCCGGCACGGGACACGTTCCCAGATGCCAGCCTGCGGCGAGTGCGAGGGGACGATAATTGGGACATCACGGCCTCGTTAACGTATTTCTTTGACTGCTCTTTTCTGAATAAGTTTCTCATTTGAAATTTGCATTAATTATCTCGAGGCTTCAAAAAAAAATGAAAAGAGATTAACTTTAGCTAAATTAAAAATGGAGAGAGAGAGGGAGAGAGGGAGAGACAGAGAGGGAAAAATAGAGTGAGAGAGAGGGAGAGAGAGGGAGAGAGAGGGAAAGAGAGGGAAAAATAGAGTGAGAGAGAGGGAGAGAGAGGGAGAGAGAGGGAAAAATAGAGTGAGAGAGAGGGAGAGAGAGGGAGAGAGAGGGAAAAATAGAGTGAGAGAGAGGGAGAGAGAGGGAGAGAGAGGGAGAGAGAGGGAAAGGGAACAGGCGAGCTAGAAAATGAGAGAGCGGCAGGGAGAGAATTCGCAGGATTGATGTTGCCTGGCAACCATTAATTTGAGATTCATACATGTGGGCTTATTGGGCAGATCTATCGGAGTTCCAGTGACACTTGCCTCAGTTCGTCTTCAGCTCAATTAAGCCTCAGCCTTTTCCCGCAGGTGGGAACGCCAGAGCTGGAAGCATCCACCGTGTTTCAGCCCCGATGAAGACCCATGCCCGGACTCTGGGTGGGATCCATGCAGGGGTAGTTACATGGCTGCGCACGAAGGATACGGAGTCGGGGGTGATTTTTAGTACCCCTTTTCACTCTAGTGTTTCTCAAAAATGGGAAATTACATCATGAGGCTCAAAATCCCTCTCTAAAGAGTGTTAACAGTGCTAGCCTTGTCTTTTCTGATGACCAGTAGCAGAAATAATTCTGCCTATGTGTGGGATTATCTTAAATCAGCCAGTAGCACCTCTGTTTATGTCTCGGAGTATTTTACTTAAATAAATCATGTCTGGTTATATCTGGGATTATTCTACTTAAATAAAAGTGCAAAGCTCTGAGCCTAACATAATGTAAGGCACAGTCCCAATTCACTTTCAGGTACAAAAACTTCCAGCTCTGTCACTCAAAAAATAAATAATAAAATAGATGAATAAAATCACAGCACGTGCAGTACAGGGAAACTTTTTTTCTCCCTTTCCTCAAACAAAACATCCCATCCAACCAGCTTCTCCTCTCTGCAGTCTCCAAACCCACACCGGTGCGCCATCAGCAGTCTCAGAGCAACTGCGTGCCGATACCTTCAAAAACAAGTCCCTTTGTCAACCTTGCCGGCCTGCCCGGGAGAAGCTCGAATCAACACCTTCACTCTGGCCACAGCGTTTAGACTGTGGAAACCGTCACTGTGTATGTCGCATGCTCGCTACATGTCATATATGTTTATCTGATGACTGTCCACGTCTGTGTCTGGCAACTCCTGACATCAGACATGGAAGAACTCAGCTCTCAAAGAAGAGGCAGAGTGTGGCGTTTCTAGCCTGGTGTCCAGGAAACTGATATCTTCGTCGCCCAATCAAAGTCACCGGAGCCGGGGCTGGCTCCTCCCCGCCCACTCAGTCAGGAAAGACATTGGCTGCTGTTGCCATTCCGAAGGGCAAGAGATCGTGCGATCAGACTGAGGAGGTTCACAGGAAGGCCATTCTGTGCAGAAACACTCAATTTAAATTTTCTCTCACGCCATCTAACAGCTTGGCTTTGGGGACGATTTAATTAGGTTGTTGGGAGGGAGGGGGGTGGGGGTGATAGGTTGAGATTTATTAGATGACAGACACCACAGGAAGTCAATAATCAACCTGACATGGTTGCCGATGGGGAAGCTCAGGGGACAGAGAGCAAGCGCCGGCGCAAGGGCATCGGAGTAGTCGTCGCAGAAACGTGCAGGTATCCGCAGATGAGTACAGCACTCCGCTCTGGCCGGAAGCTCCACCCCCAACAACTCTGTTCGTCCTCGTTGGCTGTCCAGGATTGGAGGAGCACTGACTGACGGCACAGTAAGGACCCATCTGAACACGTGTGCCTGGCCCGACCCTGGACTCTGGATGGAAAGATAGAACCATCAAATGATAAATAACCACATGCATAAATATATATATATATATATATATATATATATATATATATATATATATATATATATATATATATATATATATATATATTAAAAACAATGACTAAAAAGAAATTGATGACAGAAAAATACAGAAATAGGTGTAGTGTCTGACTTGAGCAGAACCAGATTCACAGTGTAAATGCTGACATCCCAGCTGTAGTGTATGAGCCCCAACATCATCTCCTCATCGCTGCTCTGTACCCGCCCACTACTAGGGTTGGATCCTATTAAGCAGGTACTGCCCATCTCTGCACATGCATCTGTTTAAATCCAGGCCCCAAAATGCCGTGGCACCAGAACGATGAGCCACAGTCACCGGCGTCTGTGGATCCCCTTACTAACGCCAAGCCGCCCCAGGACTGCTGTCTCCGTTTTTCAGTTGCGGTCCAAACGGACCTGCCCTACACGTCTCACCATGCTAATCATTGTCCTGCACCCCAGATAAGCAGAGCTCACATCGCTTCACGTCACACTGGACACCAGTCACGCTAGAACACGTGCGGCAGTACAGGAAGGAGATGCCAACATGTAGAGCACGGAAACCTGACCATCGTAGGATGTGCATGAGACTTGGAGAGGTGACATCATGTGCAGAAGTGCTTGTGTCAAAACAATTAGCAAAAGTGAAAATACAGACTGGGACTTTGTTTTTTTTTTTATCAATGATAAAACAATCGTATTGTTGTCTCCCTGTAACGTTCATGGCGGTCCTGGGGCATCTGTTTGTGTTAGAGCCATTTTCTCCTCCAAGGTATTCCCTCAGTACAGCAATAATTGCTCTTGTCTCATTATTATTCATGAGTGTCTGTCCAATTCATTTGCATATAATGTATTCGGTAACGTAAAGGACTCTAAGTGCCTTCGACGGCCGTTTTCAGCCCATATAGTGCTGAAGTGAAGCTTGAAGGATAATTACAGAAAATAGTTGTTACTTAAACAAGGCCCCAAATCAAAATTGCTTCCATTCATTGTCAGTTTAGAGCAGGGACCAAAATAAAGGCTCAAATCAATTAACAAGTGCATACATAAAATAAATAAATAAACATATATAAATAAATAAAAGTAGCCCATCTAATCCATTTAACCCAGTATCTTAAAACAATAAATTATTATGCAATAGGTTATTGAATTTTTTAGTCACCTAAAGCAACACATTGAGGTCAAACTGAATCAATAAATTCAATAATCGTATAGTGTGAGGACAATTTGAATAAATTAAGGAGATCGCTGTGAAGATCAAATCAGCGTGAGCAGAAAAGAGTTACACTGGTGAGGGAAGGAGGAACTCTAACCCTAATTCTAATGCTAATCCTACTTTAACTCTAACTCTAACTCTAACTCTAAGTCTAACCCTAACCCTAACTCTAACTCTAACTCTAACCCTAACCCTAACCCTAACTCTAACTCTAACCCTAACCCTAACCCTAACTCTAACTCTAACCCTAACCCTAACCCTAACCCTAACCCTAACTCTAACTCTAACCCTAACTCTAACTCTAACTCTAACTCTAACTCTAACTCTAACTCTAACCCTAACCCTAACCCTAACCCTAACTCTAACCCTAACCCTAACTCTAACTCTAACCCTAACCCTAACCCTAACCCTAACTCTAACCCTAACCCTAACTCTAACTCTAACTCTAACTCTAACCCTAACTCTAACCCTAACTCTAACCCTAACCCTAACTCTAACTCTAACTCTAACTCTAACCCTAACTCTAACTCTAACTCTAACTCTAACCCTAACTCTAACTCTAACTCTAACTCTAACCCTAACTCTAACCCTAACTCTAACCCTAACCCTAACTCTAACTCTAACTCTAACTCTAACCCTAGCCCTAGCAGACGTGCTATTCTGAATGACTCTGTGTGAAAGGTCATTAATGGACACTCACGGATGCTCCTACTCACGGAAGGGCCGAACCATGGAAGGGCCGAACCATGGAAGGGCGGCTGTCTTTGCAGCTGTCCTCATGTCAGCGTCTCCCAGGAGGATGAATATTCCAGGATAACGTCTCCAAAGCCAAGGGCAATTAGCTTATTAGGTTAGACATGAGAACGGTCTACTAGGATAACGCAGATTACGCCGTACACTTATAATTGGCTGGACCGGAACGAATGAAAAACATTTGTTTACATGAATAAATATCCACCCAGAACGCAGACGCAGACCATGGAACAGAAAACGTGGCATGTTTTTCTCAAAGAGCACCAGCTCTGAGGACAACATGCACAGAACATTAACCCTTGCATTTAAGGCCAAAGTAAACTTTCCACCAGTTTCTAAAAATTTCACAAACACATAAACGCTATGAGGCAGCAATGATAAAAGACAAAAAAAATGTCCTCTGACGCTACAGAGAGAAAGAAAGTAATAATGATCTTTCAAATTGTCATCTAATTTTCATGATGGTACAGATGCTGACATGTGTTGGCTCTGAGACTCCGGTATAAATGAGGGAAGTCACAGATCTCACAGATCTCTAGGAAAGTGTTGGACTGCAGAAGATCTTTGCTCGGCCTCGGGCTAAAGGCCACGGCCATCATCCTCAAATTCCAATCAATGTGTCGCTCTATTGCCACAATCACGAGACTTGACGATGTCTGGGAGCGATTCATTTCACAGTGTTTATTTTATCAGGAAAGAACAAACATTTTATTTGTTTGTTTTCTGGCAGGAGCGCTTCAAGGATTTGAGAGAGTTGAAGAAAATTGCCTCCATCCTCACGACAACTTACAGAGGATGGACTTGACCTCATTAAACGCCAGGAGATAAAAAAAAAAAAAAAGATTTTCAGTTTCACCTTGGAAGAAAAACTCTGCTGATGAATAGATTATAATTTTTTATTGACTACATTCTATCAGAAACCAAAAAAAAAAAAAAAGAAATCTGAAGGAAATTACTCGGCATGCAAAATGAATAGATTCTTTAACCTATTTCTACAGGAGAGGGATCTGCACAGACGGGCTTCGCTCCGGAGTGTGCTGGTCCATGTCTGCAATTATTACAGCAAGCTACGGTTCACGCGAGCGACCCTCTGAATGTCGGCGGGGAGAAAAGTCTCTCACAAACACGAGCCACCCAGCTGCCTACGTTAATGAACTGACATGTTGAGTTCTGCGTTTGTCGGAACAGACGAAGTTTCTCCTCACTGCCCTGTTTCCAAAGCACTTCCGACCTCCGGCCGCTGACAGATAGAGAGAAAGACGGTGGCACCAAGGCTCACGGAGATCCGTGCAGGTGCAAGTCTTTTGGAGCCTGATGGGTTCTTTTCAAAAGGCCATCAAGCTGAGAAGAAAACCACCCCAAAGGCATCCAAACGTGAGACGATAGCATACAGAGCAGGTTGGCGGGGATTAGTCTTTAACCGCCCTCAAACATCTTTGCGGGCGCCTGCAGGGCCGTTAATTGTCCAGATCTGCTCCGGAGACGGCCCGTCGGGACGGGGAATCTGAACATCGGTTAGACTACAGGCTCAATTTCAGTGAGCACTAGAATGATCAAACAAAAGCGAAACCTGTGTGGAGAGCAAAAAGACCTGCAAGATACTGTGTTTCCCTCCTACCTGGCAATCCTACCTGGCAACCTCACTAGAAAACATATTTAAAGTGAAAAAACAAATCACTCACACTTGTAGATTTTGCATATATATATATTCCACCATTAATTGCTAGGTCTGATCCGTAACGAGAGGTAATTTGGACAGGATTGTTTTGTAATCACCCTCGTATTGTTCACGGTCGATCAGTGACCATGCGGAACAGGTCGCTCATTGCTCTCATTAGCTCCATTATCCCCGTTTGTCCCAAACAACCTCGTAAGAGGTGAAGTCTCTTCCGAGTCCCCCGTCATCCAGAAGTGGTGGCCTCTCTCTCTCTCTGTCTCTCGCTCTCTCTTTCAGAGGGGGACTGGACACAGGTGCTTTATGAATTGCCGAATCTTCGAGCCGCGCCCGCCTAAATGCCGGCCTCGCTGTGACGATTAGATGTTCATCGCTGTCAGCCAGCAGCTGTACTACAGGTGCAGAAAATCCCTTCAGCTGTGAGGGTAGCAGAACCCTTATTAGGAGAAGGTGGGGAGAACTGGACCCCACGCTCCACCCAAACCCACACTACTCCCAAACCCATGCACCACCCAAATCCATGCTAAACCTAAACCCATGCTGCAGCTAATACCACACTACACCCAAACCCACGCTAAACCGAAACCCAAGCTCCACCCAGACCCACGTTACACCTAAACCCACACTACACCCAGACCCACGATCCACCCAGACCCACACTCCACCCAGACCCACACTAAACCTAAACCCACACTACACCCAGACCCATGCTCCATCCACACCCACACTACACCCAGACCCACGCTCCACCCAGACCCACACTACACCCACATCCATGCTCCACCCACACCCACGTTCCACCCAGGCCCACGCTACACCCATACCCACACTCCACCCACACCCACGCTCCGCCCACACCCATGCTCCACCTACACCCACACTCCACCCACACCCACGTTACACCCACGCTCCACCCACACCCAGCCCTGTGGTGACTCTCTCTCTGGATTTGCTTCTCCTGTATTGCATTACTTCACTGACTCCTTGGAAAGCTGGTACCTCTGCACCTCCTAATTCTCGGAATGCAAGCTTTTCCCCTCCCCTTGTTTCAACAAACACATCTCCATCGCCACGAGCCACGGTCACCGAGGGAACACTGGAGGCACAACATCTCCCCACAACGATTGATTTAATCGTTAAGTTAAAGTAACAAATGTGTGCTGATGGTAAATCTCTCACTGGGACTGCCCTTCCCTGAATAAATGTAGCCTCCTTATCGATAGTGTCATTGATTCATGAAAAACAGGGAGGTACACTAAATAATAAACAGTTTTGTCTTTCAAATTCAGTTCAAATCAAATATAATGTCAATGTCTGAAATTGCCAATTGCATGTGAATCTGAATAATAAAGTTAAACAGTAGACATATTGAACTATGTAGCAATCAACGAGAGAGAAAACCAATATAATATGTGTGTGTGTGTGTGTGTGTGTGTGTGTGTGTGTGTGTGTCTGTGTGTGTGTCTGTGTGTCTGTGTGTGTGTGTGTGTGTGTCTGTGTGTGTGTGACTTACACTGGTCACACACACCTTCAATAAAAAACCCTTTATTTTCAATGTAATTATTCCCCAGCATGAATCCCTAATCAAACACACACACACACACACACACACACACACACACACACACACACACACAAACAAACATACAGGTGTGATCTCTCTCTCACCCACACACACACACACACACACACACACACACACGCACACACACATGAACAGACCAGATAAGCTCGATCATTAATCTAATATTTAATGAGCCACACGCATGCGAACAGCTAATCAGCTGTTAGAGCAGTAGGGTAAGGCGCTAGCATCACTGAGGTTTTGGGTTCAGTTCCTGATAAATATGTCTGTCATTCTGGACAAGAGCAATGGCCAAACCCGAGACGTAAAAAGGACCAGCTGCGACTCTCCAGGCAGCCAAGAGCAAACGAAGTGCTAAAAGGTCATGCAACTGCACAACTCAGTAATGAAGCATCAGACTTCAACCTCACAGAAAGAGTAATGAGTCGAGTGACAGTTTAAGAACATGTGCTGTGTGCTATGATATTATGGAGGCGTCTGCTGAGTAGCTATTGTACACAAACATCAAAGTCACGTATTTATGTGACGCTTTTTATGACACTACACAATTACAGTGAGTGTGCACAATGCAGTGACACTACACAATTACAGTGTGAGTGTACACGATGCAGTGACACTACACACTTGCACTGAGAATGTGCATGATGCAATGACACTACACAATTACAGTGTGAGTGTACACGATGCAGTGACACTACACACTTACACTGAGACTGTGCATGATGCAGTGACACTACACAATTACAGTGTGAGTGTACACGATGCAGTGACACTACACACACTGAGACTGTGCATGATGCAGTGACACTACACAATTACACTGAGACTGTACATGATGCACAGGCACTACACAATTACAGTGAGTGTGCACAATGCAGTGACACTACACAGTTACACTGAGACTGTACATGATGCAGTGACACTACACAATTACAGTGTGAGTGTACAAGACAAAGTGACACTGTACAATTACAGTGTGCGTGTACAAGACACAGTGACACTACAATTACAGTGTGCGTGTACAAGACACAGTGACACTACAATTACAGTGTGAGTGTACATGACACAGTGACACTACACAGTTAAACTGAGACTGTACACGATGCACAGGCACTACACAATTACAGTGAGTGTGCACAACGCAGTGACACTACACAGTTACACTGAGTGTGCACAATGCAGTGACACTACACAATTACACTGAGTGTAAACAATGTAGTGACACTACACAATTACAGTGTGAGTGTACATGACACAGTGACACTACACACTTACACTGAGACTGTGCATGATGCAGTGACACTACACAATTACAGTGTGAGTGTACACGATGCAG
>NC_137514.1:20750000-20757500 GCF_041902795.1 Electrophorus electricus | reverse complement strand
CTCACACTCTCCAATCACAGAGCTCCGCCACACTCTCCAATCACAGAGCTCCACCAATCACAACCCTCCACCACACTCACACTCTCCAATCACAGTGCTCCACCACACTCTCCAATCACAGTGCTCCACCACACTTTCCAATCATATCACTGCAACACACTCTCCAATCACAATGCTCCACCACACTCTCCAATCACAGCGCTCCACACACTCTCTTCACACACCTGAACACTTACAGCTGTGGAAAGCTGCCGATGGCTCTTGACTGCTGGAGTTTCTATGATGTTCATCTGATTATCTAATACACATCATGGGAGAGGGATCTTCAGGAACCTAAAAATAATTCGAGACAGAAAAAACAAAATGTTACAATTGCAGCATTTTGAGTAGAGTGACCACACGACCTCTCTTTTGAATTTTTAAAATGTGCAGGATTTGACTTTATTTTTATGTTGACATTTGCATTCTACAGTCACTGTTTCCTCTGTTTTGATCATTCTCCATAGGTCCCGCCCTCTCACACGCCACAATTGGTGGATGTACAGGCCATACACGCAACCATTAGTCAGACTACATCTCAGCATGTGTGTGTAGCTGCTTCACAGAAGTGTTTGGCCAGAGATGATATGTGATGTTTTCATTAAATGTCCAATCACATCACTGATAGTGACTCTCTGAGGGGTGCGCTCATTAAATGTCCAATCACAGAGCTGATAGTGACTCTCTCAGGGGTTGGCTCATTAAATGTCCAATCACAGAGCTGATAGTGGCTCTCTGAGGGGTGGGCTCGTTAAATGTCCAATCACAGAGCTGATGGTGATTCTCTGAGGGGTGGGATCATTAAATGTCCAATTACAGAGCTGATAGTGGCTCTCTAAGTGGTAGGCTTGATTTTTTGGGGGTACATTTTGTCCATGTACAGCATGCACATGACAAAAAGATTTGACATTAATCCATCTCACACCCACCACCTACTCTGACGTTTTAGACAAGTATGTCTTAGAAAACAGGAATTAAAAACAAATCTGACAGAATTATAGATGTGATTTGACCAGAATTTGTGGTTTTCGTATCAAATTGATCTACAGGACAAATTGATCTTCAGGAACGTTTACCCATGGACAACTACTGAAACATGTAATGAAGTAATTTTAAGTATTTTTAAGGCTACTGAATTTCATCTATTCTATGACCATGAAAATAAATGTTTGTTTCTTTTTTAACTTCATATAGTTTTTATTATTTCATTTGTAAGGGAGTGGAGAGGAATAAGGATATCAGGCCACACAGGTACTGGGTTGAGAAGGTGGGAGGTTGGAGTTTGAGTGAACTTCCCCAGGGATGCAAGACTTTCTGTCAAGCCCAACACAGGGACTTTAGAGAAGTACCTCACCTGTCGACGGTAACCGTAGTAATTATGAATGAAGTCCCTCAGGCATCTGTTGCCATGGTGATCCTTGTTCTGATGCTGCTTGTCCCCTGCTGCTCTTAATCACTTCTACAACAGAGCGATATGTTTCTCTAAGATGAGGTTCTGGCACCTCTGATCCTTTTCTGCTGAGTTGTGAAAAGGGGGGCCCTCCTTTTCTGTTGAGTCATGAGAAGGGGGGGGCTCGTCTTCTGCTGAGTCATTGGGGTTGGGCTCCTTTTCTGCAGAGTCATGAGAAGGACCCTCGCTTACCCATCTGTGCGATGAAAACTTCACGCTGAAGCCAATTGGCCATCGTCCAGCGGCCTAAACCCTCTCCTGGTCCTCCCAGCCAATAAATCACATCTGTATCGATTTGGACTCTAAACAAATTGATTACATTTAACTGAAGCCATTAGAAGATAGTGAAAGGGCTTGATTAATAATCTCTTACAAGACAAATATGCCAATTATGCCTAATATTAGTTGCGCCTTTTGACAAAGTAAAAGTGGTGCAATGACGCCAACCGAGTTTGTTCAACTTCGGCATTTTAGTGGGAGACCTGGAATATCGACGTGGACGAAGACAGCAGCTGCTGGTGCCGTTGCATTCTTCCCCCTGTCTCGCGGCACGCCCATTTGGTTTAGCACAAACATTTCTTGGCAAAGTCTTACACAGTTCTCCCAGCTGAGCGCTGGAAGGTCACTGCCAGGGCACGCAGAAGGAGTCCATTACGGTCTGTGATTGGAACACAGATGACCCGGAGCAGAACACCCACTAAAGAACGGACAGGGGGCAAAGAGAAAGTGGGATCAAAGCATCATGCAAGAAAGCACGCCTCACAGAGTGACACGGAAAGACTGGTATTGTGGGAAGCGAATCTGTGACAGGCGAGAGCTCGGTCTGAGCTCAACGGCAGAGCCGACCCACCCATGTCCGCTATAAACCAAATGTTTGGTAGCAACTTCTTAAAAATAAACATTAAAATTGATTTCATGTTCATGTCGCTCTGAGTTATCCACAGCAAGAATCCCCTACAGGACTCAGAACTAATCAGGTCAGAACCCTCTCCATCTGAGTGCCACACCCACCCTCCACACAGCTCGGCGTGGATGCGAGTGTGCACATTACTGAGAAAGAGCCACGGTGCATGAGGAGGAGACACTGGTAATGAGTGTGGGATCAGCAAACCACTCAGACAATACCCTTAACAGATGGGCAGCGGCCAGCGTTGGCTTCAGATGCTTGGAACAGAGGCCCAGCTGGGGAGCTAAATGAAGCCAGGCCCATCCGTATCCAGTCGATGGAGAGGGATGGTGGGTGGGGGTGGGTGCTGTGTGGTGGGGATACCTGCAGAAGGCCCTTGCCTTCTTTTTGAGCAAGTGCTTGAGGAATAGGGAGGAAACAGTGAGCCGCTCCACCCAGAGTGCTAGTGTAGCTAATCTCTTCACCTGGGATGCTTGGATGACTAGCCGCACCACCCAGGATGCTTGGATGGCTCTTTAGAGTATGCTGGCCCATGAATCCTTTGAGCCTGGACATCCAGCAGGAAACAGTTTGAGAACGAGTGGTGTGGGCTCAACTGAATGTCCTTTTCAACACTGAAAGACTAAATCTTGGTGGGGGGTGTCGTACACAACAGAGTCTTGGCGCTGCTGTTTGAACAATTAAACAAAAGCAGAACGTTTATTATGCCAGCGACTCCATTCGCACATTTCAAAGTGTTTCTTTGGAGACTGTGGGACTGTATAACTGCATTAAAACTAAAATCACCACAGGGCTGTACTTCCATGGGAAGAACTGTTAAGGAGTTCAAAACTGAGTCCCTGGAGGTTCTGTGAGAGTAGTGTCTTAGGAAGGCCAGGAGGAGAGTAACATGACCCATGTCCTGGAGATGTGCAGAACTGAATCTTTCTTCTCCTGGGATTTTAATGACATTGAAGATTCTTCCCTCTTCGTGTTTTGTGCCAGGGCTCAAGGCAAGTTGGAACTAGCAATGAAAAATGACCTTATTACAGAATTTCACTCTGTCAGTCATTACAGACTTTATATGGTCAGTACAGATTACCTGTGGATTACCAATAAAGTACACATCTAGGATTAGCCCTTACCTACACATCTATGGACTACTGGTTACCTACACGTGTGGTCTGTGAAAATGCACTTTAGGACAATCAGGTGACAGTGGATGTCAGTTGTGTGTGACAGAAATGCAAATCACATATGGAGGCGCCCAGCAAAAGTGCAAAAAAACCACCTTTCCGATGTGTCTCATTGTGATTTCTATTAATATGCAGTTATACTGTCTGCATTTTCATAACTCACCGAGATTAAAAGCATCCGCTAAAATAAATAATAAAGGGACACATGTTGAGTGAACTTTGAACGTAATTTAACAATCTGTTATTAACATCTTTATTCAGCTTTGTTCTTCCCTGGCCACAGGCCACATTCAGCTCCACGCGTTAGGCATTCATCTGCACAGCAGGCGTAATCCGCCAGACGCGTTCCTCAAAAGTCCTGTTTGGGGCGTTGCAGATTAGATCGTAGTGTTTGAAAGTAAATGTATTCTCCTACAGAAACAGAAAAAAAAAAAAAACGCGCAGGGATTAGATGACTGGTGCATTCTGAAAGCATGCAGATGGCGAGCATTATTATGCTACATAACAAAGGTCTCTTCTCATCTTCTGTTTCTTCTGTCCCTCAATTTTTCTTAATGGTTCTATTAAGAGAACTGTTAAATTATAGTGTCCAGTTTTAGTAAGTTCATTTCATGGCTGTTGTAACAAACACACCTCCTCCCCCACATCGCAGTGTCTGTCCCACTTATGTCTCCTTATGCCTACACACACACACACACACACACACACACACACACTCACACTCACACACACACACACACACACACACACACACACACATACACACACACACACACACACACACACAAGCAACTCAAAGTAGCTCTGCACTTGCAGATTGTGGGACATTTCTGGATCTCTAGTTTAGTTCCGGTGCTGGCAGCTTCTCTCCTGTTCTGGTATGAGAGGTCCTTACTCTCTCTTTCAGAACACAAACACCCCTCCAAAGAAAAATACAATTAACACCAAAAGTGTTTTGTCTCTCGAACGCAAGACAGGCACAGATGTGTCGGCGGTGGGGTAGGCCTATCTGCTGCAAGTGATGCACAGCGGATGAACTGCACCAGGCATGATGAGGGAGTAGCCCAATCCCATATATAATCCCAATTTCAATATTGTGCATTTTGTAACACGAGTTGGCACAAAGCTGGTTTAGTCAGGTATGGTGAAAGTTGGCATCATCTCTGCAGTAACATAAAACAGCCGTAGTTGGATCTGTAAAGATGGATGATAAACAGTCTATAAAGAGTAGATATGCTCAACTTCTAGCACAACTAGACGGGACGACCTGAGGATGACCACAGTCCTGAGGGTGACCACAGTCCTCAGAGACCTGAGGGTGACCACAGTCCTGAGAGTGACCACAGTCCACAGGGACCTGAGGGTGATCACAGTCCTGAGGGCTGAGATATCGGCATTCCACCCAAATCATCATCACAAACTTGAGTGAACACATGATGTGGCTGGATGACAGCATCAACACCTCGGTTGCCTCGGAGAAGAGGGGAGGAGGAGGAAGAAGATCAGCTTTACTCTGACAGAAATGCTCTGATGGATCTCCACGACGCTCTGACATTCCCCTGGTGACCCCTCGCCTGGCCCAGCGTTCTGACGTCATCGCTGCCACAGCAAGTCATCCTGCGTGCTTTGATCTGAGGAGGATTCTGAGTATGGGATTAAATGTGTTGCAGGAAGGTGGACTGTAGGATCCTTCAGAAAAAAAACACTGCTGCCGCTGCCCGAAATGTTCCCCGAAATACTGCTGGCCTCCTTAGGCATGCCAAAGAGACTTAACGTTGGTTTTTGAAGCTTTGGCGTTTTATTATAAGTTTCATCCTTGCAGTTTTATTTTATTTTTTTTTCTCTTTTTTCTCACCATGACACCTAGTTCTGAGCCTATCGGAGCCGGCATGCTTGCAGAAGCTCCACCTGCCCATCCAAACAACCACGGGCGGAAGGGGCTGTACCTCTCCAACGAGAGCCAAACTAGGTGTTTCGTAGGCGGGCAGCGGCAAAAGAAGCCATTAGTCCTCTGAACACATGCACTCCGCGCCCGCTCACGTCTGCGCTGGGACGGCAAACTCCAAAATGAATATGTCAAATTTGGAAACAAATGAGTGAGCTGTTTCCATTCCTGTGTGTGGAACCCACCAGAGATGGCTGTAATTTACACAAGTGTGGATGAAACAAACTCACATTCTTTCCTGTGCATCTCATGCCACAGGCAAAAGACAACATAAACAGAGCTGTCAAACAAAGACAGAAAATGAAAAGAATAGTTTAACTTCTTCAGTGAAATATTACATTTTAGGTCAGAAAGGTCCGAAAGTCTTTGCTTATAAAGGGTCTCCAGGTTAAAGCCGTGAACGTCCAGCAATTTTAGTTACATAGTGTTTGTCCATGAGTGTTGCAATCTTTCTTACACTGTGTCCCCTGCTATTACAGTCTAACACTGTGTCCCCTGCTGTTACAGTCTAACACTGTGTCCCCTGCTGTTACAGTCTAACACTGTGTCCCCCACTGTTACAGTCTTACACTGTGTCCCCTGTTGTTACAGTCTAACACTGTGTCCCCCGCTGTTACAGTCTAACACTGTGTCCCCCACTGTTACAGTCTAACACTGTGTCCCCTGTTGTTACAGTCTAACACTGTGTCCCCCGCTGTTACAATCTAACACTGTGTCCCCTGCTGTTACAGTCTTACACTGTGTCCCCTGCTGTTACAATCTTACACTGTGTCCCCCACTGTTACAGTCTAACACTGTGTCCCCCACTGTTACAGTCTAACACTGTGTCCCCCACTGTTACAGTCTAACACTGTGTCCCCTGCTGTTAGTCTTACACTGTGTCCCCTGTTGTTACAGTCTAACACTGTGTCCCCCGCTGTTACAATCTAACACTGTGTCCCCTGTTGTTACAGTCTAACACTGTGTCCCCCACTGCTACAGTCTTACACTGTGTCCCCTGTTGTTACAGTCTAACACTGTTTCCCCCACTGCTACAGTCTTACACTGTGTCCCCCACTGTTACAGTCTAACACTGTGTCCCCTGTTGTTACAGTCTAACACTGTGTCCCCTGCTGTTACAGTCTTACACTGTGTCCCCCACTGTTACAGTCTAACACTGTGTCCCCTGCTGTTACAGTCTAACACTGTGTCCCCTGCTGTTACAGTCTAACACTGTGTCCCCTGCTGTTACAGTCTTACACTGTGTCCCCCACTGTTACAGTCTTACACTGTGTCCCCCACTGTTACAGTCTAACACTGTGTCCCCTGCTGTTACAGTCTAACACTGTGTCCCCTGCTGTTACAGTCTAACACTGTGTCCCCTGCTGTTACAGTCTTACACTGTGTCCCCCACTGTTACAGTCTAACACTGTGTCCCCTGCTGTTACAGTCTAACACTGTGTCCCCTGCTGTTACAGTCTAACACTGTGTCCCCTGCTGTTACAGTCTTACACTTACACTGTGTCCCCTGCTGTTACAGTCTAACACTGTGTCCCCTGCTGAAAACACTATATAAACTAACCTAAACTGATCCATACACACTATATTTCCAAAAAACAACAATAGTGATTGTATTAATATTTTTACAACTATTTTTATGTTATTGTTATTCCCACCCTGGAGGGAGACACTGTCAGTAATGAATGCAGTTTGTGGGTATCACTGCATGACTGGGGGGGCCCTGGCTTTGGGGGGGGTCCCCATGGTCAGAGGAATGTCATTAAGGGGTTCTCTTAACGAGAGGCACTTCGTTAGCCAGTGACCTTCCGATGCACCCTCTTCTATTAATGGGAATGTATAAGCATAAATGAAGATGCCTGACACCCACGGACTCGCGCGAGCTCATTCGCCGAGTCGCTGCCGACGGCCATTCTTTTTTCATTCCCCATTGAACACAGATAGACATAGAGAGAGAGAGAGAGAGAGAGAGAGAGAGAGAGAGAGA
>NC_137514.1:20710000-20745000 GCF_041902795.1 Electrophorus electricus | reverse complement strand
GTTAAGGTCCAAGCTGAGGATCGGAGTCCCGGAGTCCTACGGCGATCTGAGAGTCGGAGAGACAGACACCAGGGAAAGCGCATGAACACACACGCACAGCCGGCCCGAGCGACGCGCGGCCACCGATCATCCAACATCTGCCAGGACGTGTGTATGCTCAGGGGCACGCGCTCCGCTGTCTCACTCCAGATCCGTATCCCTGTTCAGCAAATTCACACATGGCTGCGAAAAATCTGGCAAGAGAATAACACTTCTTTCCTTCATGTTTCAATATACGGCATGTCAGGGTTAGGACTGACACGGCATCACAGTGTCATTTTAAATTTTTTTTTTACACGTTAAACTCAGCGTGACATTACTCCTGGCCAGTGACTTATACTGGCATGTAATGCAACGAATATTTACAGCACAAACCTTCAGAAACAGAACGAATGACAAGAGGTTTTTATATAATTTTCAGAGAGGGTGCTGGCGTCTCCGCGCTCAGCGTGACTCAGCCGTCAACAAGGCTTGGTCGTGAGCGCGTCATAACCATGATTCATTCCACCAAACGGGTGCATGCTGGGTAAACACGAGGTATTGTTATCCTTTTTTTCCCCATTCTCGGCTCCCCGCCCGTCACATTCTCATGTTCCCGACGCGTCGCGTTCCCGGGAAGGTCGATAGGGGACTCCACGTGTGGGTCTCGTTTCCCGCGTTTTTGCGCCGTGGTAAAATAACATACTCCTCCGCGCGCCATATGCTCGTGCGTCGGGACACTCCGGTCGTGTCTCGATAATTCCTCTTCGTTACCGTCCTATTAGTGTCACCCCGTGTTGCTTCCCCAGTGAAACATGACGACACCTCAACAGTGCCTGAAGACTCGGGAGTGCGTTAAAAAAGGCGAAATATGAACAGCGATACATGTCAATTGGATTTGTTTCATCTGAATTTCAGCAGAAGGCAGTAATTATGACACAGGCTTTTTGAGAAAATAAAATGGATTTCTTTTTCTCTTTCTTATATTTTAGATCAATTTACCTCAGTGAAAGGTTAGATTTTCTTTCATATTTTCAGGGTAGCAAAATGTTTCATATTTTAGCTGTGGCGAGATTACGACCAGAGAAAGGAAAACTCATCCTTTATTCTCTTCTTTTTGTTTACCACGGGTGGCAGTAATTCTCTGTCAGTCTAGTAACAGGCATTTCTAGCTACAGAATGACTAAATTGTCAAAGGATGGGGTTCGGAGATCATAGCTCCGATCAATGGGACGGAGTGTTTTCACATCGGCACTGACCAGGGCGAATGCGAAAGGCCTGGCTGACTGATGAGCTCACGATAAGACACACACACTAGAGCAGGGTGTGTGGTCTCTAGAGCAGAGTGTGTGGTCTCTAGAACAGGGTGTGTACTCTCTAGAACAGGGTATGTGCTCTCTAGCGCAGGGTGTGTGGTCTCTAGTGCAGGGTGTGTGGTCTCTAGTGCAGGGTGTGTGGTCTCTAGAGCAGGGTGTGTGGTCTCTAGAACAGGGTGTGTGCTCTCTAGAACAGGGTATGTGCTCTCTAGCGCAGGGTGTGTGGTCTCTAGTGCAGGGTGTGTGGTCTCTAGTGCAGGGTGTGTGATCTCTAGAGCAGGGTGTGTGGTCTCTAGTGCAGGTTATGTGGTCTCTAGAGCAGGGTGTGTGGTCTCTAGAGCAGGGTGTGTTGTCTCTAGTGCAGGTTATGTGGTCTCTAGAGCAGGGTGTGTGGTCTCTAGAGCAGGGTGTGTTGTCTCTAGTGCAGGTTATGTGGTCTCTAGAGCAGGGTGTGTGGTCTCTAGAACAGGGTGTGTGCTCTCTAGAACAGGGTATGTGCTCTCTAGTGCAGGGTGTGTGGTCTCTAGCGCAGGGTGTGTGGTCTCTAGAGCAGGGTGTGTGGTCTCTAGAGCAGGTTATGTGGTCTCTAGAACAGGGTGTGTGGTCTCTAGTGCAGGTTATGTGGTCTCTAGTGCAGGTTATGTGCTCTCTAGCGCAGGGTGTGTGGTCTCTAGTGCAGGGTGTGTGGTCTCTAGTGCAGGGTGTGTGGTCTCTAGAGCAGGGTGTGTGGTCTCTAGTGCAGGGTGTGTGGTCTCTAGTGCAGGGTGTGTGGTCTCTAGTGCAGGTTATGTGGTCTCTAGAGCAGGGTGTGTGGTCTCTAGAGCAGGGTGTGTGGTCTCTAGTGCAGGTTATGTGGTCTCTAGAGCAGGGTGTGTGCTCTCTAGAACAGGGTATGTGCTCTCTAGCGCAGGGTGTGTGGTCTTTAGAGCAGTATCCAGGGGTCCTGGCCACAGAGGTCTGGCTGAGGGGAACGTTTGCTGTTGCACTACTCTGCCCACGGTTCCCACGGTGACCCTGTCACTGAATGCCAGCCACGTACAGTTTCAGCCGTGCTCGTTTTCACAGCGAATGATCTGCAATTATTGTCAAATTATTGTCAAAAATCTCTCAAATGACCCTCGAGGTTTCAGAATATCACTAGGCTTCTGTTATGACATGGAAAGTTCCTCTTTCCTGGATATTACAAATGCTGGACTCTGCTGCTCTTTTCCGGAACAGTCTGAAGTCGCTTCTCTCAAACTGCACTTAGCTCTAATATTCCTGAAACTGTTTGGACGAAATTGTGTGTAATGCAGGTATTCCAGAGGAACAGAATGTTACCCAGAGTCCCTCTTCAGAAACTCCAGGCGGTGAAAACAGTTTGTTTAAAATAGAACATTTAGTTTAAGATTGTTTTTTTATTGAATATTATTTTACATACATTTCTCCGTTTTACACACACTGTATTTGATTATATAGTATAAAAACATGGTTTTATTATAAAAATACTATATATGTTTTACACACACACACACACAAACACACACACACACACACTTAATTTCAGGAGCAGACATCGGTAACATTTTTCAGTTCTCTTCTCACACATATGTGACACAGATATATTTACTGTATTAAAATATAAATACAGTGTCTTTTATAAACGTTACAATATCATACTCTGTTGCTACGTGACCTCACCGAATGGTTGCAGAATCTGAGCGAGGTTCTGCATTAATCCGGCCAGTCCACACTGCGAATGCTGATTTGAAGACATTTGAAAATCGTGATTAACATTTTTAAAATGAAAGTAATGTCATGTGATATCACGTCAGTGACAGGAGCATAAAACAAAACACAAACAAAAGAAAACACAAAGAAAGGAAAAGAAAATACACATTCCTGTCACATCCATTTTGGGAATTATTAGATTAGCAACAGCCATTGTGGTGCAGATTGTAACTGACGTTGTATTTTGGATTGATGGAGCAGGTAATTCATGTAAAACACCTCTAATGGACAGAAAAAAAACAACAAAAAAAACACTTGGCCCTGAAATCTGCACGATTCACATTTCAGGCATTTACTGAGCATTTGAAATATTCTCCTACTGCCGTGCCAGACAGAAATTAACATTCAAACCAATCTGTTTAAACCAAGCTGCAAAGCATGTTAGCACTCACTCTCTCTCTCTCTCTCTCTCTCTCTCTCTCTCTCTCTCTCTCTCTCTCTCTCTCTCTCTCTCTCTCTCTCTCTCTGTGTGTGTGTGTGTACTGTACACGAAACCACTCATAGTTCTTCCTAGGGTTGATTTGCTTTGCCATTAAATGTGTTTTAAATGAAACATAATTTCCACAAACACTCCCTTTTGAACTGCTAATGTACAACCCCCACCCTTCTGCCCCAAAAGCATGAATATATAATTTAGTTTATGCACATAACATAAGAGAAATTTGCTAATAAATTGTAGGCTTCTAGTTTGCCGATTTAAAGACTGAGGGCTTCGTAACTTGGAGGTGTTTATTTTTTCATGTCTTTACAATACGTGATTAATGATGTGTGTGTTGAGTGAGGGCTGTATTGATAAGTAACTGATCATATTCAGACGTAGGGGAGGATTGACTCCTCATTAGTAGGTCTGCATCACACACACGCTGTAAAACTTCCCAGATCTCTGGCTAGAACAACATTGCAATTATCAAAAGGTTCGTCTTTTGAAATAGACATACAGCATAACTAGCTGGTACACAGATTACGTACGGGTCCTTCTGATATTGTTCTCTTGGACTAGACTACAACTTGAAGGAGTGAAACTGAATCAGGTGCACTGGGAAAATGGCCCACAAATGCAGAAGGGGAATGTTTGTGCTGTGTGTCTGTCCCACGATTCCTGAACAACACCACCAGTACTGGGCTCTCCAGCTGGTCCAGGATCTCCAGCAAGGCTGGGACCTACTTTAGGTCTGGGATCTCCACAGCTCTGATATCTCCACAGGTTTGGGACCTCTAGCAGCTCTGGGATCTCCAGCAGATCTGGGATCTCCAGCAGGTCTGGGATCTTCAAGGCCGTCTGATGGTTTTGAAGGTCCAGAGACCTGCTCTACATACATGGGGATCCAGAACATATTTGGGTCAGGGGCAGCAAAGCGTATGAAAGAAGGCCAATGCGTCATTTTCTCTCTCATCTCAGTCCCTCGGACAGAAGCAATTCAGCTAGAAGAGTGCATGCAAAAGACCTTGTGTGGGCTGCCTCGTGTCGCCTACTTTTGAAACAGCGATTTTCCCATTTCTCCCTCTGTCTCTCTTTGTGTGTGTGTCTCTCTTTCTCTCTCGCTCTGTCTGCTTCTTTCTCCATCTGTCTCTCTCTCTCTCTCTCTCTGTACTTCTTCATAATGAGGCATGACGGTCCTTGTCAGATGCTTTGATCCCCGCTTCTGACACGTTGCCACGGCTATGGCCCTCCCGCCGCGTGCAACGCCCAACGCAATGCACTCACGCCGAACTTTGACCTCCTTGCTGTTCTGCTTCTCAGCAGATATCTGCTTCAGCACACGTTGAGCCGGGAAGGCTGTGTGGTACCCGATAATTACATCGCAATAGCTCAATATTTTTAATTAACCAAAAAGGAAAGAAAGCTTTGGAAACTGGGCTAATAAAGAGGTTGAAGGCCCTGTGTCAGGAAGAGCCGGTCAAACATGGCCCAGGCCAGAAGGTGGAGCGGTTCTCATCTCATGCTGACCTTCGCCCTCCTGTTGCGCAGACGTGACCAGAGGAACTGGATCGTCTCACGCACCACTGAAACGGCGAGCGATGGATTGGAAGACGTCTGGAACAAATCCCTTAATTTTTCTTTCCTGACAGACGTTTGTTGTTGTTTACTTATAATTATGTTTTTGGTCAAAACTGTAACTACATTCTCTAATCAGTCTCAACGCAGCCCAGGAAACACTATTGCATCCTGCAGAACACATCATCCTCTCTGCACAACTCTCGGCTTCCATCAAAACAATAAATACACACTGCATAACAACTGTATAACAGTAAACACACAGCAGTAAACGCGTACAAACTCCAACACTGTGTGTCAGATACAGATCAAAGCCTGGGGCCAGGTCTAAAGTGCTATAGATGTGTTTAAATACTGTACAGCACCTATTGTAATCTACTACAATTACAGAACACACACACACACACACACACACACAATCCAAGAATGAGAAATAATGTCTTCACTGTAAGTACAGTAAATACAGGTGTTATACAATATTATGTTATTTTACAGTGGTGTGAAACAGTGTTTGCCCCCTTCCTGATATCTTTTTTTTGTGTGCATGTTTGTCACACTTAAATGTTTCAAATCATCAAACATATTTAAATATTAGACAAAGATAACACAAGTAAACACAAAATTTTAAAACAATTTAAAAATGAAGGTTTTTATTATTAAGGTAAAAAAAATCTAAACCTACATGGCCCTGTGTGAAAAGTGATCGTCCCCTAAACCTAATAACTGGTTGGGACATCCTTAGCAGCAACAACTCCAATCAAGCGTTTGCGATAACTGCCAATGAGTCTTCTACAGCGTTGTGGAGGAATTTTGGCCCACTCATCTTTGCAGAATTGTTGTAATTCGGCCACATTGGAGGGTTTTCGAGCATGAACCACCTTTTTAAGGTCATGCCACAGCATCTCAGTCGGATTCAGGTCAAGACTTTGACTAGGCCACTACAAAGTCTTCATTGTGTTTTTCTTAAGCCATTCAGAGGTGGACTTGCTGGTGTGTTTTGGATCATTGTCCTGCTGCAGAACCCAAGTGCACTTCAGCTTGAGGTCAAGAACAGATGGCCAGACATTCTCCTTCTGGATTTTTTGGTAGACAGCAGAATTCATGGTGTCATTTACCACAGCTATTCTTCCAGGTCCTGAAGCAGCAAAACAGCCCCACTACCACCACCATATTTTATCGTTGGTATAATGTTCCTTTTGTGAAATGCTGTGTTACTTTTATACCAGATGTAATGGGACATGCACCTTCCAAAAAGTTCAGCTTTTGTCCCATCAGTCCACAGAGTATTTTCCCAAAAGTCTTGGAGATCATCAAGATGTTTTCTGGCAAAACTGAGACGAGCGTTTGTGTTCTTTTTGCTCAGCAGTGGTTTTTGTCTTGGAACTCTGCCATGCAGGCCATTTGTGCCCAGTCTCTTTCTTATGGTGGAGTCATGAACAATGACCTTACCTGAGCCAAGTGAGGCCTGCAGCTCTTTGGATGTTGTTGTGGGGTGTTTTGTGCACTCTTGGGGTAATTTTGGTCGGCCGGCCACTCCTGGGAAGGTTCACCACTATTCTGTGTTTTCGCCATTTGTGGATAATGGCTCTCACTGTGGTTCGCTTGAGTCCCAGAGCTTTAGAAATGGCTTTATAACCTTTTCCAGACTGATAGATCTCAATTACTTTGTATGCCATTTGTTCCTGTATTTCTTTGGATCCCAGCACGATGTGTATCTTTTGAGGATCTTTTGGTCTACTTCACTTTGTCAGGCAGGTCCTATTTAAGTGAGTTCTTGATTACTGCCACACCTGTTCTCAATCAGGCCTGGTTGTGGCTAGAGAAATTGAACTCAGCTTTCCAAAGATGTGATAAACCACAGTTAATTTATGTTTTAACAGGGGGGCAATCAATTTTTCACACAGGGCCATGTAGGTTTGGATTTTTTTCCCCCATAATAATAAAAGCCTTAATTTAAAAAAAGCATTTTGTGTTTACTTGTGTTATCTTTGTCTAATATTTAAATTTGTTTGATGATCTGAAACATTTAAGTGTGACAAACATGCAAAAAAATAAGATATCAGGAAGGGAGCAAACATTTTCACACCACTGTATATTATATTATAATAATATATTAGTAATATTTTACAGGTTTATACTGAAACACACAGTATCACACAACCAAAAATATGAAAGAACATGGTTTGTCTTACATGTCTGATTCAGCCCTGGCAATCTGAGGCTGTGATTGGTCTTCATGTCTGATGCTTACAAAGAAGTTTGGTAACTAGCAGCTGCAGCTATTGTGTTCTGGTTTAATCAGACACTTTCATGTGATTTTTATGTTACCAAGTAATATCTGTGTGTGTGTGTGAGTGTGTGTGTGTGTGTGTGTGTGTGTGTGTGTGTGTGTGTGTGTGTGCATGTGTGTGGGTGAGTCTGTGTGTCTATGTCTGTGTGTGTGTGTGTGTGTGTGTGTGTGTGTGTGTGTGCGTGTGTGTGTGTGTGTGTGTGTGAGTCTGTGTGTGTGTGTGTGTGTGTGTACCCAGCCTTAATTCAAGTAGTGCTAAAAGAACATCCAAATTGAAAACACCTAAATCCTAATTAAACTCTTAAACAGTTAAATATCTTACTGCAACTATTTTTAAGTCAGTAAAATTTTAATTTAGAATGATTTAACAATTTTTCAAATATTCTGTAATAAATATAGAATTACGACAGATGGTTTCTGTTAAGAGCCTAGATGGCCGACTTGAAAAATAGTCGGTCACCAGTGACTGGTTTATGTCTGATTATTGCCTGATTAGTCGGTAAAGATCCTTGATACATGCTGGCTACACATCTCATGCACCTTGTGTTTTATTTTATTTTATTTCATTTTATTTTCACTCATAACTTTATTGTCCTCGTCTTCCCGGTAAATTGTGTCCCAGATTCACAAACGTACAGAACCCAGGACGTTTGGACCCAGTTCTGTTTCTGAATAGTTTACGAACAGTACTAGGAGGACCCTCGGGAAGCGGATGCTTGCTCTCTGAGCACCTGGACGATGATTGCCGCTGGTGGTCATAGAGACGGCTCACTCAGCCATCGAGGGCCCCGGGGGCCCCCAGAGCTCCAGCTGGGCCCCGCGTCCATGAACACCTGGGACATGAACATTGGTTCTGGATTCAAGGTGTCTCTCTCTGTGTGTGTGTGTCGGGGTATGTCTGTATTTGTATGTGTTTGTGTGTGTGTGTAAGTGTGTGTGGGGGGTAAGTCTGTATTCGTATGTGTGTGTGTGTGTGTGTGTGTAAGTGTGTGTGTGTATAATCACTCCCAGTATGCCATACAACCCTAACCTATTGTCTGTGGATCACCTATCCTCTTCCTCGACAGTGTGAGCTGTCACCTCCTCTACCTCTGAGCTTCACCACACCACCATGCCACACTTCACTATGCCACACTTCCGGAGCCTTCTATACAGCCAGTTCCTCTCAGCCGATATAAATGCGTGAGGTTAGGGCTCATCAAAGCGTGCTTGTCGTCTCCAAAAAGCCTGTTTCTTAAACACACACCTAGACTTCCAAACAGGCCCAGACGGATTTGTGTTCCATGATGTCAACATCCTTCTTTACCAGCATTAAACAACTCCAGATCGGAATCTCCTGAAATGAAGGTGCTCTTTCACAGAGAGAGAGAGAGAGAGAGAGAGAGAGAGAGAGAGAGAGAGAGAGAGAGAGAGAACGAGGGAGGGAGGGAGAGAGAGAAAGGAAACACCGAAGGACAGAACGAGCAAATTTACATCTCAGCAGATGTACCATATGTTTATGTATCGTTCTCATCAAAAGAGTCAAAGTGTTGAAAGTGAGTCAGAACAAATTCCTACATAAATTAATAATGTCACAGCATGTGTTGCTATTCCACTTTTGCGACAGATTACAACGGAGCTTGTGCAGAGTGTGTGTGTCTGCTTCCAACACGCCGTCGTGTCAGTTAGCCTTCTGCCATCGCGGCGCATGTAAACCAGGATGCTCAGGGCATTACTTATGCAGACGGTCACCGCGGCAACTGCTCAGCCGGAAACGCTGGGCAAATATCTGCGCCTGATCTCGTCTCCATGCGAGCCGCTCGTGCCTCTCACAGATCTGCAGCAGGTGTGGCTGGGAATTAAACAGGCTCGTTCCTCCACGTGTTAATGAAAAAAAAAACAAAAAAAACTCAAAAACCCCTCCAAGCACAAATGGGCGCATATGCCCATCTAAAGGCGGGTTCTAGTTTCATTATGGTCTAAGGGACAATCCTGGCTTTCTTATAATTAACTTTTGAATGAGTCTTTCGACAAGAAGCAGCTACACCGTAATTATCACTCACAGCCACATCAGTCCTGCAGAATCTGTGTTCATGGTGGGGGTTGCAGCCACAGTTGAGAATGGGGCTCACTGAGGTGTTCCTGGACACTAACCCTAACACTAACGCTAACACTAACACTAACACAAACACACTAGCGCTCACACTAACACTAACACACACTAACACTAACCCTAACACTAACAGTAACAGTAACACACACTAACACTAACCCTAACACTAACGCTAACATGAGCACTAACACACTAACCCTAACACTAACACACACTAACACTGACACTAACCCTAACACTAATGCTAACACCAATGCTAATGCCAATACTAACACTAACACTAATGCAAATACTAACTCTAACACTAATGTTAACACTAACACTAACACACCCTAACACTAACTCTAACACTAACACTAACGCTAACACTAACACTAACACACTAACACTAACCCTAACACTAACGCTAACACTAACACTAACACTAACACAAACACACTAGCGCTCACACTAACACTAACACACACTAACACTAACCCTAACACTAACAGTAACAGTAACACACACTAACACTAACCCTAACACTAACGCTAACATGAGCACTAACACACTAACCCTAACACTAACACACACTAACACTGACACTAACCCTAACACTAATGCTAACACCAATGCTAATGCCAATACTAACACTAACACTAATGCAAATACTAACTCTAACACTAATGTTAACACTAACACTAACACACCCTAACACTAACTCTAACACTAACACTAACGCTAACACTAACACTAACACACTAACACTAACCCTAACACTAACGCTAACACTAACACTAACACTAACACAAACACACTAGCGCTCACACTAACACTAACACACACTAACACTAACCCTAACACTAACAGTAACAGTAACACACACTAACACTAACCCTAACACTAACGCTAACATGAGCACTAACACACTAACCCTAACACTAACACACACTAACACTGACACTAACCCTAACACTAATGCTAACACCAATGCTAATGCCAATACTAACACTAACACTAATGCAAATACTAACTCTAACACTAATGTTAACACTAACACTAACACACCCTAACACTAACTCTAACACTAACGCTAACGCTAACACTAACACACATAAACTCTATCACTAACATCAACACTAACACTAACACACACTAACACTAACCCTAACACTAACGCTAACACTAACACACATAAACTCTATCACTAACGTTAACACTAACACTACCACTAACACTAACGTTAATACTAACCTCTAACACTTATGCTAATGCTAACACAAACACACACTAACACTAATCCTAACACTAATCCTAACACTAATACTAACGTTAATACTAACCTCTAACACTTATGCTAATGCTAATACTAACACACATTAACACTAATATTAATGCTAACCCTATCACTAACACACACTAACACACTAACACACACTAACACACTAACACTAACACATTAACACTAATATTAATGCTAACCCTATCACTAACACACTAACACTAACGCTAATACTAACGCTAACTCTAACACCAACACTAACACACTAACACTAACACTAACACATTAACACTAATATTAATGCTAACCCTATCACTAACCCACACTAACACACTAACACACACTAACACACTAACACTAACGCTAATACTAACGCTAACTCTAACACCAACACTAACACACTAACACTAACACTAACACACTAACACTAATATTAATGCTAACCCTATCACTAACACACACTAACACACTAACACACACTAACACACTAACACTAACACATTAACACTAATATTAATGCTAACCCTATCACTAACCATAAACCTAAAATTAACCCTCTGTTTTTTCATCTGCCTTAAAACATGATTAGAGATTTGAGACTACTAGCTGGTCTCGACAATTAGATCGAATATTGTTTTTGTTGCTGTTGGTACCTGTCACACTCTTGTGGTACCTGTCACACTCTTGTGGTACCCATCACACACTCTTGTGGTACCCATCACACACTCTTGTGGTACCCATCACACACTCTTATGGTACCTGTCACACACTTTTACTTTTGTGTTTTTTCTCTGTAGTGTCTGTCCTAACATCGTACATGAGACCTGTGGTTTGTATCTGAGCACTGAGGAGCTCCACTGATCCCACTTCGCTGTTTTTTTTCCCTACGCTTCACCGAGGTGAAACTTTTCGGTCACTTCTTGTCTTTGTTCTGCTAGCGTTGACAGGCCCACCTGTAAAAGTGTCCCACCTTAATCTGCACAGGTGCTGGCGATCACACCCTGGACAACCTCCAGCCTGTTCCTGCTCCACAGCCATGACAGAAACGTTCTTGCGCTAATCAGAACCGGACTAACCGAGCGCAGCATGCAAATTGGCTCGCGTCTGTTTAACACACTCACACACACACACACACCGGTGTCTGAGCCGGAGGTCGGCCATGAGCTGTCCAGGAGCAACGGTGCCTCTGACCCAGCGCGACGTGTTCTTCACGCTTCCGTACCCTCGCCAATGTGGGGCACGGGTGACGTCCGAGAGCTTGGTCGTGGAGGCATATGGTCACCCTGCGCCGCACAGGACCCGAGGGGGAACAGCCAGAGATGGCGTCCAAGGAGGGAAGTAACAGGGCGACCTCCGACCCTTAGGCCCTGCTCCCCGTCGTGCTGTGGGGGACGTCTTTCATCTGCGCCGCCAACTTCACGGACATGAACTCGGGGGGGAAAAACTTGCATGCCCTCTCAAACTTCACAAGCAAACTTTTGCCATAGTTAGTTCCTGCCACTTGAGACTCAGGGAGCATTTAAATTCATGTGAGCACCGCCAGAAAGGCGCACGAGCCAGCGCGAGGGGCCAGAGAGGGTGGGCGCATTCGGAACGGAAGCCCTCCACAATGACTTTGCAAGCGTCAGCAGAGAGAGGGAACACACGGCTAGATGAACAAGTCGGCTTTCCTGAAAGGACCCTGTGCAGTGAAGTGCATTGATCTGACACAAACACAGTCCTCCAGTGTCCTTTGTAGTGGTTTGCAAAGGAGTGTTGATGGACTAGCACCTTATCTGGGTCCTTTCTCTCTCTCGCACACACACACGCACACACACCGCCGACCGAGTTCCGGTAGTGGCCGTACACGGTAGCTAACGAGTTTACAGCGGAGCTGGTGCACACCTCTGCAGCATAAGGTGCACTTTGCCCGTGCTACACACACTCAGGACGTGCCTCCGTCATCCGAGCATAGAGCGTTAGAGCTTAGGACAGTTATTGGCTTCACGATCTGATAAAAGCCGACAGTAATCATCCCGTCTCCAGCGTTAATTATGCCAATACCGCGCTCGATTAATAGACTTTTTAAATCTCACTGTGGAAATTCATAGACCACTGCTACCTGCCTATGATCCGGACAAGCTGATAATAACTGAATATATTTTTAAATTGTAGCTGATTTCTTGATTTGTGTATATATATATATATATATATATATATATATATATATATATATATATATATATATATATATATATATATATATATATATATATATATATGAAGCACTTTGCTTGCACAGCTGATGAAGGTCCTCTGTCTGACACGTCCTGTTTCTCTGGAAACTCTGTGTACTTTACTACTGTTTAGAATATCATTATATCTGATGTTTGTGTGTGTGTGTGTGTGTGTGTGTGTGTGTGTGTGTGTGTGTATGTGTACTTTACTACAAATTTGAACATTTCTCTCTCTCTCTCTGTATATATATATATATATATATATATATATATATATATATATATATATATATATATATATATATATATATATATTCATGATATTGATGTAATAACATTATTTCAATGCTTTTCCGATGTTTCACACTGCATATATTGTTCACTAAGCAGAGCACTAGGCGTGGCAGAGGGTGTCCAGAAGAGGGAGCTCACCCTTGCCCACTCTACCAAAATCGCTGGGGCGGCCAAAGTCAAACTGGCCAGAGGAACTGGTCTGGCAGTGAAACCAGTGAAACCAGTGAAACAACAAATCGTTGGATAGCCTGTGTGGAAAAGCTATCAGTGCTACGCCTCCAGAGGGAGAGAGACAGAGAGAGAGAGAGCGCGAGAGAGAGAGAGAGCGAGAGAGAGAGAGAGAGAGAGAGAGCGAGAGAGAGAGAGAGAGAGAGAGAGAGAGAGAGATGCTTCTCCAAATCTATCATCATGTTACCCTCTGATGTACATATATAGCTATATTAATAGCTGTTGTGGCACACACACACACACACACACACACTGGTGTTGTACATGTGGGGGCCCTAGTGCTGTTTTTTTCTTGTCTTGCATAACTGTGTTTTGCTGTTACAGGGCCGATTAAGACTCTCCACTGCACTGCTATTTGTGAACAGAAGCCCAGGCTCTCTGGCCGTGTGGGTGGCCTCTCCCGGGGCTTCTGTGTGTGCCCCTATTGCACGTCGCTGTTTCCACACGTGGCCAAGTGGCTTTGCCATCACTCACCACAGCAACGGGCCGACTCATGAGAAGGAGCAGCGTGAGAAGACGTCTGTCGATTCTTCACCCTGGGCAAGACCAACAAGAGAACTGCGTCTAATCCGTTATTTGAGCTTTATTTGAGCTTTATTTGAGCTGAGCAGGACTGAAGTCTCAATGAGTCTGGTGTGATGTCTTGTTTTGCACGAGGAATGTTGCTGGTGTCTGTCATGTTAAACTAAAAGTGAGACTGATGTGAGATTTATTTCTAACTAGCAACTAGCAGTTGATTCAAAATATTTAAGAAAGCATGAATTTGAAATATCTCCAACTTTCCTTTTTCACAGGACGCACTTTGCTTTTTATATCATAGATCTCCTTCCAATGGTTGCTCACATAAAGCTCATATAAAGCTCACATAAAGCTCATTTCTTTCTCATCCCTCCCACCCATCCTGTTCCCCAACCTCAGCCAAGCCGAAGGAAGCGCTTTGCGACCCGTCTCGCGAGTTTTGATAAATCTCTTCCGGACCGGTTTAAATAAACCCCGACAGAGTGGCATGTGATACACGTGATGGTGGATGCATCCTGACGCGTCTGGACATAGACGGTGCGGATGTCTGGGCCGTGTTTTTAACTCGGCCGAAAATACGCAAAGCGTAAAATCCAAAAATCACAAGTGATGACGAGGAAGTGGAAAGGAGAAGCTTGGAGCTGCAGGGTCCAGAGAACCAGAGAGAAGCTGCTGCTATATATACCCAGACACAGCTAGCACAGAAAACCTGACACAGGTGCACGGGATGAACGGGAGCGGAGCTGGACGTAGCCGGCATGGGAAGCTTCCAGACAGGACCGGAACATTCTGTGACATAGGCAGACCTTTTTCTATCGTCATGGCAATGATACTACTTTGAACTGAACTGTACTGCGGGATGGTTTGTGTGTATGTCATGCGTGTGTACCTGTGTGTGTGTGTGTGTGTGTGAGAGAGAGAGAGAGAGAGAGAGAGAGAGAGAGAGAGAGAGAGAGAGAGAGGGAAACGTTCCATGAAAAGCCTGAAATAGAACTTTTCATCTTTTTCATGGTATTATTTTTCTAGTAGCCTTTATGATGGAACACTAATTCCACTGACCTATATAAAACTGGCTACCATATCAAACACACTAGTGTGAACACTATTGAAACGAAGCGTGCCATAAGAGCAGGAAAAGGTGTGAGAGCACACACACACACACACACACACACACACACACACCCACACACACTCACACACACACACACGCACGCACACACACACACACACGCACACACTCACACACACACACACACACACACACACACACACACACACACACACACACACACACACACACACACACACATTTCTCTGAGCACTCAGACTCAACACTGCAACAAGCAACATTTGTAAAAGGATCCCTGAATACTGAATACTGGAACAGGCCAGGTAATATCTATGAACATTAAACACTGTGAACATTAAACTATGAACACTATGAACATTTATGAACATTAAACACTATCTGAACACCAAGCATGAACACTAAACACTATCTGAACACCCAGCATGAACATTAAACACTATCTGAACACTCAGCATGAAAACTAAAAACTATCTGAACACTCAGCATGAACACTGCGCTTGATTTGAGACTGAATTTCTTCTCCAGACTAAAACCTTTAAGCTACAGTGGGTCCTGCTTGTCCATTTTATCAATAGCTAAATTGCAGAATTAATGTTTAAATCCACTTTACCTCTGGGCTAAAGCAGTAGAATTGCCCATTGTCTTAATGTGATCAGGTTCACTGGTGTAGTCAGGCCAAGGGGATATTTTTAAATCTTGATGGCCACGAGGGAGATGTTTTTAAAAAGCTGAAAAGCTACATGGACTCTTCATGTAAGTAAGTATGCCATTATGTAGCTTTTTTAAGGAACATCTCACCAGCTCAGTCCTGATAGGAAAAATAAACTGCCTGTTTACTGCATTGGCCACTCGGTCACCCCCTTCCCATAATTAGTTATTCTAATGTGATGTTTTATTCATAACATACCACTTTGGACATGAATAAACATGTGGTCGGAGCGGCGACCTTATGTGGGAACACTGGTGTACCCGCCTGTCCACCTTGGGCCGGGTGCTGTGTCAGTCTGCTGCTCTAATGCCCGTGCGGGTGGAGCACGTCGGCGAGAACCATGCCCATGGCTTTCCCAGTGTCTGCGTAGTAAAGAGAAAGGCTCTGGTGGAATGTTCTCTCCACCGGGAGTTTGTCCGTGTGATTCCAGGCGTGTGTCGCTCCCTCATGCAGAACAATCTGTCACCGGTTGTGGGGTCTTTCACGGATCGAGATCGAAGCGGAAATCTCTATTCTGTCGGTCAAGGGAGGTCACGGCATGGACGTCCTCTGGTTAAAGCTATACGCTGGCCCGATTCACGGTGGACGCCTCTCAGAACTGAGGCGTAGAAACAGCCTCGTTAATTCTCTCTCGTCCCCAGCGCTCTCTTGCCTTCTATTTATACTCTGGCCTAATTAAGTGGCTTCCCACTCACTGACAGAGCTGATAACCCAAAAAGTAAACAATTCAGGCGAATAGAAACAGAGAAGATGGGAGAACCCAACCCAACCCTAACCCTAACTCTAACTCTAACTCTAACCCTAACCCTAAACCTAACCCTAACTCTAACTCTAACTCTAACCCTAACCCTAACCCTAGCCCTAACTGTAACCCTAACCCTAACCCTAGCCCTAACTGTAACTCTAACCCTAACCCTAACCCTAACTCTAACTCTAACTCTAACCCTAACCCTAACCCTAACTCTAACTCTAACTCTAACTCTAACCCTAACCCTAACCCTAGCCCTAACCCTAACTCTAACTCTAACTCTAACTGTAACTCTAACTCTAACTCTAACCCTAACTCTAACCCTAACTCTAACTCTAACCCTAACTCTAACTCTAACTCTAACTCTAACTCTAACTCTAACTCTAACCCTAACTCTAACTCTAACCCTAACTCTAACCCTAACTCTAACCCTAACTCTAACCCTAACCCTAACTCTAACTCTAACTCTAACTCTAACCCTAACCCTAACCCTAACTCTAACTCTAACCCTAACTCTAACCCTAACTCTAACTCTAACTCTAACCCTAACTCTAACTCTAACTCTAACTCTAACTCTAACTCTAACCCTAACTCTAACTCTAACCCTAACTCTAACTCTAACTCTAACTCTAACTCTAACTCTAACCCTAACTCTAACCCTCACCTTAACCCTAACTCTAACTCTAACTCTAACTCTAACCCTCACCTTAACCCTAACTCTAACTCTAACTCTAACCCTAACCCTAACTCTAACTCTAACTCTAACTCTAACTCTAACTCTAACCCTCACCTTAACCCTAACTCTAACTCTAACTCTAACCCTAACCCTAACTCTAACTCTAACTCTAACTCTAACTCTAACTCTAACTCTAACTCTAACTCTAACCCTAACTCTAACCCTAACCCTAACTATAACCGTAACCCTAACACTAACTTTAACCCTAACCCTAACTCTAACCCTCACCTTAACCCTAACTCTAACTCTAACTCTAACTCTAACCCTCACCTTAACCCTAACTCTAACTCTAACTCTAACCCTAACCCTAACTCTAACCCTAACTCTAACTCTAAGCCTAACCCTAACTCTAACTCTAACCCTAACTCTAACCCTAACTCTAACGCTAACCCTAACTCTAACCCTAACTCTAACGCCAGAGCTACCAGTTCAGTGTGCTCTACATTTGGATGTGTACTGGCCTGCTGGGGTCAGACTCATGCTCCAGCTTTGGAGATGCAGGGTTATGCACTGCAGTAGATATGTGTAATCTGCCCATGGAGCAGGTTACGCTGTTGAGATAAATTCTCGTAACCTTTTAATCGCAACGTGTTTCTTTCTTCGATCAGATGTGCGTGCCATTCCGACTTATGGTCTCTACTTATCAGTGACAACATTTGGTGAAACTACAACAACATGCTGCCATTCGTCACTCACACTCCATAAAAGCGAGGTAAGGGCTCCATGGCGCCCCCTTTCTGGCTAGATATGAACTGCATGCTTCCCTCAAAGTAATAGCCAAATCGATTTCATATTACACCTGGTCTATACAGTCAGCCATCATCCTGATGGCAGACAAGCCATCTCCATGATGCTGGATCCTGCGATCACATGCTAACACAGCCTTGCATGTTCCGGCCAATCAGGGAATGTTTCTATTTCTCTTTACCTGTCAGCATAAAGAATGGCAGACTAGGGTGGGGCTTTGGAGAAAGATCTAAAGATCTGGATGGAGAGATTGTTGGGATGGGCTGAAGAGAAGGAAGAACCTGCGTTCCAGGTCGTGGAGAGTCGCTGCCGGTCCCTCATGGCAGGCGTGTTTAGTGCCGCCGGGGGGGATTAGTTCATGTGCATGAGGCAGAAGGCAGACATGAGGATGAAGGCATCGAAGCATCTAGCCACACTCACAATCCTCCGCTGCCGTTTAATGAACACTCTCACTGCAGCAGGCACTCAGACGATAATTGTTCCCCAAATGTCTTATTCATCTTTTATTTATTTATTTTTAAACAAACAAAAGCTATTTTTCCCCCCAAGAGTGATTTTGTTTGTCTCTTCTCCATTCAGCGTTTGCACGAGCTGTTTTGCATAATCTAACACGGTGTGTGAAAGGGGATTTTAGGGTCATGTGAAAAGAAGTCACTAGAATAAGAACTTTCTTCTTCTCATTTACAATCAGAATTGTTATTTATGAGTCTGAATAGGATTCGTGTCATGGCGCAGCCCATTACAGTCCCTCGGGTGAACATGTTCGCTGTCCGACCTATATGTCCTGATGTTTCTCTGTCTTTCTCTTCAGGAGAACAAGCTCCGTCTACCACATGCCTGTGCTGTTGTGAAGCACCAGTCCAGGCTGAGCCCGTGAACGCCAGTCAGACTCACGCAGATGACATGGGACGCACATGTCACATCTTGCTTGGTTCTGTCTTCTCTCAGCTGCAGAAAAGAATCATGACAGCAGTGCCCCTTCGAGCGTGGGGGAAACTGGCATCGGCGTTTACATAAGCATGGTGAGTACACCAGCAGATGGTGTTCCAGAACAGGCCTGGAACACTGGTCTGGAGAATAAACTAACCCCGACACTAATCACACTAACTCGAAAGAGGAAAACAATACACTAACAACGGCACTAATCACACCAGTATGACAGAGGAAAACGATATACTAACCCCAACACTAGTCACACTAACACAATAGAGGAAAACGATATACTAACAACTACACTAATCACAATAACATGACAGAGGAAAACAATATACTCATCACAACACTTATCACACCAACACAACAGGAAAACAATATACTAACAACAACACTAATCACACCAACACAACAGAGGAAAACAATATACTCATCACAACACTAATCACACCAACACAACAGAGGAAAACAATATACTCATCACAACACTAATCACACCAGCACAGCATAAAACAGGCCTGGAGTTCTCATGTTCTCATACATAGCAGAGAAGAAATACACACTAATCACACCAACACAACAGAGGAAAACAATATACTAACAACAACACTAATCACACCAACACAACAGAGGAAAACAATATACTCATCACAACACTAATCACACCAGCACAGCATAAAACAGGCCTGGAGTTCTCATGTTCTCATACATAGCAGAGAAGAAATACACACTAATCACACCAACACAACAGAGGAAAACAATATACTAACAACAACACTAATCACACCAACACAACAGAGGAAAACAATATACTCATCACAACACTAATCACACCAGCACAGCATAAAACAGGCCTGGAGTTCTCATGTTCTCATACATAGCAGAGAAGAAATACACACTAATCACACCAACACAACAGAGGAAAACAATATACTAACAACAACACTAATCACACCAACACAACAGAGGAAAACAATATACTCATCACAACACTAATCACACCAGCACAGCATAAAACAGGCCTGGAGTTCTCATGTTCTCATACATAGCAGAGAAGAAATACACACTAATCACACCAACACAACAGAGGAAAACAATATACTAACAACAACACTAATCACACCAACACAACAGAGGAAAACAATATACTCATCACAACACTAATCACACCAGCACAGCATAAAACAGGCCTGGAGTTCTCATGTTCTCATACATAGCAGAGAAGAAATACACACTAATCACACCTAAACAGCAGAGGAGTTGAGTGCCACACTAACCAACACACTAATCACACCACCTCAGCACAGGAGGAGAGTGATAAACGAACTACCACACTGATTAGAACATCTCAGTAAAATAGAGAAGCCACATACTAATCACCACACTAATCACTCCTAATTGCTCCTCTGCCTTCTCAAACTCGGTGGGCAAAAGCCCAATGAACTGCGGGATTGGTAACAGAACTTACCGGTACAGGTACAAGTAAAAATACAAGTTCTACCTGTTCTTCACGGTGAGTGTGCTCTACTCATTCTACACGGTATATTTGTTCTGTTGGACCTGTCCCAATTGTGGTGCCTGTTCCACCAGTTAAACGAGTTCTACTGCTATGATTGTTATTCCAGTTCCACCCACTTCCACCTGTTGTACAAGTCCTGTCTGTTGTACCGGTTCCACCTGTTCTACCAGTCCGGTCTGTTCTACCAGTCCGGTCTGTTGTACCTGTTCCAACTGTACCGGCTCTACTTGGATATATTCTATGAGTAAATGACAAAACACTTTTGTAAGTCGCTCTGGATAAGAGCGTCTGCTAAATGCCATAAATGTAAATGTAAGGCGTACCAGTCATGTCTGCTCTATCTGCTGTATCTCTGAGTTCATTCTGGCAGGTCTGATAAAAGCCTGTTTTCAGTATTCTGGTTGTGTTTACAAGGGATCTCAACTACTCATGGTATATTTCAGAGTATTCTGGCTGTGTTCCAAAATACCCTAACCCTAACTCTAACCCTAACCCTAACCCTAACTCTAAACCTAACTCTAACTCTAAACCTAACCCCAAACCCTATTACTTACCCAGTTCCTGTTACAAGAGGGTTAGGCCACACCCCTCAGGCTCTGAACATGTCTACTGGTCTCTATTAAGGCATGTCTACTGGTCTCTATATGCTGGTATTAGACCACAGGCTAGCCTGGCCTGAGATCAGGGTAATGCCCACTAGGTGGAAAAGACCAGCTAATTGGCTGTCTGAATGGCAGTAGGACTCAAGACTGCTGTATTCCTGTGGTTCGCTGCCCACAGACATCACATCTGAACTCAAACCTCAATCCCACTGGTGGGGCACAGAAATATTCAGCTAAAGTTTTCTGTGATATTCACACAAATACTCAGCTAAAGAATTCTGTGATAAGATACAAATGAAACTTTATTGATCCCAGATGGCAAATTTCAGGAAAATGGAAATTCAGCTACATGTGAAGTGTTTTTTTCAAAAAAAAAAAGTTATTTTGATGAATTCAGAGTAAGTCCTGCAGTTTGATAACTCAATCAAAAAAAAAATAAAAAATCACTTCTAAGTAAAAATTCAACAAAAATAGCCCAAGAACATATCAGAGTAATACATTTTCATAATTTATATTTTCATCACAAAAATTTAATGAAAAAAAAAAACCCACACACATCTTTGACTGTTAGACTGCACGAGAATAAAGGAGGCAGTTCTTTAAATCCTGCCAGTCAACAATGATTAAACTGTCAATTCAGTGATTAAATTGTCACGTCCCAAGGTCCTTTCAAAAAGCTCCGAGTGCGATTAAATGAAGACATGTACAGCTTGGCACGCGTTTGTCGAGGGACAATACAACATTCCCCAGCCTTAGCACACGTGTGGGGGATAAAATGAATCACGGAGTTATTTTATTCTCCTGAGTGAAAAGATGGTCCGGTCTGCTCTCTCCCTCTCCCTCACTCTCGCTGTGTGTGTGTGTGTGTGTGTGTGTGTGTGTGTGTGTGTGTGTGTGTGTTTTACCTTGTGGTGTGCTTCTGCTTTGCATACGATATAAATAAAATACGCGCGTCGGCTACCTGCTGAGAGCAGCATTGTTGGAGACGCTAAGCCAGCTTCAAAGAGAACGCGGACGGGGGATTGGGGAGGGAACACTTTACAATTCCGCAGACCGGGATGAAAGCGTGAAGCAGAGGAGGTCAAAATTACGCCATTATATTACGCTGTATGTTTGACACGAAGAGTGTAGGATGTAATTATTCTAACCTAAACTGCTCAAGCTCCCACATCTCCCTCTCTCAGTGTGTGTGTGTGTGTGTGTGTGTGTGTGTGTGTGTGTGTGTGTGTGTGTGTGTGTGTGTGTGTGTGTACTTTCATAATTTAATACAGTTTGTAGCGTTTATGTATGTAGGATAACACTTTTAATAACTGACCCTAATAAATATCAACATAACTTAATCAGCAAATGGATGGTTAATGATATAAAAATATTATTTTAATCTCAGTGATAAATGTTGTGATTTGAATACTTAAGTTTGTAAATGAAAGCCGCAGGGCAGAGTTTCTGATAAAATGTTTAATAAACAAACACTCCCGCATGGATATACAGCTATTATTATACATGGATATCATACAGCTGTTATCATACATGAGTATCATACGTCTATAATCATACATGAGTATCACACATATATAATCATACATGAGTATCATACATCTACTCTCATACATGAGTATCACACATATATAATCATACATGAGTATCACACATCTATAATCATACATGAGTATCATACATCTATAATCATACATGAGTATCACACATCTATAATCATACATGAGTATCATACATCTATAATCATACATGAGTATCATACATCTATAGCCATACATGAGTATCACACATATATAATCATACATGAGTATCACACATCTATAATCATACATGAGTATCATACATCTATAGCCATACATGAGTATCACACATATATAATCATACATGAGTATCATACATCTATAATCATACATGAGTATCACACATATATAATCATACATGAGTATCATACATCTATAATCATACATGAGTATCATACATCTACTATCATACATGAGTATCACACATATATAATCATACATGAGTATCATACATCTACTATCATACATGAGTATCACACATCTATAATCATACATGAGTATCATACATCTACTCTCATACATGAGTATCATACATATATAATCTTACATGAGGATCATACATCTATAATCATATATGTATAATAATCATACATGTATCATACATCTATAATCACACAGCTCTTCATGCAGAGTGCTCCCTCCTGTAGTCTACCAGATGATACTGATCTACAAGTACAAGGTTATTAATGAACCCTTTTGAATTAATTTACCATTTAGAATTCATGTGCTCTTATACATTTAAAACACTTTTATGAGTACACTCACTGACACTCACTCGTATTGTATTTTTAATAATATAATAATATTTATTCTAATATTTGGTTTATTAAGTAGAGGAGTTTAATGCAGGTGTATAATTATATAAAATTAAACAAAGATGAAATTAAAATTAAAAGGTGCTTAAATAATTGAACGAACCAATAAAATTTACTGAATCAAAGAGTGAGTGAGAGTGAAAGGGTGAATGAGTGATTGACTGAGCAAGTGTGTGAGTGAATAAATGTGTGAGTGAGTGAGCCAGTGAGTGAGTGAATGAGTGAGTGAATGCGTGAGTGAGTGAGTGTGTGAATGAGTGAGTGAGTGAATGTGTGTGTGATTGAGTTTGTGAAAGCATTGATTAAATGCAGCCTGTATCCCTGTATCTGACATGTGTAACCTGTGTAAGGTGTGTAACGTGTAATGTGTCTGACATGTGTAACTTGTAACATGTGTAATGTGTGTAACGTATGTAATGTGTCTAATGTGTGTAATGTGTCTGATGTGTGTAACCTGTGTAACGTGTGTAATGTGTGCAATGTGTCTGATGGGTGTAACCTGTGTAATGTGTGTAACCTGTATAACATGTGTAATGTGTGTAACACGTGTAACGTGTGTAATGTGTGTAACCTGTGTAACACTAACAATTAATTAAACATTTTGAATTAATGTGCTGTTATACCTTTAAAACACTTTTATGAATACACTCACTGGCATGACTAGCTTTGTGTATTTTGATTGTTATTATAAAGTCATATTGTACTTTTAATAATATTATAATATTCGGTTTATTAGGTAGAGGAGTTTAACCCACATGTTGTCTTAATATTCTGTATACACCCCGTGTCCTAAAGGTAAAAAATGACTAAACCCCTAAAATAAAATAGCTGAATTGAGTTTGAATCTACTTTGCTTGAAGAAACAACCTTCATGCAAGTCTGTCTATGAATATTTGAGTTTGCTCTCTTCACATTGCAGAAAGACTGTATTTAACCAGTGGCCACCCTTTGTTTTCATTACAGCACACCTGTTATATTCTTTTTTGTACACTAGAGATATATTATTATCATTTTTGCTTAAGGTTCTGCAGAGGTGTAAACATTAACATTTTAGTAAGAGATGGCAATTCTGTTCCTTCAGAAAGCAGCGGAAATGTGCAGAAAGTAGTTTTTAATGCATTGTATTGAAAGGAAACAATTACAGTCATCAACATTTTTTGGCAACATAGTGATATTTTCTTATGCACCATACAGTGAGAAATTCAACTACAACATATCAATCTCCCATTTTTCTCCTAGCAGTGGCATTGTGGCACAAAAAATCGCCCTTCCACTCTTTACGTCCTAGAGACTAGATGTAGCCTCACCTCGTGACCTATAAACCACCTGCTAAAATTAGCAGCCCTATGTAGGCTCGCAGGTCAATAACATCCATTTTTTTTCCCAGATGTCCCCATATTTACAGAAACCTTCCAAATTTGTCATTTCCAGGATGATTTTTTCGATGACTGCTGTGATATACATGCAGGGAATGCTGAAGTGATGTCATGGGCATGAGCAACTGTGTATCTTATGGGCCCTGGGGTCATCCTTATGACATTTTGAGTCGCCTCCCTGCCGTGTATGTCATATGGTAACAGGGACCATGTTATTTTGCCATTTTTTAACAAAAATGTCTCTCTGTTAGCTTGGGGGATTTCTTCTTCATCTGAAGATGATTCTTTGTGCTCTGGGTTGTATTCCTCCCCGTGTTCTTCTTCAGATACCTCTTCTAAATCAATGATCTCTTGTTCTTCCTGGACGTCTGAAAAAATCAGATCTATGACCTTTAGGGCACTGAAGCATGCACTCGTCTTCAGCAAAGAGAGAACTGGGAGTACTGTTACCTGCCATACCTTTTATAGCCTTTCACTGCATTCCCCTTTAGTAAACAATGCTTTCGAGAAATGTTTATTTGTCTGAAATTTAGTTTATTTCATCTGAATTTGTTTTTATTTAGTCTTTGAACTTGAGACATTTGTGGGGTCATAGAGGGGACATGCACATGCACAGAAAGTTGGAGTTTTTTGAGTTCTATCAGTAGTACATCATTTCAATCTCTCATTGTGTGTGTGTCTGTGTCAGATTTTGTGGTTTTTGTGGAATGTAAATGATTTTATAACTGGTGGGCCAAAAATGACCCTAAGACAATCTTTGCACCCTGGAGGTATACAACTTTCATGGAAATGTAAACAATGGTTATTTTTTCACTTATTCCAATCTTGGAGACACTGTAGGAAAAGTAATAAAATTTCAGTTGAAAAAATATTTTCTCTGCAGTTAAATGTGGTGGCAGGTCATTTTTAACCCTTAAGACAACACAAGGGTTAATGCAGGTGTTTAATTATATAAAATTGAACAAAGAGGATATTAAAATTAAAAAGTGCTTTAATTGAACGAACCAATGAAATTTACTGAATCAATGAATGAGGGAGAGTGAGTGAGTGAGTGATTGAGCAAGTGTGTGAGGGAATAAATGTGAGTGAGTGAGCCAGTGAGTGAATGACTGCGTGAGTGAGTGAGTGAGTGAGTGAGCAAGTGAGTGAATGAGTGAGTGAATGAGTGAGTGAGCAAGTGAGTGAATGAGTGAGTGAATGAGTGAGTGAGAAAGTGAATGAGTGAGTGAGCCAGTGAGTGAATGAGTTAATGAGCCAGTGAGAGAATGAGTTAGTGAGCGAGTGAGTGAATGAGTGAGTGAGTGAATGTGTGTCTGATTGAGTTTGTGAAAGCATTGGCGAAATGCAGCCTATGTTGCTGTGGGTCTTTTAATAATGTGTCCCTGTGTCTGACGTGTGAAACCTGTGTAACGTGTAACGTGTGTAGCATGTCTGACGTGTGTAATGTGTGTAACCTGTGTAACTTGTGTAATGTGTATAATGTGTGTAACATGTGTAACGTGTGTAACCTGTGTAATGTTTCTGACATGTGTAATGTGTCTGACACGTGTAATGTGTATCGTGTGTAATGTGTGTATCGTGTTTAACCTGTGTAACCTGTGTAATGTGTGTAACCTATATAATATGTGCAACGTGTGCAACGTGTGTAACGTGTGTAACCTGTGTAACGTGTCTCCACTGCGGGGTTGAAGTGAACTGGAGGTCTCAAAGCTCATGCTCTGAGTCGCACCCACAGTATTCATGGAGGTTATCGTTACCACCTGTTCTCTTACACACCCAAACCCTTCCACTGGTGTTCTGGAATGTGACACAGCCCCAGCTTCCTCGTACTGGTTATAAATGCAGATATAACTGGTAACCAGCCTGTGTGTGTGTGTGTGTGTGCGTGTGTGTGCGCGTGTGTGTGTGCGTGCGTTTGTGCGTGTGTGCGTGCGTGTGTGCGTGTGTGCGTGCGTGTGTGCGTGTGTGTGCGTGTGTGCGTGTGTGCATGCGTGTGCGTGCGTGTGTGTGCGTGTGTGTGCGTGCGTGTGTGTGCGTGTGTGCGTGTGCGTGCGTGTGTGTGCGTGCGTGTGTGTGCGTGTGTGCGTGCGTGTGTGCGTGTGTGCGTGCGTGCGTGTGTGTGCGTGTGTGCGTGCGTGTGTGCGTGCGTGTGCGTGTGTGTGCATGCGTGTGCGTGCGTGTGTGCGTGTGTGCGTGCGTGTGTGCGTGCGTGTGTGCGCGTGTGTGCGTGTGCGTGCGTGTGTGTGCGTGTGTGTGTGTGTCTGTCACCTGATGGTGTTGGATGGCCAGGAATTGACTGATGACACCCCCACCCCCCCTTTGCTATCTCTCTCTCTCTCTCTCTCTCTCTCTCTCTCTCTCTCTCTCTCTTTCTTACTCTCTCTCTCTCTCTCTTTCTAACAGGGTGTCCTGACAAAAGACTGATGGAAAATGCCAAAGTTTTCAAATATTTTATAGTCTGTTGGTGTCACTTAGAGAGCAGGAAAAGAATGCTGTTTGCATTTATTAATGTAAAACACTTGTTTAATAATATTTGAATATTGTTTCATTTTAAGCACATGCATTCTGTTTAATAAGATCTTCTTCTCGCCTTGTCTGTTAGTAACAGCTGTTCCACATTAGTCCTCCTAAGAGCAACATCTGTCCAGCACAAGTCTGCGTGATATCGGCACATGCCAGTGGTCTGCCTCTTCCTCGGTGCGCTAATGTGCTAAACGTGGTTCTTCCTTGGTCCGTTCCTCTGCTGTAGGTTTCTCGTTCTCCAGGTTAACTGGTGGTCACAACCGGAAGATGTGTTGTGATCCAGCACCAGCTCTCCCAGTACCACACCAGTACCGCACCAGTACCTCACCTTGTGGTGGGTGTGAGCCACAGAAGAGCAGACCCCTGCTATCTGATTCGCTGGAAAAGCCACCTCAGGCAAGCAGACCGTCGCAATCTGACACGATGCCAAACAGGCAAAACCAGACTACATGGGCACCTGCCGAGAGTACATTCCGACATGTGAGGAGCAGAGGGCCTAGGCACGGGACAAAGTGTTACGGCATGACGCTGCTCTCCGACACACCACACACTGTCGTCCCTGCACAGCACAATAGAGAGGAGGAGCCTTACTCTCTGCCCAATAGGAAAAGGGACAATTGCAAGGTGAACACTTCAGAGGTCAAAGATGGACAACATACATATATAAACACACCCACACATACACACACACACAGCACACACAGCTCTTAGGAATAAGGAACGCTCATCTAATCCAAGCATTTTTCTTCTTCCGATGTGTTTTAGAAATAAGGAACACTCACTGAACTTTCTGACATTCTGTATCTCTTGTATTTCTTGTTATATTTGGTCATATCTTTGCTATAAAGCGTGCTGTGTACTCTGGGGGATGGGGTACGGCGTTCTGAACCTTCACTTTAAGAAAGTCACGTCCACAAGGAGACGCTGATGGTTTATTGAACACTAAATCAAGGCACAGAGTGCATCATTACCACAAAGAGGTTAAAAATGGGGCAAAGCTTGGGGGAGATAATGGAGCCAAGTGAGACGCAGTGAGACACAGTGAGAAACAGCTGTGAATGCCAGAATCTCTCACTCTCTCACAGTGGAGCTCAATTCCCTTCACACTTATCACAAAGGGTTTATATTGTTTAAACCCCAGATTGCCGTTGTGCGTTATCGTTTCAGCTGTGAACATCCCCTATACTCCTAGATCTCGATATCCACGTCTTATGCGGACGCTGAACTGAACGAGCGTTTATCACGTCAGCAGGTTTATTGCATGATATCAGTCACACACTGCGATGGTCAGCACTAATGTGTAGTACTGTCCTCTGTAACAGTGGTTGGCCCATTCAGTACCACGGAATGCGGCATCGTAACATGCTTCTCCTTATCAAGGTCCCTTCGTTCAGTACCACGGACAGGGACATATGACGGTATACATTTATCACTGCTTGGACATCAATGTTCAGCAAATCCTGTTAACGACTCTCCAAGCACGGTCCAAGCGCAGGGAACCACAGAAACGTCCGAATCACAGCTTCCCGGACAGAAAGTTTTATTCCTTCATGGCAGGGACAGCCTCGGCTGACGGAGGTCCTCCACTTGTGGCGGTAATAGCCGGCGATCTCGGCGTAAAAGCCACTTACCTGACTGCTCCCCCCAGGCTGTTCACCTGTGCTCCTTCTTATTTACTTCCATATTTCTCTTTAATAATGCCTGTCCACCTCCACGTTCAGCCGGAGGTTCGAGCTTTTGCAACCTGAGATGGAGGGTCCCTTTTCTACCCCACCAAGCTGCTAGACAGGCGACGAAGCCTCCGTGGTTATGTTTATGCTTTGTATAATTAAGTATTGATTTAGGCTTTCCCAGCCATCTCTCCAGTGGAACAAGGAAGCCAGGAATCGCGCAGCAGGCAGAGTTATGCCTGTCCATTCTGCAGGATTTCCCAGAGGTCTGCAGGGCGATTGATCAAGATTGCCTTCGGGCCTGAAGCGGTCTTGACTGACGGCCCCCCCGACTCACCCACCAGGCCTATCAGCTCATGTCTGAGTTTTCTGGGGGATTTAGGAAAATACGGTTTCTACCGGCTATGGCTTTGATTGGCAAGAGCCTGTTTAAGGCCGGAGTTTTGGTCTTGGACTGTCTGGACTGTCACAGATGCAGGCAGGCATGGAAAAACACCAGGGGGTGTGTGTGGTGGTGCAGGAATGTAACAATCAGGCAAAGGCACAACACTGAATACTGTGGCTCATTGTGTGTGTGAGACTCCTGAACCGTCCAAACACGACACAGTTGTCGTCTTTACTCTCGAGATTATGTCATAATAACGCAGACACACACACACACACACACACACACACACACACACACACACACCCACACACTTTGGCCTCATTCTTTCTATGTATGTGATTAATAGCTCTTTTTTAACCAGCCAGATCATATGCAGTTCAGTATGAGTAGGTGGTGTTCAGGCTCCACCTGTCTGTGGTGTAGTTCGATATGAGTAGGTGGTGTTCAGGCTCCACCTGTCTGTGGTGTAGTTCGGTATGAGTAGGTGGTGTTCAGGCTCCACCTGTGTGTGACGTAGTTCGGTATGAGTAGGTGGTGTTCAGGCTCCACCTGTCTGTGGCGTAGTTCGGTATGAGTAGGTGGTGTTCAGGCTCCACCTGTCTGTGGCATAGTTCGGTATGAGTAGGTGGTGTTCACCACCTTTTTTCCCTGGAGAGTGTGATTATTCATTTTTATTGTGTTCCCTCCCACTCGTTACAGTCGGCGACGAGCATAGCCACTCCACGGGGAGGGGGCCGTGCAGGTCGCCAGAGTGGAGCCATTCACTCCGCGGTGAGGGAGTAATCGGGGAAAAATAGGATTTTTCAAATGCATGTCAACCCCAACCCCCACCACCACACACTTACTGTGATTTACGTGACTTAAATTCTGGATGGAGTTGGCAGTTGTTGTTGTCCGTGTGTGTGTGTGTGTGTGTGTGTGTGTGTGTGTGTGTGTGTGTTATGAGAAGAGTATGAAACAGAGAAACAAGCTGGCAGAATCAAATGATTCGGTTTCTTCTAGTGTTGAATGGGGACTTTAATTTCTGTTTCTTTTTAGTTCCAATCTCATCTGTATCTCTCACTGGTATCTGTTATCGGTATCTCTTACTGGTATCTATTATCCACATCTCTTACTGGTATCTGTTATTGGTATCTATTAGTGATATCTGTTATTGGTATATCTTACTGGTATCTGTTATCTTACTAATATATCTTACTGGTATCTGTTTTTGGTGTCTTTTACTGGTATCTCTTATCTTACTGCTTTTTCTTAGTGGTATCTTTAAGTGGTATCCTTTATTGGTATCTCATTAGAATTTTTTAGCGTTTTACAGTAGCTGTGAACACTAACGGCCTGAATCACTAATCGTGAGCTGGAGGCCTGAATCACTAACCGTGGACACTAGCAGCCTGATTCACTAATCGTGAGCTAGTGTTTGTACATGCAGCATGTGTGAAATCAGGCCAGCCGCAGTGATGCTCAGTATATTGCCGTCAAATTGAACAGCACTGGAAAAAATCACGAGTCAGCTCCTGACACACGACGGTTCAACAGTGGAGGGTCTCACATCTCAGTAAAAGCATGTAGAAACATGCATAGAGTTGTGTGTGTGTGTGTGTGTGTGTGTGTGTGTGTGTGTGTGTGTGTGTGTGTGTGTGTGTGTGCACTGCCGAGGTAAATGTAACAAAGCTCTCACTTGCTCTACACGCAGGACAAAATGCCTTGGAACAACGTGGCAAGGTGGGCGGAGCCGTGGGCGGAGCTTCCACACTGACAGCACCGCCCATCATTAACATGCATGTGTGTCCGAGCCTTTGTTAGCTGAGGACCCACAGCCAGTTGCCCTGACAACCCAGAGAACATATCTGAGGGGCAGGGGAACGTATTGTTTAATGAACTCCACCCATTTTGTGGTTGATGGGATTCACTGTAATTACACGAAATGAGATCGCAATCTAAATTGGAAACCAGATTATGCAGAAATAAAAATTTAATCGATTTTGAAGCGATCAGGCAAGGACTTGACAACCTGATCCTTGCTTTTATCGCTTCAGCCATCGACACGTTTACAGGTGATGGAAATGAAAAAACAGGCAAATTTAATTTGAAAAAAGTGACATTTAACAGTCAATTAATCCAAAGCCTTTCTGTTTTATAAGCATCAAAAAAGCAGGACTTGGACTGAATATCTGCAGTACTGCACGACCACAGTGCTAATAAAATCCCCCGTCCGTTAGTCACATGGTGCCTTGTTTAATTAGACTCTAATCAGGCTGTGATCAATAAAGATGAATGCTGCTTTGTTGCCATGGTCTGTGTGTGGTTGCTGTGATCGGTGGGAACGTCTCTCCTCTCTTCTGTAATGAACAAGGAGTGATGATCAGACGTGGACATCGCAAAGACAGCCTGTGTAATCAGACAGCTAATTTCACTTAAACATATTGTGATGGCTTCACTAAGCAGATGTGTGTGTGTGTGTGCGTGTGTGTGTGTGTGTGTGAGTGTATAAAGATCTTGCAGTGCACTCGTGGGACGCACAGGCTGGTGATGCCGAGCTTCATCTCTGGAGACCTGAAGACACATCTATTTTCAGAATATTTAAAGGACAACTGACACTGCTCCTTTATTGACTGACTAATTTAATACTTATTGTAGGGCACTATTTATGCTTTTTAACAAACTCTAGCACTTATTGTTTATAGCACTTATCATTGTTTAAGATAGACTTTCTAGGTATCAGCATTCATCCCTGTATTCTACAGTATTCTAGTTCATTGGTATGTTTAATTCTAACCTACTGTACTGTACTAGGATATATTCTATGAGTAAATGACAAAGCACTTTTGTAACTCGCTCTGGATAAGAGCGTCTGCTAAATGCCGTAAATGTAAATGTAAATGTCTCCGTCACTGTGGAAGGGATCACGTTGGAGTTCCTGCCGAGACGTCCAGGTCAATCTCTGCTCATCAGATTTGTGCCAGCGTCACCGCCCATCACTGTCTGGCAAGACTTACTTCCTTCTCTCTGTTTGGAGCCTCACCAGAAGCAGGAGGAGTGATCACCCATACACACGCTGTAACCCCATTACCCCGTGTGTGTGCTTTCACTCCATTACAGAGATGAGTCATCACTCATTCATGCTTTCACTCCATTACAGAGATGAGTGATCACCCATGTGTGTGCTGTCACTTCATTACAGAGATGAGTGATCACCCATGTGTGTGCTGTCACTTCATTACGGAGATGAGTGATCACCCATGTGTGTGCTGTCACTTCATTACGGAGATGAGTGATCACCCATGTGTGTGCTGTCACTTCATTACGGAGATGAGTGATCACCCATGTGTGTGCTGTCACTTCATTACGGAGATGAGTGATCACCCATGTGTGTGCTTTCACTTCATTACGGAGATGAGTGATCACCCATGTGTGTGCTGTCACTCCATTACAGAGATGAGTGATCACCCATGTGTGTGCTGTCACTTCATTACGGAGATGAGTGATCACCCATGTGTGTGCTGTCACTTCATTACGGAGATGAGTGATCACCCATGTGTGTGCTGTCACTTCATTACGGAGATGAGTGATCACCCATGTGTGTGCTGTCACTTCATTACGGAGATGAGTGATCACCTATGTGTGTGCTGTCACTTCATTACGGAGATGAGTGATCACCCATGTGTGTGCTGTCACTCCATTACAGAGATGAGTGATCACCCATGTGTGTGCTGTCACCCCATTACAGAGATGACTCATTACCCGTGCGTGTGCTGTCACCCCATTACAGAGAAGAGTCAATACCTGTGTGTGTGTTGTCACTCCATTACAGAGATAACTCATCACCCGTGCGTGTGCTGTCACCCCATTACGGTGATGAGTCATCACCCACGTGCACACTGTCACCCCAAGTACGGAGATGAGACATCGCGTGGGGGGTTCAGAAAGGGACCTTAGAGAGGTGGTGTCCCGTGGCTGATAACAGCAGGTTCCCACCCCCTCCTGAGACTAATCACGTTTAGGAAACGTATGATTTGCACTTTCATCAAGGTTTTTTTTTTTTTTTTTGCAGGCATAATTAACGACTGTCTGAGTTCCTGAAGCTCTGGAGCAGGAAAATAGAAGATTGGTGGTAAAGTTACAGTTGCTGGTGAATCTTACCAACTCAGGACTGATGTCAGGACTCTGAGGTTGGACGTGGATCCAGGCACAAGCACCAGGACTCTGTTATACTCTAGATAATACTGGGTGACATGGTGACGCCACGCCTCTGCGAAACCAAGCCCCTAATTATTAATCATTCTCATTAATTAATGTGTCTCATACATATTCAGATAAAAATGATCACTATCATTTTTGTCTTAAGAAATTAACGTTCATGAATTGGTAATTGATGTATTTAATGAAGGTTATTTCTTTTAGAGATCGGCAACAGACATATCAAGAAAACTTTGTGAATGATGACAGTAAATGAACACAAAACTGTCTGTGCATGCGTGTGTGTATGTGTGTGTGTGTGTCTGTGTGTCTGTGTGTGTGTGTTGTGTGTGTGAATTAAATTAATGTGAACAGCAGAATGATGTGTGTGTGTGTATGTCTTTGTGTGTGTGTCTGTGTGTGTGTCTGTGAATTAATGTGAACAGCAGAATGATGCATGTGTCTGTATGTCTTTGTCTGTGTGTGTGTGTTGTGCATGTGAATTAAATAAATGTGAACAGCAGAATGATGTGAGTGTGTGTGTGTCTTTGCGTGTGTCTGTGAATTAATGTGAACAGCAGAATAATGTGTGTGTGTGTGTGTGTGTGTGTGTCTGTGTGTGTGAATTAACGTGAACAGCAGAATGTGCGTGTGTCTGTGTGTGTGTCTGTGTGTCTGTGAATTAATGTGAACAGCAGAATGACACGTGTCTGTGTGTATGTCTTTGTGTGTATGTGTGTGAATTAACATGAACAGCAGAATGACGTGTGTGTGTGTGTGTGTGTGTGTGTGCGTGTGTGTGTGAATTAACATGAACAGCAGAATGACGTGTGTGTATGTGTGTGGGTGTGTGTGGGTGTGAATTAACGTAAACAGCAGAATGTGTGTGTGCGTGTGTGCGTGTGTGTGTGAATTAACATGAACAGCAGAATGACTTGTGTATGTGTGTGTGGGTGTGTGTGTGAATTAACGTGAACAGCAGAATGTGTCTGTGTCTGTGTGTGTGTGTGTCTGTGTGTCTGTGAATTAATGTGAACAGCAGAATGACGCGCGTGTGTGTATTTCTTTGTGTGTGTGTCTATGTGTGAATTATCATGAACAGCAGAATGACGTGTGTGTGTGTGTGTGTGTGTGTGTGTGTGTGTGTGTGTGTGTGTGAATTAACGGGAACAACAGAATGTGCGTGTGTATGTCTTTGTGTGTGTGTGTATGTGTGTGAATTAACATGAACAGCAGAATGACGTGTGTGTGTGTGTGTGTGTGTGTGTGTGTGTGTGCACGTGTGCATGTCAAAAACCTTCAGAGATCACATGCACAGAGGAAAGACACAAATGTGCACAAATGTAGACAACATAAAAAACGATGATCAAAGCAAGAAAACATTAATTCCG
>NC_137514.1:20700000-20702500 GCF_041902795.1 Electrophorus electricus | reverse complement strand
TCCTGCATTCCTGCAGATCTGAGAATTCCACACAACACTATTTTGTCATTCCTGCATGTCTGGGAATTCCACACAACACCATTCTGGTGTTTCTGCAGGACCTGGAACTGTCTGTACTCTGGGTTTATCCTGTTCTGTTGGACATGTGAACCAGTTTATTCGGAACTGGTTCCATTTGCTGCTTAAACCCAACACGATAATTCGAGCTTTGCGCTGAGACCCTTGAATCTTCCAATCAATACGGCACTACAGGATACAGGAGGCGGTTGGTCACCTTTCAAGCCTGGCGGTTTCCCCTTGGCTGGCGGCCATTTAAAACAGCGGCGCGGCAGGTTTGATGGTGGAGACCCTTTTGACAGATCCATCTCTTCTGTAGCACTTCCCTTCAAAAAGACTCCTGAAACCTTGTTGTTACTCTTCTACCTGCTTTCATGTTGGGACAAGACTTATAACAGATCAGACACTAAGTGGTTCCAGCTCTAGAACTTTTCGTTCTCAATATGTCAGTCTGTGCGATGAGATCGGCAAGTCTGGAGCGCCTCCACGTCTGTTCTCCCGGAGAGCGCGGCGTCATAAGTGTTCCGGGTCGAAACGGCGTGCGGCATGGTTAATCAAAAGGGTTCAGGAAACCGGAGACTTCACGGAATTTTGTTTTCAAGATGCCGCATGAAATTTACACGTCTGCCTGTTTGAACTTTGGCAAATGGGTTCGCTTCACACAAGTTTTGCGATGAGACAGTGAGAGAGAATGTGTGTGACAGAATATGTGTGTGTGTGTGTGTGTGTGTGTGTGTGTGTGTGTGTGTGTGTGGTGAAGGGTAAGAATGTCATTTATGTAGTAAATAAGATAATTAGAGATGTCTTTGAAGCAACATTTTGAATCATCTGAAATCTGGTTCAATTAAATTAACTTTTATTTACACAACACTATTAATGACAGATTTGGTCTCACAACATTTTACTGTAATATAGCTCTAATCCCAGGGTGAGTTTACTGTAATCTACATCTAATCCCACAGTGAGTTTACTGTAATCTAGGTCTAATCTCACAGTAAATTTACCTGTAATATAGGTCTAATTCCACGGTGAGTTTACTGTAATCTACATCTAATCCCACAATGAGTTTACTGCAATCTAGGTCTAATCTCACGGTAAATTTACTGTAATATACATCTAATCCCATGGTGAGTTTACTGTAATCTAGGTCTAATCTCACAGTGAGTTTACTGTAATCTAGGTCTAATCCCATGGTGAGATTACTGTAATCTAGGTCTAATCCCATGGTGAGTTTACTGTAATCTAGGTCTAATCTCACAGTGAGTTTACTGTAATCTAGGTCTAATCTCATGGTGAGTTTACTGTAATCTAGGTCTAATCCCATAGTGAGTTTACTGTAATCTAGGTCTAATCTCACAGTGAGTTTACTGTAATCTAGGTCTAATCCCATGGTGAGATTACTGTAATCTAGGTCTCATCCCACAATGAGTTTACTGTAATCTAGGTCTAATCTCATGGTGAGTTGGTGAGACAACGGGCGGCAGGTCGCCAGCTCCACCTGACCAAGCATGTTTCCGTCCAGGTCAGCGTGGCCCCCTGCCGGCCCACAGCCGAAACTTAGCCACACTTGGCATGACAAGGTCTGCCGGCTCCTGGCACCGTTGTGTTATGCATCATGATTGTCAACATGATGCTAATTAATGGTAATTAATGGTAATTATCTTGGGCAATGTTAATGAGAAAGGTCATGCTGGTTTTGTGGGCGAACACTTCAAATTAACTTTCCCGCCGCATTCCAGCAGAACAATGCACCACCAGATAGTTGGCGCCAATAATTAAACCCACCCCTGTTTATCAGAACCACACCGCTCCCGGTCCCGGTCCCGGCTACGGACTTCCACGCCCTGTGGTCCGCCGCGGGCCGTGACGCATGCTAGTCGGGAACACTCCGGAACGGGCGAGTCGGGAAGCGACTCGACGGCTGCCGCCCGCTGCTGTCAGGTAGGGAAGGAGGTTGGGAGGCCTGCAGCCGGTGGAGGAGCGGACGGAGGTCACGCTGAGGAAGGTAAAATAAGAGAGGAGGAGAAAGAAGAAGATGATGAGCGACTTCGGCACGGCGCTGCCTCGCGGACAGACGGCCGACTCTGCGCAAAGATTTATGAGGCTGCTCCGCGTCGGACACTGAGGTCCGCCGGGGGCGGACATACAGCCCAAGACTGGAGGCCAGCGTGGGAGGGAGAAAGGGAGAGAGAGTCTGTTGATAGCCTATTGATACACACTGCGGTTCAGCGGTTGCAGTGTAGACAACATGTCACCCTCGTCTGCTTCCCAGTGTTTTGTATTTTTCTGTTAGATCTTCTTTTCTGGGATGTTATTTTCGTGCGGATGAACCGAGAACAGGCTACAGGCTTTTAAATAGTGACTCCAAAATAATTCAGTGAGTTTTAATCATTTTATTTTTTATAATAGCTGAATGCTATTTGCAAATGGCTGAAGGAAATTT
>NC_137514.1:20682500-20692500 GCF_041902795.1 Electrophorus electricus | reverse complement strand
ACCTATCTCATTTAATTTAATATTACTGTCAAACATCCTTCTGGGTGACATTATAACCACCCTATAATCTCCAGTGATCATAAGATTATCACATATAACAGATTTATTGTCATTATTACCCAACCACAGCCGGTTAATAGAGTTAATTAATCCAGGATTTACCCACCCAGTAGCGTCCAAAGAACATGTCCGTGCATAATTAATCCATTCATAAAGGCTAGCATCTGATTTGTTTCAAATATTTACTATAGTCATAATTTCTCTTTAGGTTACTAACGTTACGGGGAACTATTTTCACTTTTGTTTTAACGAATCAAATCAGAGAATAATTTTGCGAGGAGAATCATGTTGCAGTCTGGACAGCATCATCTGGTAGTCCGAGACATTTCCACCAGGGTATCTTTGTTGTTCACGGGCACATGACTACCCAGAGTGCAGCAGTGATAGCGATAGTTGTGTCTTTGGCGCTGGTGGATTGTGGAAAATGGCAGTGGAGACCTGTGAACACTTGGCATGATGTTCATTTGCATGGCATTTCCTGTAAATGTGTGCATACGTTTCCTGCTGGAATGAACACGTCTCTCCTTTTAATGCACAACATTTAAACCAAGTTGAGATGCAATGAAAACATGGACTCAAGTTTACCCAGAAGCCCCTTAAACCTCCAGACCATCAAAGGAATAACATGCATGAAAAATATATCAGTGGTAGGAAGTGTGGGGAGATGGGTGTGTATGTGTGTGTAGGTGTGTGTGTGTGTGGGGGGGGGTGCAGGGATGGAGTGCAGTGTTCCAATAGGCAGTCTGGATTCCAGCAGCCATTATGTTTGGAAAGTGCAGTGGCCGACAAGGGCAATAACCAGCAGAGGAGACGGAGGTAACGGACACGGAATTTGGCGGACATCGTGTCCCATCGCTCGGGCCGGGGAATCTCTCTCAGCTTCTGACACGATCTGCAGATATATCTAATGAATCTGCAGGGAACGTTTGCACCTGAGGTGCGTTTGGCTCACCCGTGCACCCGGCCGTTCCTCGGGGCCAGCCCGGAATGTCACCCGGCATCTGGATACCCATAAATCTGCACGGGATTTTAAAGTCCCTAATTAAGCGGCGAGCATGGGGGCTTGTGTGACGCCAGCCTGTCTCATCCCTGCCGCAGACAATCGATGAAAGCGGCCGTCTGGAGAATCCGGTTAAACGGCGACTCGTGATTAATCTTTATAACCGAGTCCATAAACTGCGCTGACCCATATTTACAGTGGTAGGCCTGGGGTGGCGTTCCGTCATCTGCCGCTACATTGCTTTTTCATAAAGCATAATTATGGAGCACAGCTACGTGGGTTAAAGTTGAGGTTCCTCCTCGGAAAATGGCTGCCGGTGAGGAAATTAGTGTAAAGTGCAAATGGAAAATGACTTCAGGCTCCGGGGTATTACGCTGGGATGAGCCATCTAGGTCACGACGGTAAACAGGGCGTAAGGGAAATCTGGGATGAGAGGAGGCGTGGCGAGGAGGGGGCGGGGACATGGGCGTGGTCTAAGGGGTCTGGCCTGGTTCCTGCATTTATGTCGGATCTTTGGAATCTGACATTTAAAAAGGGACTCAGCAGCAAAGGGGCACTCTGAGTGCTGCCTCCTTACGGAAGTCTCCCCATAATCCCCTTTACGTCTCACATCCTGAAGGCGTCCTCTAGCTAAGAGATTCACAGTAACCTCTCACTTGCTCTGCTGAGATTGCTGTGTGAAGAGCCAAATCAAAAGGTCTTTACAGGTGAACAAAAAAAAATCAAGACAAAAAAATAGAAACACTAATTGAATGATCGTTTATGAAACATCTCACTGGGCACTAAATCACTGAAAAGTGATTCATTGACCAGGAAGCTTAAATCTCTCCACATAAAGGACAGCCGGGACAGCTCAATTAATTTGAAACAAAGCCCTCACATTAATAATCTCGCAGGCAAACACACATCTGGTTCCAGTGACAGTCATTCACCTCCTGGTCATTTAAAGCTGAACGTTAAAACACCTCTACAGTAAGTAGGAGAGGAAGGGTTAATGGCTTGCGAGGTGGATTGTGGGCATCCACGTCCTTGTAAACCTCGCCGGCCGCAGGGGCGAGACTCTGAGAGGCTCACAACCTCCTGAAGCCAAACAGACGAGAATCGCTGCTGTTTCACTTACTTAAGATTTCGATCAGTGTCGAAACCCGAGCGGCGGGGCAGCCGGCCTGGAGCCGGCTCCATCCCCATGCACGGGCCGTGCGGGAGCTCAAGACGCGCTCTTTCAGTGCTATAACCGCTCTGCCTCCGTTGGCACTTTCTGGACGGCCTTTAAAATGTCATGTTCTTCCTCGAGCTGCTTGGGTGAGAACACAACTGACAACCCCGTTACGAGCGAAACGGTTCGCACTCTTTTCAAACAGTGAAGAAAGTGGAACCATTTAAGGGCTTATAAATTTGTTCTTTATATCCTGTCCCGTTGAACCTGGCACCCGCGGATGAAATATGAGTTTCCAGAAGGGTCCGTATTGGCGGCCCCTGTGCCACCACGCTGAATAAATGCCACTTTGTCCTGCTAAAAACCCAGACAGCTGCTAAAAAGCTCTCCACTGCCCCCAAGCTCATCCATCTGTGCGGGATGTGCCAGAATCCTCCACCTGGGCTGGAGTGTGACCTGTTCAGGACACGTCCCGAAAAGTTTCAGCCAATCAGACCACCTCTAGGCCGAAGAGATCACCTCTACGCCTGTCCACTTAAACTTCTGATTCACTGAGAGTTCCACATTTAATCCTGCTCCTGTTTGTCACTTAATGCGTCGCTTGCCTGTGTATCAGTCCTCAAAACTTCAGCCGTAACTCCCCTTCTTACAAAATGAGAACTAGATGCTGCAATTCTTGATCATTTTCAGCTGATCTCCCCATTCTACCAAGCAGTTAGAAAAGGTCACAGCCTCTCAACTGCCGTCCTTTTTAAATACTCAGATCCTTTATGGACCATTCCAATCAGGTTTTTATTCCATAAAAATGGAACTGAGGCAGTTTTGTTATATGTCTTCAACAATCTCTGGCTCTCACAGTTAATCACGACACACTCATCACTCGTCTGTCGGCCGTTGGCATCACAAATACTGTCCTTGCACGATTCACCTCCTATATCTTAAATGGATCTTGGTTTGTTGCTCTTGGTAAATATAAACCTGTCATTGATACAATTGTGTTAGGAGTACTCCAGGGATCAGACCTAGGCCCCTTACTTTTCACTATCTACATGCCACCTCTTGGTGAGATCATTCCCAGTTATGTACTCCACTTCCGTCTGTGGATTTACACCATCTCTCCCGCTCTGTGTTCCTCTGACCATCTTTCAATACTACAGCAGCACAAACATCCAGCAGGTAAACCCCGACAAAACTTAAGCTTTTGTTGGTTCTAAATTCATTATTTCAAATCTTTACACTCAATCCTGAGGCCTCACTATTAAACCTTCATCTGAGGTTCAGAACCTCATAATTCTTCCACTCTTTCCCTTCTTTTGAACCTCACATTACATCATTGTTTTTTTTTTTTTCAACCTTGTAATATCATCCATATTCGGCTCACGTTCCATGCAAGATAACGAGATTATGGTTCATGCTTTCATATCATCCCAATTTGATTATTCTAATATTCTTTTCACCAGTCTCCCTAACAAAACCACCCGTCTACATCAATGTGTCCAAAATTCAGTCACTAAAACATTTGCCCACATCGACCTAATTTTGTTTCAAGTAACTGGATTCACATCTCAATGTGCATTCAGTTTAAACTTCTGCTGAGCTCCTCTGATGGTCCTCTGAGGTCCTCTGATGTAGGGCTAGGGTTATAGAGTCCTAGTGTCCTGCCCCCACACTGAGATCCTCTGATATAGGGTTAGGGTTATAGAGTCCTAGTGTCCTGCCCCCACACTGAGGTCCTCTGATGTAGGTTTAGGGTTATTATTCTAAGTTGTTATTATTAATATTATTATTATTATTATTATTATTATTATTATTATTAGTAGTAGTAGTAGTAGTAGTAGTAGTAGTAGTAGTAGTAGCAGCAGCATTATTATTATTATTATTATTAGTAGTAGTAGTTGTAGTAGTAGTAGCAGCATTATTATTATTATTATTAGTAGTAGTAGTAGTAGTAACAGCATTATTATTATTATTATTATTAGTAGTAGTAGTAGTAGTAGTAGTAGTAGTAGCAGCATTATTATTATTATTAGTAGTAGTAGTATAGTAGTAGCAGTAGTAGTAGTAGTAGTAGTAGCATTATTATTAGTAGTAGCAGCATTATTATTAGTAGTAGTAGCAGCATTATTAGTAGTAGCAGTAGTAGTAATAGTAGTAGTAGCATTATTATTATTATTATTATTATTATTAGTAGTAGTAGTAGTAGTAGTAGTAGTAGTAGTAGCAGTAGCAGTAGTAGTAGTAGCAGCATTAGTAGTAGTAGTAGTAGTAGTAGTAGTAGTAGCATTATTATTATTATTAGTAGTAGTAGTAGTAGTATAGTAGTAGCAGTAGTAGTAGTAGTAGTAGTAGTATTAGTAGCATTATTAGTAGTAGTAGCATTATTATTATTATTATTATTATTAGTAGTAGTAGTAGTAGTAGTAGTAGCAGCAGCATTATTATTAGTAGTAGTAGCAGCATTAGTAGTAGTAGTAGTAGTAGTATAGTAGTAGCAGTAGTAGTAGTAGTAGTAGTAGCAGCATTAGTAGTAGTAGTAGTAGTAGTAGTAGTAGTAGTAGTAGTAGCAGCATTATTATTAGTAGTAGTAGTAGTAGTAGCAGCATTATTAGTAGTAGTAGTAGCAGCATTATTATTATTATTATTAGTAGTAGTAGTAGTAGTAATAGTAACAGTAGCAGCATTATTATTATTATTAGTAGTAGTAGTATAGTAGTAGCAGTAGTAGTAGTAGTAGTAGCATTATTAGTAGTAGTAGCAGCATTATTATTATTATTATTAGTAGTAGTAGTAGTAGTAGTAGTAGTAGCAGCATTATTATTATTAGTAGTAGTAGCATTAGTAGTAGTAGTAGTAGTATAGTAGTAGCAGTAGTAGTAGTAGTAGTAGTAGCAGCATTATTATTATTATTAGTAGTAGTAGTAGTAGTAGCAGCATTATTATTATTAGTAGTAGTAGTAGTATAGTAGTAGCAGTAGTAGTAGTAGTAGTAGCATTATTAGTAGTAGTAGCAGCATTATTATTATTAGTAGTAGCAGCATTATTAGTAGTAGCAGTAGTAGTAATAGTAGTAGTAGCAGCATTATTATTATTATTATTATTATTAGTAGTAGTAGTAGTAGTAGTAGTAGCAGTAGCAGTAGTAGTAGTAGCAGCATTAGTAGTAGTAGTAGTAGTAGTAGTAGTAGTAGTAGTAGTAACATTATTATTATTATTAGTAGTAGTAGTAGTATAGTAGTAGCAGTAGTAGTAGTAGTAGTAGTAGTAGTAGTAGTAGCATTATTAGTAGTAGTAGCAGCATTATTATTATTATTATTATTAGTAGTAGTAGTAGTAGTAGTAGTAGCAGCATTATTATTAGTAGTAGTAGCAGCATTAGTAGTAGTAGTAGTAGTAGTAGTATAGTAGTAGCAGTAGTAGTAGTAGTAGTAGTAGCAGCATTAGTAGTAGTAATAGTAGTAGCAGTAGTAGTAGTAGTAGCAGCATTATTATTATTAGTAGTAGTAGCATTATTATTATTATTAGTAGTAGTAGTAGTAGTAGCAGCATTATTATTAGTAGTAGTAGCATTATTATTATTATTATTATTAGTAGTAGTAGTAGTAGTAGTAATAGTAGCAGTAGCAGCATTATTATTATTATTAGTAGTAGTAGTATAGTAGTAGCAGTAGTAGTAGTAGTAGTAGTAGTAGCATTATTAGTAGTAGTAGCAGCATTATTATTATTAGTAGTAGTAGCATTAGTAGTAGTAGTAGTAGTAGTATAGTAGTAGCAGTAGTAGTAGTAGTAGTAGCAGCATTATTATTATTATTATTATTAGTAGTAGTAGTAGTAGCAGCATTATTAGTAGTAGTAGTAGCAGCATTATTATTATTATTAGTAGTAGTAGTAGTAGTAGTAGTAATAGTAGCAGTAGCAGTAGTAGTAGTAGCAGCATTATTAGTAGTATTCGTAACATATATGCACTTAGTTAAATGAATAGGATTAAGTTGATGATGTCTCAGGGTTAGTGAACAGACATAATGGGTGAACACTGGAGGGTGTTTTGTATTCTATAAGAAAATATTATTTTGTTCTGACCCCATAAATAAATAAATAAATAAATACAGAAACATTTTATCTGTGCTGAGTACAGGCTGGAAGTTCTAAGGTCAAAGTGGGATACTGAAGGTGGTGGAGAATTACCAAGCTGAGCTCCTGTGGGACTTCCAGATTCAGAAAGGCATGATGGTGACGACTAACCAACCAGACACAGCAGTCGTGGGCAAACAGCAGAAGAGGGTGATACATGTGTTGATCCTGAGTGACAGAAACGTCTGGGAGAGGGAACACGTAAAGCTGGAGAAATCCCAAGGACTGAGAGAAGAGCTGGAAAAGATGTGAAACTAGGGGCTGCAACATCCGAGATCCAGAAGTGTGCAGGCCTGGGAACAGCTAAGATACTACACAGGACCCTGTAGCTACCAGAACAAGTGGGGAATTTAGATAGATTCTTTTAATCATACAATTAATTTATTTTCTTAATTGAATATTTTAGAGTGAATAAATTCTGTCATGTAGTTGTTGCGTTTACCTTGAATGAGGGTTAAGGGTCTTGAACAGGGGACCAACAGCAGCAGGACATGAAGTGGCAACCTTCCGATTAAAGGACAAGTACCCTAACCACTGAGCCAACAGGGCCCAGTGACCACTGAATGGCACACAATTGAGCTTATGTGAATTTTAGCAACATACCTGCAGTGTTAATTAAAAATGAGTTAAGTGAAGCAGTAGGACTCCCAGTTAGTGAGAGCCTACCAAGAATTCCTGATGTGTGCTTGTAGGCCCAGCTTTTCTGAGAGAGTACGTAGGCTCCCAGTTAATCAACGTCTATAAAATAATTAAATAATAGTTAACAGTCATTAACAAATTATTCTGAAATGTTCTGACATGTCAGCCTGGCTGAAGGTATCGTTGAGGCTAAATTCTTCTGTGAGCTGGTGTGATTATTCATGGTACTTCCAAAAAGAGTTCAGAGCTAGCAGAAGAGGATCACAGGTCAGGTTAGAGTCAACGAGCGTTATTGAGCATTATTATATCCAGATCATAATTACTTAATATTATGCTAATTGGAATTCAATACTGAGTGAAATTCAAGTCCGAGTTTGGTACCATTAACTTTCATCGAAAGGCTTCCCTTATTTAAAAAATAACTAAAAACTATAACTTCATCTTGTTAGGAAAAAGTTGTTTTTCTGCACTGTTCTGTGCCTGTTGGAGGGGTGATACATCTAACACAGGGGTGATATGTTCAGAACAGGGGTGATATGTCTAATACAGGAGTGATACATCTAACACGGGTGATACATCTAACACAGCGGTGATATGTTCAGAACGGGTGATATGTCTAATACAGGAGTGATACATCTAACGCAGGGGTGATATGTCTAGAACAAGGGTGATACATCTAACAAGGGTGATACATCTAACACAAGGGTGATATGTCTAACTGTTGCTTCACACACACACACACACACACACACACACACACACACACATCCTACACAGACATGCATGCTAACACACATACAGACCCACCTACACACATATACATGTACACCGACACACACAATTTACACACACACACACACACACACACACACTTACTCACACACACTCACCCTCCAACATACACACACACACACACACACACACACACACACACACACACACACACACACACACACACACACACATCCTACACAGACATGCATGCTAACACACATACAGACCCACCTACACACATATACATGTACACCGACACACACAATTTACACACACACACACACACACACACACACACACTTACTCACACACACTCACCCTCCAACATACACACACACACACACACACACACACACACACACACACACTTACTCACACACACTCTCCCTCCAACATACACACACCCATGTATGCACACACACTCACCCTCCAACACACACACACACACGCACACACACATGACCTGTAATACAGTGCCACGCTCCACGGTAGAATCTCAGACTCTCAGACATGCCGTTCTTCCTCTCTGCTCCCACTGGGTTTCTGACCCCCTCTACCCCCTCTAACCCCTGGGGCTGGTGTGGAGGTTTTCTGATGCAATTGTTTCTAAACTTGCAGCACAATGAGTGGAGACATTTGAGAGGTTCTCTCGTCTGTCAGCACCTCGGCGCATGCCCTAAGGTCTTGGGTCAGGCAGGGCGAAGACACACCACAGTCCAGTGCTACGTCGACACAGATCCAGGGATGTGGGCTTGCTGGGATGCCTGTGATAGTAGTGTGTGATTGGTCCGGTATATAGAACTGTTCACCACTATAACTATAACGGCTTGTTCATTTAAAACAGCGGCTTCAGATGCGCTTAAGTCGCACAGTTAAGCCACACCCATCCCTTAAGTCAAACCCTTCCGCAATACATTATTACATTTAATGTTTCAAATGTTTCAAATCTAACACAGTCTTGCAGATTTCTCCTTTGTAACATACAAAGGATTGAGCTGTTCAGGTGCTTGTGCAGTCGCTTGTGATCAAAGCTCGACTACTGCAACTCGCTACTCACTGGTCTTCATCTAAGAGCCATCAAACCTCTACAACTTGTCCAGAATGCAGCAGCACACCTGGTCTTCAATCTTCTGAAGTTCACACGTTACTCCACTGTTGCGGTCCCTTCAGTGGCTTCCAGTAGCTGCATGCATCAGATTTAAAACCTTGATGCTCCCCTACAAAGCCAAAAATGGACCAGTCCCTTCATTCAAGATGTCAAACACCAGGCTTCAAGTTTCTTGGAGACAAGCATGGAGACTGTTCTCTGTCCTGGCTCCTAGATGGTAGAACTTCCGCTTGCTGTCCGGACAGCAGAGTCCCTTGCAGTTTTTAAACACAGACTGAAGACTTGTCTGTTTGTGGAATATTTAAATGACCACTGACTCTGCTCCTATAATGACTAACTAAAACTCTAGTATTTATTGTAGGGTTTTGTTAATTACACTGATTGTTGTCTGTTATATAGCTTATATGTGTTTTGCACTTCAATTCATCAGCAGTGATCCCTGTATTTCTCAGTATTCTAGATCATCGATTTGTTGGACTCTAACCTGCTGTACTGTACTAGGATGTGTTCTATTATTCTCTGGACAAACGGGTCTGCCAAATGCTGTAAATGTAAATGTGGTGTTTATATGCAAATTAATTTGGACTGCCTCCTTGTAAAGTGCCTGATTGGTTAATACAGACAGACTGACTGTCTGACAGTTTAATCTTTAAAATACTAGGAGGTACAAAGAAAGGTTTCATAATGGCAACTGGATAACCGGCTTTGGAATAATGCAGTAACAGACCTGAAGGTTAAAGGGTAAAGGGGTTAAGGTCTGAACAATCCTATACAGAAATACACACACACACACACACACACACACACACACACACATAAACATTTATGTTTTGAATTGTTAACAGCCTATAATGCAGAACAGCTGTCATATGAATTTCAAAAGTTTGTGTATCTTAAGAGCCAATTCTGTTATCTGTCGTTTCCTGCTGATGGACCGACCTCTAGGGGTTACGCAAGACAGGGCTCCGTCTGTCTGCAGGTTTACTGATGTGACTTCTGCACAGTAGTTGCCACGAAGCACCACAGAGATGTGTAGTAAAGGGGACAGGAAGGAGTCTCACGGAGAAAGCCTGAGAAACTGTCCCTGAGAAATCCTTCAGGAGAAACCCTACATGGGAAACTATCACTGAGAAAC
>NC_137514.1:20675000-20677500 GCF_041902795.1 Electrophorus electricus | reverse complement strand
GAGAAAAGAAAGACCTTTGACCTTTGACCTTTCTTAACTTATCAGATCCAGACACATCAGAGCGCTTTGTTTACCTTGATGGCGAGAGATGAGTGCAGGAGGTGGGAGGAGCATCTCTGTTGCAAAACAACAAAACAACAACAACACACACGCACACACACACACACACACACACACACACACACACACACACACACACACACACACACCTAAAAAAAACACATCTAAATGTTCTCAACAGTAGCAAGGCAAAAAGAGCACATGTGCTTTTAGACGCATAGATGTTTCTTTCTCCTTCAGAAAAATACATATGTGTCACGTCTTATGCCCAAAAATAAATAAATAAATAAGCAAAAATGAAACAGACAGTTAAATGACGGCAGACAAACGTGTGAACGTCAGTTCTGCTACATGGTTTCATCAGTAGATAATGATTCATTTCTCCTGGTAACAAGGAGCTTTTTGAATGTGGGTTTGCATGTGCAGGATTTAATATGTGAGTTTCAGGGGAAAAAAAATGTTTCTTGCCAAAAAGGTCGTTTCATACATCTGTATCTAACTGTTACTGCTGACATCTGTCAGCTGTGATGAGTTGGGTTGTAGGGGTCTGTGTTGTGTTATAGGGAACTGTGTGGTGTCATAGGTGTTTGTGTTGTGTTGTAGGGGCCTGTGTTGTGTTGTAGAGGTCTGTGTTGTGTTATAGGGGTTTATGTTGTGTTGTAGGGGTCTGTGTTGTGTTATAGGGGTTTATGTTGTGTTGTAGAGGTCTGTGTTGTGTTATAGGGGTTTATGTTGTGTTGTAGGGGTCTGTGTTGTGTTATAGGGGTTTATGTTGTGTTGTAGAGGTCTGTGTTGTGTTATAGGGGTTTATGTTGTGTTGTAGGGGCCTGTGTTGTGTTATAGGGGTTTATGTTGTGTTGTAGAGGTCTGTGTTGTGTTATAGGGGTTTATGTTGTGTTGTAGGGGTCTGTGTTGTGTTATAGGAGTTTATGTTGTGTTGTAGAGGTCTGTGTTGTGTTATAGGGGTTTATGTTGTGTTGTAGGGGTCTGTGTTGTGTTATAGGGGTTTATGTTGTGTTGTAGAGGTCTGTGTTGTGTTATAGGGGTTTATGTTGTGTTGTAGAGGTCTGTGTTGTGTTATAGGGGTTTATGTTGTGTTGTAGGGGTCTGTGTTCTGTTATAGGGGTTTATATTGGTTGTAGGGGTCTGTGTTGTATACTTGGAGAAGTGCATTTTGGGAAGGTGATGACACACTAGGAGGTGTTTTTCCTTTCAGTGTTGGCGAGGACCATAAACAGAAACATTTCTCAAGAGGTGCTCTCAATATAACTGCTGCTTTAAATGTGTATATATAGGCTACAGATTTTAATATGTTCAAAAAGTAAAACCATTAAAAGCCTGGAAATGGCACAGTAAACATGGGTGTAGTTTTCCTAAGAACAGTTCGTATGGCATGATGTCATCTAACAGAATCTTAAACGACGCCCACGATGGTTTCACTAACCTGTACCATAAATGCACGGCTGGCGTTTGTAACAAACTAAGCCAAACTAAGTGAGTATACTGGGGGACATGTCTCTGTGTTCCCACCCCGCACACAACAGCGGCTCCAAAACGGTTCCCGATCCGAAAACTCTATTCAAACATATACGCAATCCAGTGGGTGTATAAACCTGAATTGAACAAAAATACAGCGCTGAATTAGACTTCTGTACTGGCTGTGCCATAGAAGTAACCTTGTAATGGTGTGACTGGTTAATCTGGGGAATTCTCTACTGGTACAGTGCACATGTTCACAAGAACAGAAAGTTAGACAGACCGTGCATGCCAACACCCCCTTCACAAACCCAGTCAAAGTTCAGCTGTCACTCAAAATGAGCCCAGCAGTGGGAGAGTAAACACCCATCAAATTCAGTGGGAACAGCAGGAATTCAGTGGGACCTGTTTACCCTGCGACCACACGCAGCCGGCATTCCCGACCGAGCTCCGTCCAGGGCGACGGGAAGAGATGGGATGAAAGCGTGTGGCGTGCCAGAGGCGGGGTGTTTTGGAACGCTAGCCGACCGCGTAGAGGGAGAGGGGGAGTGGAGCACTCAGCCATCCCTGGATTACCGAGACCTCTCCAGAGAATCGATCTGTTCCTTTTTTCCTCTCCCATCCACTGCCATGTCTTTTGACTTTTTTATCTCTCTCTCTCTCTCTCTCTCTCTCTCTCTTCTCAGCACTTTTGGCCAAACCCATGATGGGTCCATGCCTGTGATGCTGTTGTTGATGGTGTGACGGAGCTTTTTTGGGATTATTCCAGCTCATGGCGTGTCTGTCCGTCTCCGTTCACTGCCTCTGTCTTAATATCTCTCTCTGCGTGTCTGTCTCCATTTCTGTCGTTCTCTTTCTCTCTCTCTCTCTCTCTCTCTCTCTCTTTCAGGGCCCTTACGTTGCGCAGAAGGACCGCCCTCCCCGGAACCTTTGACGCTCGGAGATGAGCGGGTCTGCGTGGACC
>NC_137514.1:20625000-20665000 GCF_041902795.1 Electrophorus electricus | reverse complement strand
AGAAAGTATACTTAAATAAAGTATACTTAAATAAAGTATACTTCAGTGCGCTTTTCTTTACAATCCTGCATCAGTCTGTCAGAAAGGCGGAATGGAGTAGTTGTGCCCGCTAAGACCTCGCGGAGTCGCATTCAGCGCCGCGACGCCTCCACAAGTATTCGCCATTGAACGCGTTCTCGCGGATGCACTCTGCGCACAACAAACCATTTTCCTTGTCGGTAGAACGGAGGGGGGTTTCGGGTGTGGCACGGGGAGAGAGAGAGAGAGAGAGCGAGAGAGAGAGAGAGAGAGAGAGAGAGAGCGAGGCTTGTGATGCCTTCCCAAACACTTGATTGGCCACTAACTGCGGGTATTGATTACAAACTCAGACTTCTTTGATGGCAAAATTCGGACATTGTGTAACAAAGCACCACTCTCGGACAGTGGCGGTCTAATCAATTACGATCTAGTCCTCGTACAGTACCTCCATTTGTGAGATCTCGTCATGGTCCATCAGACATAAATGCTGCAATTTTGCCAGACATGGCGGAATGAAAGTACTCTGCAATCAAGAGAAAAGCGTTGCATTTTCTTTATGAAAACAGGCCCGTGGAGAAACCCCCCCCCCCCCCCCCCAAAAAAAAAAACCACAATAACGATTCGTTCATATTTTCTGTCCATGAGTGAAAATTTATTTCCATGTACAAATTCAGGGGCAAAAATCCACTCCTGGATTAGCTGTAATCTGGAAGAATGCAAGGATTAGCAGAATGGGAAGGGGCCACAGGAAAGAATTCCACACGCAAGGACAGAATTCCACACGTTGATGGTGAAATAACTCAGGATGCGCCCCAACGCATCATTAAAGTGACGATTCCAACCGCAGTGATATCGGAGTATCTGGTGCAGACGTAAAATACAGAATGCATAACTAAACGTTTCTAATAATGTCCTTTAGGCAAAATTTGACTTCTGACCACATCATCTGTTGGTTGGAAAGCAATCCACCCATCTGGCGTTCCTGTTCCTTAATGTTTCATATTATTTTTGATCACAATAAGATCTTGCACCAAATTTAAAATAACAAAAATTGATGTCATACAGAACACAAAGCTTGCAGTATAGTTTTATATAGTATCGTTTTTTTTTTTTTTTTAAATTGGCCTATTTTCCAATAAGGACGCTAACAGCATAAATAAATCATAGTTCATACTAATGAAATTGTTTATAGTAAAATCAGGGTTTATGACACATTTATTTGTTTCCTAAAGGATCCAGATCGGATTGAATCATTGCAGTCGTGGGACCCAGTCAAGAGTATTTAGTTTACTGACAAACGGGATTTTAATTACAATGTCTATACTGAAAGACATAGCACGTACGCAGCGGCTCACGGGTGAAAGAGAAAACGTATTATTATTATTATTATATTGCATTTATTTATTTATTTAGTTAGTTAGTTAGTTTCCAGCACAAACGTACAAAATGGCCTGCGCGACGCCGTGGCGTTGAGTCACGTCGTGTCTGTGCGTAAGCGTAACATCTGAGCGCAGCCCGGCGTCTGCGTCACTCGTGGCGGTCATCTGTCGCCCGAGTCGGCGCTCTGCGCTTTATTTTTAGCCCTGGAGCGGTTTGCCATGCCTTCGGCTTTCGCGAGTGCCTCGGCCGACTCTGCAGAACAGTCGCGCAGCGCTTGGGACGGACGGGGGCCCGCGCGCGGATGAACGCGGTGGCTGTTAACTGCACACTGCTCATCTCGGCGCGCGGACATCGGTACGAAGCAGACAAAGTGCCCGTGACCGACCGGCAGCAGAGCACAGATTCCGGATGTTATGATTCCCCCCCCCGGGGAGTTTCAGCCCCTCTGAGCGAAATACTGAACATATCACATAATCCCAGCGACATCAGAAACATGCGCCGCCACTGGGGTTTGGCCCGTATACTCCTGTGTGTGTGTGTGTGTGTGTGTGTTTTCACAACGGATTCAGGTACTCAATCAGATCAGAGGTTATTAATATTAATAAGAGGTTATTAATATTAATAGTAGTCTGTTCCATGTGAAGAGGAGGGTAGAAAATGAAACTGAATATATATATATATATTTAAATATGGATTTAATATAATATCAAAATAAATATTTTGTGCCTCAGGGCAAACACATTATTATTATTATTATTATTATTATTATTATTATTATTATTATTATTATTATTATTATTAATGTGCAGAAGAGAACTATCATGATCTTAATGATTTATAAGGGTGTTGCACATAAATGAATTATAAACCCATTTTTAAAGCCCTTCTTTTCTGTATAATACTGTAATCTAATGATCCACAGTTAATCTGCATTAACAACGGTAAGCAGCATTTCTGTTTGTCCACAGACATGTTGGTCTCCCCCTTTGTGTGGTAATTCACACATCTATGTGTAATTCGCACTTGCATATGATCTCTCTGCCTTTGTGATGATTTGGAGTCTTTATAAAGGCAGAGAAAAGGTTTCTGTAAAATCAAAAATAGATCAAAATGCACTTCTCCTGCAGCCTACGGCAGCAGCGGCTCACAGCCACACGTTTTCAGCCACGCTGGCGGAGGGTTCCCCCGGCTGTCCTGTCGTCTCCGTGGTAGCGGGCCGGGACCGATCGCGCGGCCGTGGGCGGGTTGCTCGCTGGTCTGGCATTCCGCCTGTAGGCCCACGTGTTCCGGTCCGCGTCAGGGAACGGCGCCGGGCCGCTTTTTCACAGCCATTGGCCTGCTAAGGTTGCCATGGATACCAGTGTGATGTAATCCCTCTCCAGATGACCAAAATGTTTTAAGAAATTAGACAAACCTGATGAAGTGATGTGGCGAACCCATGAGGCACATGTTTCATAGTAACATAGTTTGTTTCATAGTAATTTACTCTATAAAACTGTATAGCATAAGATCTGAATGTATCAAATATAATTTGTGTGTAAGGGCTATATGAAAAATATGTCGCTGTATATGAAAGAGACCATAATCATATAAATAATGTTTCAAGATAACGTCAGGGTTATTGTGCATATGGGATACATTAGATCTAAACAAATTAAACCAAACATTAGTGATTGAAGACACCTCATTAGGCAACAAACACACTGGCACCAAAACCTCAGTCACGTGACACATTTACCGCCATAGAGACGAGGGGAGTGCACGCTTGAATGGACAGCTTGTGGCCTGCAAAAAAGATGCCATGCACTAGCAGGTCATTGCTGAAAGGAGGGAGATACAGAGCGAACTGAAAAGTGTTTGAATCAATGCCTTCATTTGCTAGGGGTTCCTCAGGGGTGGCTTGTAGGCCCCCCAAGGTTCTGGTACAGGCTTGTTGCTGTAAAATAATGGCCTGGGCCTGACACCCACCTCTCTTTATAATAAATCAGCTGAAAGTGTATTAATAGATCATTTCATTTTCTCCTGCTCTCGCGCTCTCTCTGTTCGTTCTCGATCTCTTTCTCTCTCCCTCTCTCTCCCTCTCCCCTCTTCTCTCTCTCTCTCTCTCTCTCTCTCTCTCTCTCTCTCATCATCTCCTTTCTCTTACCATGATCAGTGTTCTTCCGTAGTCGAGAGAGACGCTAAACAAATCCCCTAATCAAGAGATCCTTCCATGTACTGATAAATATGCATTCAGTACGCTACCCTCGTACCCAAACTTTACATCTGTGTCGCTTTTCATGTACACACACTCTCTCACTGTCACACACCCACACCCACACACACACACACACACACACACACACACACACACACACACAATTTCTGGTAGAACATATCAATCATTAAATCAATTAAAACCAACCAGAAGTAGAACACGCAAGATTTAGACTAATTAGATAATTACATGTTTTTTTCTCTTCCTACATTTGTGAATACTGAACCCAATTTGACCAGAGTCACCTGCCTCATTCACAACCTGTAATGGGAAATGACTGAAGATTGCAAAGAAAGGATCAGATTCCACAACAGGGAACACAAAGGAAATTACATCAGAATGGAATTCTACACATTTATCTGACACTTTCACCCAAAGCAACTTACAATCATGACTAAACACAACTTGAGTAATTGAGGGTTAAGGGGCCAACAGTGGCAACCTGGCAACCTTCTGATTACTAGTCCAATAACTACCTGATTGTCCAAATGACATCACAATGGAATTCTACATTCTACCTGGTTGTCCAAATGACATCACAATGAAATTCTACATTCCACCAAATACATTCTGACTTTGCAATTTTTCTTATATTCCCTCAAAATATACGTTCATACTGGTCCTGTGTTGTCAGGGGCTTAGAAACCTAACAGCTCCTAATGCCTCACTGAGTATCAGAGACTAACCACTCACTGAGTATAAGAGACTAACACCTCACTGGAACTGTTCAGAGGCCTGGTCTTTCATCAACAGTCTTCTTTTCAAATACTGTGTGTGTGTGTGTGTGTGTGTGTGTGTGTGTGTGTGTGTGTGTGTGTGTGTGTGTGTGTGTGTGTAACTCTTGCTATTGTAATGATGGTCATTTAGTTCAATTTGAGCCATTTCATATCCACCCTTCATGCAAATTCATATATGCAAATCCGCATATGCTTAAAGGGTGTTACGAATATTCTAATGAGTCCAGACTTTAGACAACAATCATAGCTGTCTGCATTGAGCTTCGAGATTTAGCCCATGGTATTAAATTAATCCCACAATGAACACGCACCGATTACACATCCATACACAGCGTCCAATTACATAGGATTATTCCTGAACTCTCCAGACAGCACCTACACTGCACAGATCATTAGAACAAGATCGCCGTAACGATGACCTGTGGCAGGACCGTTGTGTTTGGGTCGGTGCGTCGGGTCTGCTCTTAAGTGACCTGAGCAATCCAGAACGTCGCTGCCACCCTCCAAGCAGACGTGTGCTTTGATCCAGATAAAAGTGTGTCATACAGTCCAGAGAGACACCAATGGAAAAAAGAAATAAACCAAGACAATATCGAAATGCATGGAAAACCCATCACGTCCCACCGAGCACCGATTCCTGTGCTGGGTTTTGTGTTTGATCTTTTCAATGCTTGGAAAACCCATCACGTCCCACCAAGCACAGATTCCCGTGTTGGGTTTTGTATTTGATCTTTTCAATGCTTGGAAAACCCATCACGTCCCACCGAGCACAGATTCCCATGTTGGGTTTTGTATTTGATCTTTTCAATGCTTGGAAAACCCATCACGTCCCACCGAGCACAGATTCCCGTGCTGGGTTTTGTATTTGATCTTTTCAATGCTTGGAAAACCCATCATGTCCCACCAAGCACCGATTCCCGTGTTGGGTTTTGTATTTGATCTTTTCAATGCTTGGAAAACCCATCATGTCCTACCAAGCACAGATTCCTGTGTTGGGTTTTGTGCTTGATCTTTCCAATGCATGGAAAACCCATCAAATCCCACCAAGTTTTGTGTTTGATCTTTCCAAATGTGCCAGGAAGTGAAAGTCTGTCAAATCAGGAAGCAGGCTTGTCTCTGTGTACCGCTGTCCCTCAGAAGGACACGGAGCTGCGTCTGTCCCTTTACAGAAGAACACAGAGCTGCGTCTGTCCCTTTACAGAAGGACACGGAGCTGCGTCTGTCCCTCAGAAGGACACGGAGCTGCGTCTGTCCCTTTACAGAAGAACACAGAGCTGCGTCTGTCCCTTTACAGAAGGACACGGAGCTGCGTCTGTCCCTCAGAAGGACACGGTGCTGCATCTGTCCCTTTACAGAAGGACACGGAGCTGCGTCTGTCCCTTTACAGAAGGACACGGAGCTGCGTCTGTCCCTTTACAGAAGGACACGGAGCTGCGTCTGTCCCTCAGAAGGACACGGAGCTGCATCTGTCCCTTTACAGAAGGACACGGAGCTGCGTCTGTCCCTTTACAGAAGGACATGGAGCTGCGTCTGTCCCTCAGAAGGACACGGAGCTGCGTCTGTCCCTTTACAGAAGGACACGGAGCTGTGTCTGTCCCTTTACAGAAGGACACGGAGCTGCGTCTGTCCCTTTACAGAAGGACACGGAGCTGCGTTTGTCCCTCAGAAGGACACGGAGCTGCGTCTGTCCCTTTACAGAAGGACACGGAGCTGCGTCTGTCCCTTTACAGAAGGACACGGAGCTGCGTCTGTCCCTCAGAAGGACACAGAGCTGCGTCTGTCCCTTTACAGAAGGACACGGAGCTGCGTCTGTCCCTTTACAGAAGGACACGGAGCTGCGTCTGTCCCTTTACAGAAGGACACGGAGCTGCGTCTTTACCGAGGCACTGAGTGACAGCGACATGGCGTTAACGTCGTGGGTCTGTCCATGAGGAGGAGAGCGAGAGAGAAACAGAGGAAAGAGAGAAAAGAATGACATGGAGAAACACCAGCAGAACAAACCTGTTAGCGGTCCCCTTTTTCCTGAACACTGGACAAACGTGTCCCTAACATTCTCAATTCTATCGGATCTCAAATCCTAAAATTCCAGAATTCTTCTAAAAAATGAACATTTTATCTTTGGAACATTTTGAAACTAGAAAAAAACAAACCTACAGTGAGAATATAGAACAGCACAGGCTGGTTTTGAGGAGTCATTTCATCAAAAAAGAAGAAGCCAGGAATCATTAAGCATGGCATTGTGGGAATAAAGTGTGCGGCCATTAGCGTGCGCACATTGCTAACAAACGTTCCGAGGTGTGGGAGAAACCTTCAGACCAGCGTATGATCGTGTGTAAACATGGACAACAGTGTGTGTGTTCAGCTCCACATAACTCATCTCCATAAACCCTGACCCAACTCGCAGATCAATAAAACATCAATATCCCAAAATATCCATTTGACCTCTTGACCTGGTGCCGGTTGACCTCCTGAGATTTAATAGCGCAGGCGACCTTTAGCAGACACGGCCGTGTGGGACAGCGTTACAACCTGTTTATGGCAGCGGTTGTCATGGAATGTCCAATCACGGCATTCATTATCGGTTACTAGCAGCTGTGTGGGCCAATGACCCACAATGCTTTGTTGCAACGAAGATTAAAAAAAAAAAAAAAAAAAGACAGGGCACTAAAGTGTCCTCGCAGGACGTTTGGGTGGTTTGGTGGGCATAAATAAATGCGGCTGTGACCAGGTAGGGATGAGGTCGTGGCAGGGGACGTGGCGTTTATTTTTGGACTGTATTTTTTTAACCCAGCAAGCGCCACGTGAAACACAACCTTTCTGTAAACTTCACGTGGGCACGTAAAGATGCGTCCACGTTCTCACAATGGGATTTGGACCACAAACATTAGCCCAATAAAAATATATTTCCCATACAACTAAATACAACTATTTCATTTTTCCAGTAAGAAAAACTTTAGTTGTGACTATTAAATGTGAATCAGACAGTTGGCATGTTATCATTTATGGAAAATGATACACTTTAAAATAATTCAAATAATTAGTCATATCACAGTTATGTAAATATGAATTTTATTCCCATCACAGTGATCAAGAATAATAATAATAATAATAATAATAATAATAATAATGTTTGAAGTGTGATTTATAGTGGCATGGCAACCCTGTGCTTCGCTCGCGACTGTGACAGTTTCCTTGGCTGTGAATTTGGCGCTGCCATTCCTGCGTGCTCGCTGCCATGACGACACTGCCACTCCACTGTCGTCAGCTGGCTCTCTGCTTTTAGGCAGAATGGGAATGGTTCATCTGATTGGACGGCACCTAACCACACCCGTTGATCATGTGATTAACCTCTTTTTTGAATTCCGCTGCTCTTTGCTGGATTGGTGCATCTGCGCCAGTCGTGAGAATAGTAGTCAACATTTCTGCCACGCCTACACCTGTCTGAGTCACGATATTACGCCTTATTTCTGCCACGCCCACTCTTGTCTGAGTCACAGTCTTCTGCCTTATTTCTGCCACGCCCACATGGGCCTGGCCTCGTTTCTGCCACGCCCACACAGATCTGCATCACAGTCTTATGCTTTATAAAACAGAGCCTCCATCTCTCTCTCTCTCTCTCTCTCTCTCTCTCTCTCTCCTCTCTCCCTCTCTCTCTCTTTTTCATCTCTCATTCAACACACACACACACACACTCACACACACATCCAGAATACAATAGTAAACAAAAGGAACTGAAGAAAGTTTTCTGGCGCCTGCCTACGTCACGGCCTTTGTCTGCCTTCGGCGTCTACATTAAGACAACAATCTGCCTCCCATGGAGCGGAAATTGCCGGCCCCGCCCCCTTCCAACCGACTCCATCTCTCGCTGGAAAACAAATGCGTATTTACAAGAAATATCTGGCAAACGCAGCCGAGGAGAGGGAGCGAAAAAGGGTCGAGAGAGAAGAGAGAAGAAGGGAACGTTTGCTGAGAGCGGATAGCCTGTTAGCGCATGTGTGTTCTCAGACACGAATGTCCTGTGTGAGTGTTTGTAGTGTCATGTATGAAGATTATTGCTCTGGCGCGTCACTGTGTGTGCGTGTTTTGAATGTATAGGTGTTTATTGCATGTGTTTGTTGTGTGTGTGTATGTGTGTGTGTGTGTGTGTGCATCTTTCTGTGTGTCAACATCCATTTTTAGCTCATCCCTCTCAAAGAACAATGAAACAACATCCCCTAAGCCTTGAGAGAGTTCCATAAACCGCAACGCCGCAAACACAAGCTCCGTTTTGTGTTCGACAACCTGAGCATGGCACCATTCGGATCAGGTCCTGCCTGCTTCTCCCTGCACTTGTCTGCCCCGGAGTTCCAACACAGACAAAGTGTCTTCCCTGTTGTCCCAGTACAGACGGACCACAGTATCTGCTCCGGTATCCCAGTACAGACGGACCACAGTGTCTGCCCTGGTGTCCCAGTACAGACGGACCACAGTATCTGCTCCGGTATCCCAGTACAGACGGACCACACTGTCTGCCCTGGTGTCCCAGTACAGACGGACCACAGTGTCTGCTCCGGTATCCCAGTACAGACGGACCACAGTGTCTGCTCCGGTATCCCAGTACAGACGGACCACAGTGTCTTCCCTGGTGTCCCAGTACAGACGGACCACAGTGTCTGCTTCGGTATCTCAGTACAGATGGATCACAGTGTCTTCCCTGGTGTCCCAGTACAGACGGACCAGTGTCTGCTCCGGTATCCCAGTACAGACGGACCACAGTGTCTTCCCTGGTGTCCCAGTACAGACGGACCAGTGTATGCTCCGGTATCCCAGTACAGACGGACCACAGTGTCTTCCCTGGTGTCCCAGTACAGACGGACCACAGTGTCTGCTCTGGTATCCCAGTACAGATGGATCACAGTGTCTTCCCTGGTATCCCAGTACAGACAAGCCTAAGCGATGTTGCAGTCTGCACTGCAGGAGCCTGGAGAGCGAACGTGTAGCCAATTGGTTCGACCCGCTGAGTGAAGCACTGCCTCACTTCTGGAAAGCTGGCATCAGTTACCAGAGAGTCAGAAACACACACACACAGAGAGAGAGAGAGAGAGAGAGAGAGAGAGAGAGAGAGAGAGAGAGAGAGAGAGAAAAACCGGCCACCCAAATGTTTTGCTTGTCTGAGAGCTCCGTGGTTGACCTTGCTAGAACACGCCTACATGACCCTGACATTTACAGACTCAACCATGACCAATTCCAAATCCACAAACATAGCAGATATTGGAAGAAATTAAAATATTCATAAATATGAATATTAATAAATGAGACATAAAAGCAATTCAGACAATCATATTCCAGGACTTCCAGCACAACCAACGGACTTCTCATCAGCACCTGTCACCACAGGATTCCTCAATGCAATTTCACTCATAATTTGGAGATAATGACCCAACATTTCCCAAATGGCATTCCTATTTAACACCCTTTCACGGGAGAGTTGCATGAGAAACTCAATTTCTTAGTTTTTTTTTAATCATTCATAAATGAATAAAATATTAATAAATGAGACATCAAAGTGACATGGATGGTTTGTTGCTGAATAGCATGTTGCATAAATGATGGCATTGTACGTAACGTCCTCTGTCGTGTTTTGTCTTCAGCTCTGGTTTTCTAGGATAAAAGATAAACACAGGAGCAAGCATGTCTGATTCAACAGGCCAGTGTCACACAGGAATTATTACCTGTGGTAAAGGTACTTGCCTAGTAGCACTTAACAGAATCAACTGACAATTACATCTGAGTAATTGAGGGTCTTGCTCAGGGGCCCACCGGGAGCTTGGCACTGGTAGGGCTTGAACTAGCAACCTTCTGATTAGAAGTCAGATATCTTAATCACTGAGCTACCAAAACCCACTAACCAAGCCTGCTATCCACATAACACCGTCCAGCGCAATTCAGACTAGCTCTGATGCTAATACGTCTCCCTGCAGAAGTCTTGCTGAGATCGCAAACTCATCTGTTTCTCCCTTTGGAGTAATTACACATGGTATTGTATTACTGTGCATAGTCGGGCCGGCTCGGGGAAATATCATTGTCATTTCACCTCGATGAGCACTGTCAAACGCCTTTTCCAAGTCAGTGGAGCACTGGACCGCGGTGAAGCTGCTTCGCTAATGAGCCTCACAGCCGGGATCCGCGTTACTGCGGTGCACTTTGGTCTGGAGCTATTATGGCTGTCGGTGAGCCAGGGATCAATTCTGTTAATCATTCTTTTAAGGATAATTCTGCTCATTGTGATAGCTGTTTTACTGCTTAGACTAATTCCACAGTAATCGCTGCTTTCAGAAACGTCTTCCTCCCTCGGAACTGGTTCTTTATTTAATGTCATATTACATATTTCTAGGATAATATGGTCCGACCCACAGTTGTTGATTACTTCTTTGGTATATTAACTGCTGCAGTTCTCTTTCCTCATTTGTTCTCAAATCTAATAAAATAACGGCAGGTGCTGTTCCATTATCGGCGACCGCTCGAGTACATTTTTGAACGGGTCAAAGCAGGTCTTCACTCATTCGCCGGCACCATGGAGGGTCCGACCGCGTGGAGTCTTCTGTCTCCCGTTCACTCCGCTCCCCCATGCCTGGCTCGGCACCGAGCCTCGTCTGCTGGCCCCAGCCTCATCCCGTGGCTCGCGGCTCACGTCCGCTCTGTCGTGTGTCTGGTAGAACGTTTCTTGACAGCTCTTCCTTTGCAGCCACTCTGTGGTGGCTTCTGGATCCTGGTCCTCCAGGTCTCGCTGTTTTGAAGGAGTTATTTGGTGATTACAGCTCTGTGGTCTGACAGTCTAACTGTCAAAGCAGCATTGTTTCTATTCTACTTCTTTTTGAAATCAGTATTACAAGCAACCTGGTTGCATTCTTGTAGTGTGTCGGCAAAAAACCTGCTGCTTCTGTTTGTGTGGTATCGGAATGTGAAGCCAGTGTTTGTGTTACGAGCCTCTCCAGGAGCTGGAGACCCACCCATGCCATCATCTGGAGCTTGCGTCTCATTTGTCCAGACTCATGACTCAAGGAAGTGGCGTGGTGCAGTTCCTCACTAGTCTACTGCGTCAGGATCCATGAGGACTCTTCTGTGTTCCTGAATTCTGAATTCAATATCCATGTTCTGAGTTTGACAGACACTTGCAAGTTCCTGAGCCCAATATTCGTTTTTATTTCGTCTGTCGCTGCATAATTTGGTTTCCTGCAGCACAGATGTCTATTGCACATAATACTGCATCCAGCTGTCTTCGTCTCTGTGGGGTCTGGGAGGAGCATTCATCAGCCAGGCCAGCATTGCTCTCTGCTACGGGTGGAGTTAGGGGGCATGGTCCACACGGTGCTGGTGGAGTGGTTAGTTCCAGGGCATGCTCCACATGCTAGTGGATGCTACACCTCTGGGGCTCCAGCGTGCTCAGAGATCCGACACATCTTCTCTTGACATGGAGGTCCATAAAACCACCAGGAAGAGACGTCCTGCTTCTTACAGCTAGGAAGACTAAGAAAACTACAGTACACAGACCACTGAGGCAATGTGGTATCCCAGATTATCGACAGAGGTGCACGAGAAGCCTCAAAATCGCAGCTCTCCCGGCCTGCAGGTTTCTCTAACACCACTGTTGCTGTGAAATCAAATCGAGACCCTTTAAAATACTGTCTTATGATTAAAAAAGCTTTTTCAACTCACCGGGCATCTGGAATGGACAAAAGAACACCTTACTAATGTCAACACATTCATGGAAAGACGTGAAACGTTTATGTGAAATAAAAGTACAGTTTGCTTTCATCCAGCTTACCGGCGACAATTTTGAACGCCACACCAGGGCCCAATTTGAGTGCGATTATTACAGCGGCATGATGCGGCCCCTCCTTCCCATAGTTATGAGAATTCCTATGGAACGGGACAGCCACACGCACCTTTTTTTTTCATTTCAACCGCGTTTCACCAACATCCGTTTAATTTTGGCCGTGACGGCACCAGTATTGCGACAGTAATCCGGCATGTAAACGGACGGTGTGACTGAACTCTCTGGTCAGCAGGAACGACAGCAGGATCCGAACCCAAGGACCACAGGATGGTGTGACCTGTTTGTAATCGCTGAATGATCTAATGAAATCCAAGACACATAAGAAAGAGCTCAGACCCCCGTACTTTCAAACGGAAAGCGGAAGGCGGTTTGTACCTTTAATGCACATGGTAGGAATTTGGTAGGGGGGGGGGGGTGTTCCCTGGTTTTGTAGAACAAAGGATACAGCAGACGCGGAAAGACACAGCTGTACTCTACTCAAGTGGGAGAAGCAGCGTCTCCATACAAACACACATGGAGATGATGGGGAGGAGCCAAAACAGGCCAACGAGCCGAGCTGTCAGCAGGGACACGCCCCCGGCATCACCCGGACGTCATGACGCGCAGCACCACCCAAACTCCTTCACCCGAGACAGGGTGCGGCCTCCTTCCAAGGCTGCAGGCCTCCTGTTCAACACCGTGATTCAACTAATCAGAGGGCTCCCAGGGGCTCGTCAGATAGCATCTACGCCTTCTCAATTATCCAACTTTCTCCTTGATCTCAGCCTTTCATGGGCGCCCCCCTCCCAACCTCTGGCATGCAGCCCCACCCACAAACTCGGCCACACCCCCACTGCAATTGTCAGTTGATTAAAAGCACTTTTTAGCCGACAGGAGTTACACAGAGACGTTTATATTCATTTCCCACGATGCAACATGTTTAATGCATTTGTCCATTAGCTGGGCGGTGTTCAGGGTGACCTCGATGACGACACCTCAGATCAAGCTTGAAGGAGGAGGACGCAGACGCGCACGCACACACACACACACACACACACACACACACACACACACACACACACACACACACACACATACACACACACACGCACACACGCACGCAGGCACACACACACACACACACACACACACACACACATACATACACGCACGCACGCACGCACGCACGCGCACACACACACACGCACGCACGCACGCACACACACACACACACACACACACATACATACACACACACACACACACACACACACATGCTCGTGCATGCCTCAGAGCAATTAATAGGGCAGAGGACAAAGAGAAGATGAAGGTAATTTTGATGGTGATGGCGATTCATTTAAATGAAGTGCACTGTTGAACCATGTGGAGACGCAACGCTCTGTCTCAGAGCAACAGATGTGGGACCGTCAGCACACATTATGCCTAACAGTTCGCTCCTCACGGACCACCGACCATAAAAACCTGCCATTCTGGAACAATCTCCGACAAAGCGTACCTTTCAAACGCAGCTTTGCGCTCCACGTCCCTGGAGTTCTACGCGGAAAGAGCATATAACCCACGGCTGCGAGCTGCAGCCCACTCAGGGTAAAGTCCACAAGTCAGAACCGAAGTCCGACCAGCTGTGGGCGAGAACGAATCTCCCCCGTCTTGGTCACATGTCAGAACCGCAGTCTCATGAGATGAACAGCTAACGGGATCCACAACGAGCTGACCCATGCCGAAAAACGAGGACACGAACCCTCAGCCCTCATACGGTAAGGGGCGGGGCAAACCCGTGGCCACGCCCTCCTCTCAAATCCGTTGCCATGTCTTTCTCCTCTGTCTCCACTATGCAACAGGACTGGGGTCCGGTACCGAGCCTGTAGAACGATGCAGGCCTGGTCCATTCCTTCGGCCCACGCACCGGTTCTGAGCTCGGCCATTTTGCCCAGACCATGGGAGAGAGAGCGCATGTTATTTCAGTGACCCATCGAGACAGAACACAGCAGGACAGCCAGCACAAGGTCTATTCTTCCAGTCCACTGGAGGCCATTTTACAAATCAGTTATTAATCTAATGACCTTCAAAGGATTCATATCTGGATTATTCATAAATAGATCTCCGTCCAAACGAAGTAAAATGAAAGAAGTAACAAAAATTAGAAATGAAACCACCCCCCACCCCCCCCCCCCCCCCCAAAAAAAAAAAAAAGATTTTGGAATAATCACAGGAATTGCAGGTGCAAGCAACGTCACAGCGATCCTGGACGCATCGCTTAGTGTCCTTAACGCTTACTGACGCTCCATTTCATCGCGACCCACCCGACCGTGAGAGTTCTCTCCCAACAGAAAGACACACACACACACACACACACACACACACACACACACACACACACACACACACACACACACACACACACTGGCTGTATGAGGAGCATCGAACATCACTTACAAGAAAGCACCGCTTTATGCAAATTATTTGAATGGGGATTTCAGACCAGGTGGTCGTAACAACAAACGTTTGTTTCCATTGTGAACAATCGTGTATAAGAACCTGACATCATATTTATTGATGACATAAACATGTTTTGGTCAATATAGTGCAATAATTGCAAAGCAATCAAAACTATGAAAACAATAAGGGGGAGAATGCTTGTATAAAAATAGGTGTTACAGTAAAATATCAGTATTACACAACATAATTATTACTTCAGTTATTATTTATGAATTTTCGATAACATATTAAAATACATATTAAGAATGAATATATATATTCATTTTTAATATATAATCATCTCTCTAATGGTAGCGGGGACCCTGTGGTCTTCTGTTTTCCAAAAAAGTGCAGAGAGCATACAAAGACACTTTCAATTCTTAAATCTTGAAATGATGCAGAAGTCTCTCTTTGAACTGGGGTACGGGCGAGGGGAAGGATATGGGGGTGTGCCACCTCGGAGAAAAAAAGAGTCACTTGTACAACGCAAGCTACAGGAAATGATCAGGAAGTGGAAACAGAAGGCGATCGCTGGCCTGCGGGACAGGAAGTATAGCGACGGAGGAGGAAATGATACCGTGATTACATGGCAAGAGTATACGATAAATACAGAACTTACTTACAGACATGAGCAGAAGTATTTGTCCTGCACACTTAGATGCACTGGGGTACAGTGTTCTGTCAGGGTGTGATTGGGTCTCTCTTTTTATTGACTTTGTTTTGTTGTGTTTTGTTATGTTTTTTTTTTTTAATATATATAAACATTTTGTGTGGTTCACAATATCTGCAAGGTTAATACTCCTGAAAATGTACTTGGATTAATCTGTACACCTAAGATTACGTGTATTCAATCTTCAACTTAAAAAAATAGACTTTGCATCAGCGGGTTTTATATCACAACTCATGCTTTTCTCATCCGATTTTGATTTTGTTTTTGTTTTTATTTTTGTTTTTGTAATGTCATGTAGCTTTGAAATTAAAGTAACACAGTCTGGCACACCCCGTGGTAGGACTTTGTCATATTTTCTTCGGAGATGCTGTCTCTCATGTTTGAGACTGTACAGTAATGTGGGAAGGGATCGGGGTCGGGGTTGGGTGGGGCTTTTGCGGTGCATGTGCACAGACCGAGGTTCAAAACTGGCTAAACGTCGTCTGTTTCTCGAGGACTTCGAGGTAATCCGGCTCCACCTGGAGTTTTGCCTTGAGTTCCAAATACTCACTTCTGTTGGCCTCCACGTAGACGGTGGTCGGCGCTGTGCTGTAGAGAAGCGTTTCCCTTATTCCCTCCGGGGGCAAAAACTGTCGCCTGACATCGAAGTTCGGGTTGTATGTGTACGGCCCAGGGGCCGTGTACTTGTAGTCGTACCTGCCGCCGGCTCCGGTCGGGGTCTTGTCCGGCTCCAGGATGCCCCTGAAGAAGTGCTCCGCGTCCTGCACGGTGGACGCCTGCTCCGGGGGCTCGATGGTGCTGACCGTGTATGTAGGACTGCGGGACGTGGGGTCCCGCTGCTCCTCGGGCGGGGTCCGGTAGCTGGCCTTCAGCTCGCGCAGGTCAGGGTAGTCTTCCACGGTGTTGCCCTCCCGAGACCTGTAGATGGGGTTCTTGCACATGTGGCCCAGCGGGTGAGGGATGTACTCGTAGACGTGGGCGGCTGGGGGCTTGACCTTGGGCATGGCGCGGTTGCTGTACAGGCTGTACTGCAGGTTAAAGGAGCTGACATCCGAGTTGTTGGTGCTGGTCCGGTCGCTCTGTGACTTCTTGCGGCGCTTCACCACCACCACGAAGAGACCGGCGGCCACGAACACAGACATGATGAAGACAAGGAGGAGGCTGAGGATGAGCACAGAGAGGGGCACAGTCCCCGACGCTGGTCTGAGCCGCGGGGGGACCTCCGCCGTGGTCGCCCCGCCCTCGGACGGCTCCGGCACGGCCGTGGTGGCGACCGCCACGTCCGAGTAATCCGGACAGAGCTGCTCAGACAGGGTCCCCCGCAGGTCCCGCCCGGCCAGCCTCTTCGGGGTGGCGCACACGATGTCGTTGACCACAGTGCCAGAGTTCAGCTGCTCCAGCCAGATCTTCATGCCCACGGAATCGCACGTGCAATCCCAGGGGTTCTCGAAGAGGTCGATTTGCAGCAGGGCCTTCAGCTGGTCCAGAACACCGCTCACAGGCAGGTTCTGGAAGTTGTTGTTGCGCAGGTTGAGTCTGGAGAGTGACACGCTGGAGAAGATGCCCCCTGGCAAGGTCTTCAGGAGATTGTTGTTGAGGAACAGCAACTGGAGGTTGGGCACCACGTGAAAGGTGCCGCCCACAATCTCTTTGATCTTATTGTACTCTAAATACAAGTACTGCAGGTTCTGGAGCCCAAAGAACATGTCTGCTGTCAGCCTGTCGATCAAATTCCCGTTTAAGTACAGTCTGCGCAGGTTAATCAAATCCGCAAACGCTCGGTCGTGTATGAGCGCAATCCTGTTGTTCCCCAAGTGCAACAAATCCAATCCCTCTGCCTCGATGAAGTCCGAGCGCCGCACAACCGGGATGTAATTCCCTGTCAGGTACATCTTTTTGGGATTATAGGGTTTGGGCCTCAGGTCCGAGATGTTTTCGATCTTCCTCTCCTGGCAGTTGACGTTGAGCCCGAGGTCGGAGATCTGCAGGTTGCAGGTGCAGGCCGTGGGGCAGTCCAAAGGCACAGGGGACTTGGTCTGGAAAGCGATGATGGGCCCGTAGTTGTAAGGGTTGGGCGGGATACGTGAGGTGGGCTTGGAGCGGGTCTTGTTGGACTGGCGAGTGCCCTTGGTGGGTCTGGAGGATGACCGGAGCACGGCCGAGGATGTGGCGGAGGCCGTGGCGCCAGCCGGCGTGGTCTGGAAGTACCCACCAGTGCTGAGGGGCGGGGGCGGGCGTGCCTCGTACTCAGAGATGGCCCTCCGCGGGCACAGCTCCTGCTTGGACACCTCGTCCAGGTCCCGGCCGTGGAGCCGGAAGGGTGTCTCACATACCACCTCGCCCACCAGCGCCGTATAGGCTATGCTCTCCAGCCAGGCCTTGAGGGCGATGAGCTCGCATGAGCAGTTCCACGGGTTCTCCTCCAGCTGCAACTCCACCACCTTATCCATGTGCTCCAGGAGCCCCACATAGGGGAACACCTTCAGCCGGTTGCCCCTCAGGTCCAGGTGCGTCAGGGGTACGTTTCGGAAAATGTTGGCTGGCAGGGATGACAGCAGGTTGTCGTTGAGGATGAGCACGGTCAGGTGATGAAGCTTAGCCAGGGCGCTGGGCTCCACCATGCTGATGAAGTTGTAGTCGATCTGAAGATATTCCAGGCTCTCCAGACCGGCGAAGGTATCGTCCCTTAGGATGTCTAGCTTGTTGTTATTCAGGTGCAGTCTCTTTAACCCCTGCAGTCCGTTAAAAGCCCCAGTTTCCACTTCGGAAATGTCATTGTTCCCTAAATGCAAAATGGTGACGCCGGTGTAGTTGATAAAGTCATTGAGGGACAATTTTTTCAGCAAGTTCCCTGTCAGTAGAAGGTGGTACGTGGGAAAATGCGCCGGGCTGATTTCTGACAGCCTGACAATGCCGCGGTTCTCGCAGCTGATGGCCAGGAGATCCTCCTTTTCCTCACAGGTGCACAGATTCCTGCAGATCTCCCCGTAAGTGTCGTACATCTCCGCGAGGTTCAGGGTGGTGGTGAGCAGCAAGGCTGCTGCTCGTATCCACACATGCATCTTCATGGGATTGAGCGGCGCAGGTCAGAGGAGTGCCGATCCAGACGCCCGTGTCGTCTGGAAAATGGAGAAAAGGCCGTCAGTGACTTTGAAATCAACATCTCACCATTTTAACGTCAGCACGTTAACCAACGCATGCTTCTGGATTAAACCAGTCATATGGATTTAAAAGCCTTGTTGCAGATTATGACAACCACATTGTAATCGGGATTTCACATGGAAATGTGCAATAAAGCTTCTCTGTTTATCGAGAAGTTAAATAGTTACAGGCTAGATCATCTAATGACACTGAAATAATCCGATTTTTTAAAATACCATATTAATAATTTGTGAATCAAAATGAAATCAAATCAAAATAGTAAAAAAACATCTATTATAATGAAATGCTTTGTGTGTGTGTGTGTGGGGGGGGGGTTTCGTGCTTTCTTAGGTCATTTCACAGTTATTTATGCAACACATGCAAATGAATTAGAAGAAATACAAACGCCATTTCAAATATAAAAAACACAGTCTCATCCCGGGCAACAACGACGCAAATCCACGTAGTTCACCATAACGCGCGCGGCGGCGGGCGCAGAGGAAAACCCTCCCGATCCCATTCCCAACAGAAACGGAGCAACTAGCAGGAATTCGCTGGGAATTCGGGAAGGCACTGCGCAATTTGGGAACGCATACCAAAGAAAGTATCGCACGGAATCTCGAACTCGAGAGCTGGAACATCGGGACCGTGGGCCAGTCGCCCACGGATCTTAACTGCTCCGCACCGTGCCAAGGGCTCGAACTTAACCGCGCGCCGCTTATGCCAGCAGAACGTACATTACACATTTAACTTGGCGTCGCTTCAAACGTGCGAAAATACCTCTGATCAAAACGAACCGCGGTTACGAAGAGGCGTCTACAGTCATCGCGATTAACGGTCTCGACTCACCCCGCATAGCCGACGACTTCGGTTTGGTAATGCAACTCACGAGGATCGAGTTTTAGCGTTAAAAAAGAAAGTAAAAAACAAAAAACAAAAAACGACTCGACATGGAAAGAATGCGTTTACATTACGATTCCCAGTTTCTCTCTTGCAGGCACAGAAAAGCAAACCCCGCTGATTGTTAGCGCAAAGACAGACACATCGTGTCCCTCCGGCGAAGACGGCGCAAAACCTACCAGGCGACGTCATCGGTTCAGTACACAGGTTCCGTCGCGATGAAAAGCGAAGTATTCGATATTAAAGCATTTTGTAGGCGATCCGGTACGTGCGGAAGAATCTCTCATGATTCATGCAAATGAACACCTCTCTCTCGCCCTCTCTCTCTCCCTCTCTGGTGCCGAAGACACTTGCCGACGCACGCGCACACACACACACACACACACACACACACACACACTCACACACACACACACACACACACATACATAGAGAGATAGATAGCGAGAGAGAGAGAGAGAGAGAGAGAGAGAGCGATCGGTACATTCGACTTCCCTTAAGCGTATCAATAAGCGAAAGTATATCTTTATATGCCAAAGTCAGGAAGACTTGTTTCCCCGGGCTACCCTTTGACGTAACTGTGCAAATGGTTTACGAAGCAATTAGTAACCACGGCGTTAACCTGGAGTTTGCGTTCCTTGGCCTATAAATACATGGAAATAAAATATTTAGAAACTCACATACGCTTTAAAACAGACAAATTAATACTCTGCAATACGATGACCGCCGAAATACCTTTTTTGTCACATCGAAGAAGAAAAAAATAAAACTTGTGAGATGCAAGCATGTGGAAATTCTTAACACAAACAGCGTAGCCCGTTCAGACAGTAGTGCAACTGTTCAGGCGCCAGACATTCCCAATTTTGTATTCCAGTTACCCTCGGCTGCAACCTTTAGCGAGATCCATTTCAGAACCACGGACAGTTCCTCGCTCCCCGTAGGGAAAAAAAAAAACATCGTTTCCTCGTCCTTACCGGGCTGCGCGTTACGAATGCGCCAACATCACGACAGCGGCGCATCCACAACCCCCCGCCCGGAGATTCTGCTCCCCCGTTTTCTCCGACTGTAAAATCCGTGAAGTGTCGGTTCCGAGGTTTTCAGTCCGGCTGGCCAGCCGCAGCCTCTCATTCGCCCGGCGCGCAACGTGACGGCCAGTTGGGAAAGGCGGGTTTAGCGAATTCCGACGCGATTCTCAAACGGCAGGGTGAAAAATGTCCTTATCGAAAGCGTCCGTACGAACGCAGCCGGTCCTCTCCGTGGTCCCCCGTTATCCGGTAAGTGGTACGGCTTGCAGGCGGGCGCTGTGCGCGCACAAACACGCTGCCTTCCCGAGGTGTCCGCGTTTCCACCATCGCACTGCTCGCACGCAACCGGACTACCGTACCTCACGCGTCATGAAGCCTGTTTTTTAAGAAGGGGGGGGGGGGTGTTGTTGTTGTTGTTGTTGTTATTTTTGTTTTTGTTTTTATTCGAAAACGTTCAGCGAGAGTCGGGCTTTCTTCTTCGGAGCACGTCTATATTGCGTTGCCATCCTAACTAGTGTGTCAAGTCGAGAAACTTGGACTGCTATTGGCTCGCTGTTGCTGGGACTGGCACCAGATCAGCTGCAGATTTAGGCAAGGAACGGAATTCCGCACGGGCTAAAATGCGGTGTCGGCGCGTGGGTTACGGCGCACGGATCGATGTTGAAGCTTGACTTTGCTATTTGGAAAAAAGAGAAAGGTACTATGCATATATAGAAGAGAGAGAGAGAGAGAGAGAGAGAGAGAGAGAGAGAGAGAGAGAGAGAGAAAGAGAGAGACGAACCCGTAGAGGGCAGTGCAAGGCGATAAACGAGGACCGTGGCGTGTGGATCTAATACAAGCTTGTCATAAGGCGAATGAAGAGCACGCGCTGATGATGTCTGTATATATGAAACACACACGCAGACACGTCACTGATCCAGTAACACGTCACTGATCCAGTAACACGTCACTGATCCAGTAACACGTCACTGATCCGTGCCGCGTTACTCCGACGCCCTAACTTACTTCAGTCCACAGGGCGCCGGGAAAAGCACTGCTGATAACAGCAAAAAATTAAATCTCTCTCTCTCTCTCTCTATCTCTCTCTCTCTCTTCTCTCTCTCTCTCTCTCTCTCTCTCTCTCTCTCTCTCTCTCTCTCTCTCTTTCTCTCTCTCGCTTCTCTCTCGCCCCCCTCTTTCTAATTTAAACTCAAATTGCAAATAGCTTTATTGGCATGAGTTGTAATCAGTATTCGTTGCCAAAGCGATTAACAAAACTATTAATAGTAAAAGTGATAAAAATGTGAATAAAAAAACGGAACAGAATAAAGAAATAAAATATATATAATAAAACGTCATACATACACCTAGACGCCCACATACACGTAGAGAAGAAATATGTGTTATGTAGCACACATACAATTAAATCTATATATGGTGGGTTTAAGATAATTGATTGTTTTCTCAAATAGTGTGCCAATTATGCACTGATATTTTTAGAATTTAGCACATTATTATTATTATTATTATTATTATTTATTATTGATTCAAAAACATTATTTGTTTTTCATTAATGTTTTACATACATAAGAAAATTAATATAATTATATATATATTATTGTTTCATAAATATTTCAATATCGCAAAGTAATATTTTGTTTACACATTTGTAAATGACCTTAAACGTTTTCCTACACACATACACACACACACGTGTGTGTGTGTGTATGTGTGTGTAGGAAAACGTTTAAGGTCATTTACAAGTGTATAAACAAAAAACTATATATATATATGTATGTATATAGTTTTTTGTGTATGTGTGTAAATCCAGAGATTCCAGGTGAGTAACTGCAGTGTACTGTAGTAAGAGATATAGAAATATTCAGAACAGCAGTAAAGTACACACACACACCCACACACACACACACACACACACACACACACACACACACACACACACACACACATACAAACATCAGATATAATGATATTCTAAACAGTAGTAAAGTACACAGAGTTTCCAGAGAAACAGGACGTTTCAGACAGAGGACCTTCGTCAGCTGTGCAAGCAAAGTGCTTCTCTTTCAATATATGACATCACCTATCCATATGTTTAGCCTGCGAGAGCTCAGGTCATCCTTCACATAGGCACACACTCGCTTATCTCAGGATCATAACGCACTTGAGGTTCCTGGGAGGGTTACACAACACTCCATTCAAACAGCCCGCATTAACCACTGTCAGAGGTAAGAACACTCCAGTGACAATCGAGCTGACCTTGAAAGTACATGACAATTATAGGTACTTCTATGGTCATTGATCCATACGCGGAGCTGGAAGTCTGCAGGTGGAGGTGTTGGATGTTCCTGCCAAGGCGAGTGTCACACTAAGGTACGTCATTTACACACACACACACACACACACACACACACACACACACACACACACACACACACACACACACACACACACGCACACACACATACACACACACAGACATGCAAACACATGCGTACACACACGACCATACACACACAGACACCACATGAAAAAATACATACACACAGACACACACACACATACACACACACATACTCACACACATACCGCATGCAAAAATACACCCCCCCCAACCATACAAACACATTCAAACCACACTGTTTGTCCAGTGGTAACACATCTTGCCCTCTTTAGCTGTTTGCTGCAGATTTAATGGAGCTCAACTGTAATTACAGCTGAAGAGATCTTGAGTATTCTATGGGCAAACAGCATTAAGCCTCGCAGCATTAACCCCCCCCTTTGATAAATCCAGAGCCAACTCCTCCTCTTTGTCCATTGTGCGCAGGACAGTAAGGAGGCATGACATCTCTTGTATCTCCAGCAGGACACTAAAATCAGCCGCACAGATGCATTCAATTATCTTTAAGTTGCTGGCTGTGGGTAATCGCGTTAAGGGCCTGCGTTAACGGGGACAGCTCCCCTTCTAAAGGGCAAATCCGGTAATCGAAAGCCCCCCGCTGCAGAGTGGAGACGGAGGATCTGCAAGGAGAGGGAGGGAGAGTTATTCCATCGTATCAGATTCCGGAGGGAAGCACCGTTTAGCTGCTGACTCCGAGGTCTACAGTCATTCTTCTCGACTGACGGCGTTACCTGCATCGTGTCGTCACAGCGGCACTGAAGACAGAGCTGAAGCTGGAGCACTTTGATGGATGTCGCCGTCACTCGGATCTCCGCTTGATGTGTCAACGTTCCGGCTTACATCGGGCCATCCGTCCTGGCAACAGAAACGTGACCAGACTCCACTGCATTCCGAAGTCATACAGCTTTATGCAGAGATGTTGCTGCGCAGGTCATGAAATGCAGGATACTGTTATGACACGGTTCTGATGTGGTAATGACATGGTTATGACACTGTTATGGCACTTGACACTTATGTCCCTATTATAACACTGTTATGACATCGTTGTGACGATTGTGACAGTTATGACACTGTTATGACATGGTTATGACACTGTTGTGACATGACTGACAGTTGACACTGCTATAACATTGTTATGACATGGTTACGACACGGTCGTGGCACTGTTATGACACGTTGTGACACTGTTCATCTAGATTAATCTACCTCATATTTCAGGTTATAGTCTGATAGATAAAACACATCAGCATTACATCAGAAGACCCATAACAGTTCTAACATGAAATTTAGCACAAATATAATGGAAGTTTAAGCAAAGCACAAAACACAAACTCACTGAATAGGTGAATAGATTCTCAGGGACATGTCAACACAGTCAATGGGTTGGATTGATGGCTTGAAAATGACAGTGATATTGATGGTTTGAAAATGACAGATACATCCAGATACACACTAGAGGGTTAGGGTATGGACTCACTGGAGAGTTAGGGTACATTCATAGGTGTACAGGTACAATCTTGTCACTATCTGTGCTCACATCCAGTTCACATTATTCATCCAGCCCTTCTGAGCACAGAGACGAGAATGTCTGGCTGTTTTTTAGGTGTTGGGTCCGTGTGTCTCAGGCCTCTACAATGCCACCATATGACACCCCCAGACCAGTTTATCACCCACCACAAAGCCTCAGAGTTCAGACGGGCTTTTCAAAGCTGCTTCCATATTGGCTGCAACTCTGCGCTCACGTTTTGAAAATGACAGTGACACAATGTTCATACTGTGCTGTTTCATCATCTAAGTTAAAAGAAAAATGTTTTACTGTGTCTGTGCAACACGCCAAAACTACATTCTCCGTACAGAAGGGGGGGATGATTTATTTGGTGTCATATTTATCTGAAAGGGGAGTCCAACAGAAACAACGTGTCCACGTGTCCGTGTCTGTTCCTCGGCTGACTGGCGCCCCAGTAATCTCACGTTTGAACCCAGTGGTCAAGGCAGCCAACCGAACCAAATGGCGGTACAGATAGGTCACAGCTGCCGATAACAACCCCGTACAAACACCGCGGTGCCGGTGCGCTTCCACAGGACGGTTGCTGGGGTCTATTTATAGTCCCCCCCCAGCCACGTGAGAATCTCCGCCCTGAGACGTAAGAGACATAAGTAATGCTCCAGTGTGATAAATAATGCCTGACCTGGTGCGCCTTTCCAAACGGAGCCCGTGGACGCTCATACATGTTTCATTATTCCGGGGAATATTCCGGGAATGTCTGGCACTTCCTGCCGTGCACCAGCTGGAGCCGAGTTCACGAGCGTTCATGAGTCAGAAAAGAGACCCTCGTGAGTTATGAGTGCATCTGTTATTATCGGTGAGTTATAAACAAATCAGTGATTGTTAGTGAGCTATGGATGTGTTTGTGATAATGGTGAGTTATGAATACATCTGTGATAATCATGAGTTAAGTATGTGTTTTTGATCATCACATATTATGATAACATTTGTGATAATCATGGATTATGAGCTGGTCAGGCAGTAGATGAGACAAGAGAAGAGATTTCACTCCATGTTATGATCAGTTTGATGGCACTCCTAATCATCTCCCGTCAGAATTGTCAAAGTTCTGCTGACATCTCTCAGGCAAGGCTGGGTCACCCGGGTCTGGCTTGGCTGCAGCCATAGGGAATGTTACTGTGGGACAGCTACGACACGCCCGGTGAGCTGGACCTGAAATACAAATACAGCTGTCCTATAAAGAAGTCTGACAGGTGGTTGTAGCAAAGATGGGTGGAGCAGAAATGAGCCATGCTAACACTATACGTCAGCTTAGGGCTTTAAGCATACAAATGCGAACACGAACCACCAGCGTTGTGTAACTGTAGCCCTAATCTAACCACGCGAGGTCATTTAAGATATATCTAAATATTACATGGAGATTCAGGCGGGATATTTCAGACACGGGAAGTGGAAATCTTCCCCTGGGTTTTGTCCCATACACTTTGCTAATGAGCTGAATCCAGCAGGGAGAATTTAGAATTAATCAGTGAAAATAATTAAGGCTAGAGTTAGAGCTAGAGTTAGGGATAGAGAGCTAGAGGGTTAGGGTTGGGTTACAGCGTTAGGGTAGGGTTAGGGTTAGGGTTGGGTTACAGCATTAGGGTAGGGTTAGGGTTAGGATTGGGGTACAGGGTTAGGTTTAGGGTTAGGGTTATGTCACACAAAAAAGGTTTTTTTTTATTTTGGAAGTTTTTAAAGCTCAGGTCACGTTAGAGCTGGTTCTAGATCTGCAAAATTTGATCTGCATTAGTATACGTGACCTCAGACAACCTAAAGGCTCTCCACTGCCATCAGCAGTCTGTCATGTCCAAGCGGAGTGTGTACACTGGGCTGGATGTCTGGGCTAAGAAGTTTTTATCAGGCCAACAGAAACCAAACTTGTTCATCAACTTGCCCAGTCAGCAAACAATTATCTGCTAACCGCAAGAACAGAGAGGATCCCGGCGTTATATTTAAGACTTTATTCCTTATTGCACACAAAACACATCTCACATGGGGTTTGCTTATAAAATCATGTCTGTGAGTTTTTAATAAATTGTTGAATGTTACCTCTCCCTGCATTGTCAACTCAAAGAAATGTTTCCTCGAGACTGAACTATTAACAATGAATATACATAAGCAGACCCTTGGTGCTCATTAATATTCATTAATTGGCTCGCATCAGTTCCAAAAGGTGTCTGCCATCTGACGGAAGGTCTGAGCAGTGATTATCCAAATGATAATCACTGGGGGGGGGCTTTCAGACAGCGAAGTTTATAAAACACTGTACCATCATGAGCCGACCGAGACCTGGGACGGGGGTTCGTTAATGCGTTTTCAGTGCTCACGGCAAAGCATGCTGAAGTACGGCTAGGAGTCTGATTTAGGTGGTAGTTTAATTTTGGGCCTAAAGGTGCCGAGCATAAAGGGCTAATGTTTACACTACACAAACCAGGAAAAGCAACTGGTGGACAGAAGAAAGCAAAGTTCACCCACCAGGTGTGGGGACGTCAGCATTTGGACAGCCAATGAGCTTTAATGTTCTTTTTTCCCTTTGCAGCTGGTAATGGTGCTCGTGTCGAATCACGTACCTGTGCTGACTGCTGACTGCACGCATCGGCCTATCGGGATAGGTTATGCAAATAAGATGCAAATGTATGCCTTGGGTGAGGCAGAAAAATCAGAATGGCTTGTAAAAGAGGGTGGGGTCTCACCACTCCTGAAGAGAGGAAACCACACTAGATATTGCAGTGTTGGTGTGGGTCCTTTGAATCTCCGAAATAACCTAAAAGACTCTCCAAAGTACAGAAAGACCAATAAACTGCTCATACACTGACAGCAGACATGATTTGTTTACCCTAAATACACAATTTCTCCTTAAGCAGGGGCCTGGGGTATTTTGGGAGTGATGTTACAATAGCAGCAATAACTCAGCGTTACTGTGAAGAAAACCAGAGGGACTTGGAAACAGGGACTCAACATTTCCAAGGCTGTGCTTAGCCCAAGCTGCTGGAGCCTGAAGAAAGAGTATTCCGGGTCCGGTTCCAGGTCAGGGTCCGAGTGTCACCACCTCCACGGTGACCGCAAGTGTCAGTGAGGAAGGCAGCTCCACCCCCCGTGACACACAGCACACAAACACCGCCGTGATTGATTGGCGTAATGTGAAGCTCTCTGGTTGGTGGGCCCTCAGGGTGACTCAGTCACACTGAAAGCCTACGCCAGGACCTAGCCACGCCCGTTGGGTCAGGGAGGGCAGGCCGTGGGAGGAGTCAAAGTCACCACGCCCGTTGGGACTGAGAGGGAGGGCCTGTGGGAAGAGTCAAGGAGGTCAACCCAACCACTCCTGTTGTCTCCTTTCAAAGTGAAGAGTTCTTGTTTCACCTGGTAACGTTGGCAGTGCCACATCATGTACTTCTCATCTCCACACATCTCCACCTCATGGACTTCTCATCTCCATGTATCTTCACCTCATGGACTTCTCATCTCCACACATCTCCACCTCATGGACTTCTCATCTCCATGTATCTCCACCTCATGGACTTCTCATCTCCACACATCTCCACCTCATGGACTTCTCATCTCCATGTATCTCCACCATGAGTATCTCACGCTGTGTCAGCCGATATGCAAATGTTCAGGAAGTGATGATGATGATGATGATGATGATGATGATGATTATTATTATTATTATTATTATTATTATTATTATTATTATTATTATTATTATATTGAGATGGGGAAACAGCTCCACTACAGAAGTCCTCTAGTATATTGGAATAATTGTTCCACACCTCTCAACCCTGAACAAAATCCCCAGTGAATCGCGGTTCCCTCCCCAGTGCACATGTGGCATACGCCTGAGGATGGTGCTCAGATAGAGAGAGAGAGAGAGAGAGAGAGAGAGAGAGGGAGAGAGAGAGAGAGAGAGGGAGAGAGAGAGAGAGAGAGAGAGAGAGGGAGAGAGAGAGAGAGAGAGAGAGAGAGAGAGAGAGAGAGAGAGAGAGAGAGAGAGAGAGAGAGAGAGAGAGAGAGAGAGGGAGCAGATGCCTTTGTCAGCGGTTCCACACAGTAAAAGCGGCAGAGCAGAGTTGAGTGAAAGCATCAGTGGGTGTCGTGGCGGCCAGGTAAGTAGCACTGATGCATGTCGGAGAGCACACGGCAGCAGCACACGTCCTGCGGTAAGTCACGGACATGGACGGCAGCATGACGGGAGGCCATGAAGAGAAAAGAAGGAGCTATCACATTATGGAGGAATCAATAAGAACATCTGTTATAGCGCCTACACTCTCCGATACCGCACCTCTGAGCTCTTAGAGGAGGAAGATACTCGCTTGCCCTCTCCCTCTCTCTCTCTCTCTTTCTCTCTCCCTCTGTCACTCTCAGTGGGAGGTGTAGGATGTGTGGGATTACAGTGGAACACTCTTCACTCTTAATAATGCTACAACAGAAAGTGCCAGACAAACACGTGCGGCAGCGTTCCCAGTTATCAGACGTATGTGATGGAATTACGGTCCGAGGAATTACTGTTAAAACCCCTAACCTCATCCCTCTGTCTCTCTGTCTGTGTCTCCCTGTTTCTCTCACTCCTCTCATTCTCTCTTTCTCTCTATAGTTCTCTCTCTCTCTCTCTCTCTCTCTCTCTCTCTTTAGTCTGTCTGCTGCTCTCAGTGGTTTGAATGGACTGTGTGATGTGGAGATCATAGAATCCTCGTAGTCTGCACGCTGACTACAGCAAAATATCTGGGTTACTTAGCAACTAATTGACAAGGAATTGAACAATGAAGTAGCTTAAGTACACTGTTTACGATGTACGATGTTTGTTTATTTCTGATAAAACTATATTCTGATAAAAGTTTATTCTGATAGAACAATATTTCAAGTTCTATTGATATTGTCCACTGTTTGAGCAATAGCTTCTGAATGGTGCTTTTTAAATGTATAATTATACGCATTAGGGATCTTTCTTCTTCTTTTTTGATGGAGGGGGTGTGGTTTCGCTGGAGGGGGTGGGGTTTGCTGTGTGTAGAGTAGCTACAGGAGCGCACGCTTGGATCCAGCCGTCCTTCTATTTCAGAACTTCAAAGCTGCTCGCTGCGTCCAGACCCGTTTCCGTGCCAACATCCTCCACAGCGCAACTCGTGCCGGAGCACCAGACTAACGACATTATCCTGCACGTTTGTGTGCCGTCATAGTAATGAATTAATAAATAAGAAAGAACGAAAAAAAGGCAGGAAGAGAAGAAATCACTCGTGGGTTGGGGTGCGCGGGGCTGCAATTACACGCAGCGCCGGGAGGAACAGATTTGCTAAACCACCAGAGGACATTTTTTTCTCCAGTTTCAATTGGACGCATAATTAAAGCCACTTTGCTAAACGAATGGAAATATCATCAGTCACAAATCAATTTCCTTGTCGCCACTGTAATTGTGCTAACTCTGTCATCCTGAAAAGGACTCAGTCACACACACACACACAGAAACACACACTCACTTTTTCTCTCGCAGACATACATGCATGTGAGCACACTCACACACCTACACGCATACAACACAACCATGACACACATACAGAAACACACACACGCACACACTCACACACACACTCACACACTCACACACACACTCTCACACGCACACACACTCTCACAAACTCACACACACACTCACACACTCACACTCACACACACACACACACACACACACACACACTAACACACACACACACACTCACACACTCACGCTCACACACACACACACACACACACTCACACACACACACACACACTCACACACTCACACACACACACTCACACACACTCACACACACACACACACACACACACTCACAACACACACACACACACACACACACACACACACACTCACTCACACACACACTCACTCACACACACACACTCCACAAAGTACCCTCCACTGATCACTGGAAGCTGAGTGCTAATAACAGATGGACTGTTGAGTTTTTCTCTCACACCTTGATCCTCTCTTCCCATGCTGCCTTCAACAAAATGCCCAATAAATGCCTGATGAAGAGGAGTTCCCACCTTCCTCTCACACCTCTGGAACACACGCCACATTCCACAAAGACTGCAAGAGCCGTCCCCCATCCCAAAGTCCGACAGGGTCAGCAGTAGCGTCCTTCAGTGCAAATGTCTTGCTTTCGGAGCGACTCCTCAGATGGGGCTTCTAAATATGGGCATGTGGGCACACCAGGGATCTGGAGGCCTGTGTCTTAGCAGACGTGTGTCTCTATAGGGTCTCTGTCTCCAGGACTCACACACCCATGACCTTGGACCCGAGCGGCTGGTCTCTCTGGAAGACCTGCAGGTGTTTGCAGTGCTGGAGATGTTTATGGCTTCCAGGCAGGTAAGATGCAAAATGGACTCAAGTCGGTGAGCAAATAAATATAGAAATATAAACATATGAGTTGCCTATTTCAGAAACGCTGTTCTAAGCAGTATTGCTCACTAAAAGCACAGAAGCTTTTAATGTTGTGCATCAGTTTTGCTTTTTAAAATAATTTATTACATTTTTAAAAATGGTATGTTTATGCAGAGAAAAAAAAAAACATCAAGGTGGTCAACTCTTATAAGTTCCCATCCAGGACAACAATTAAACAGCACTCCACTAAAATTTGACATTCCCTTGGAGTTTATCACAAACCAATCAGCTGTTTCAAAACCTCTGTTCCAGCCTTGGCACAAACAGACCCAGAATAAAAGGCTTGACTTTTCAGAAATAAACATGGTTAAATGTCAGCATAGGGTTTTGGCTCCGAAACGTGGGACTGGAAGTACCGCCATTCTGATTCCCAGTTCCGTTGTGCATGAGCCAAGGCAGTAATTAACAGATAAGTTGAATCAGGTGCGCAGAAGCTAGGAGACATTTGAGCTTTGCACTACCATTGTAACCCATGACTACAGTTTCAGAGCCCTGGTTTAGGAATATGATTAATGTCTGAGGCAAAGTTTTTGAAAAACCTTTTGAAAGGATTTGGATCGCTGGAGAAACAGAACATGAGAACCTTTATAAACACCTTTAACTTGTGCATCCACAGAATATTTTTTTTCCCTACTCACCATTAAACCAATCTTTTCTCACTCACAAGCAGGGAGACTATGTGGATGAGATTTCTATAGATCGATGACGGTTTTCCATGGTTCATTCTCACACCTCTCTAAGTCAGATGTCTTCAGAAGTCTTTCATAACCAGTCTTGTTATCTTGTTGCTTGTCTCATGAGATCCTATGAGATCTCATGAGGTTCTCTGAGATCTTCTGAGATCCTTTGAGATCTCCTGAGATCCTTTGAGATCTCCTGAGGTTCTCTCAGAGCTCCTGAGGTTCTCTGAGATCTCCTGAGATCCTTTGAGATCTCCTGAGGTTCTCTCAGAGCTCCTGAGGTTCTCTAAAATCTCCTGAGATCCTTTCAGATTTGCTGAGCTCCTCCTGAAATTTGTTTTGAAAGGGCACCACTGTTTTTGTTCCGACCAAAACGGCATTTTACAGGGACATCAAACACACACCTCGACTAAAAGGAACAGCTGACAGCAGTTCATCACTTTTAAAGAGGTCACCTAGAATTTTGCATCCTGTTTCTATACTAATAACTTTCCTTGCTTGAATAATTTCTACAACTATGATATGGTAAAATAAAAATGTTGTGTGAATTGTTAGCGAAACAAGCCTTTTTTTGCTAAGACCTAGGGTTAGATTGATATTTTGATAAGGGGTTTTATGAACCTTTTGATTATGTACGATCATTAAAAACTTTCAGTCTATGACTCTCACAAACGCTGACCATATCGGCCAATCCTTAACAATATCATGGTCTTAAGAAGACCACCTCTCCTTAGGGGTCAGCGAGGTAACAAGGCAGTCTAGGTCAATGTAGTGCTGGCACTGGAATCTGGGGTCTACAGTGACTGGGATGTCTGGTTTTAATGGTGCTTTACTGTGGAACTTAATGCCAGGCATTCTAACGGGCTACACTTTCTGTACCTCTGGGCCATTTGCACAACCCGCCAGGTACAAACCCAGTGGCATACTGCCAGTCAATAGGAAGAGACATTTTACAACACACCTCCCTCGAAGACCCGACCCGTTCCCTGTGCATTGCGTCCCATGCTGTGGCCTTTTTTACGAGTACACAAATGGAAATATGGACGTCTGAGACAACAACATCAGTAAGAATGTCTGTGCATCCACAGGAAAGCAAAGGGAACCGTTCCCCGAGATTCCGCATCCCTGATACTCAGACTTGTAATGCTATTTTCCTTCTTTTTGCTTCTGTGTTGTTGTTTTTTTGAAGCCCGCCCCGGTGGCGTTTTTTCAGCACCCACAGCGTGGCAGAGGCCAGTTACAGGATGCGTCACCCCACTCGAGCAGATAAGAGCCCTACATACACATTCTACCCCCCTCCCCCAGACGGCTTTACCTGTGTTTGGCATCTCTTGAGCCCCTTTTGACGGAGAGAAAGCGCCGAGCCCCCGGGCAGGAGATCACATGGTACGCTGGGCAGCTGATTCTCTCCTGGACGCTCTGGATCTGGGCACCGCTCTCGACGGCTCACTTTGGGAGGAGGAACTGCCAGGCTGTAGCCATGGATGGAGAGAGAGAGGATTTACACACACGACAGAGTGGAAGAGAAAGATAGATTTATTCACAAGAGAGAAAGAGAGATTTACATGGGAGAGAGATTTATGCAGAAAAGAGGGTGAGAGAGATAGATTTATACATGAGAGAGAAAGAGATAGAGAGAGATTTACACAAGGCAGAAAGAGAAAGAGAGATTTGCACGAGAGAAAATGACTAGTGCGATCTCACCAAAAAGTTTGTTCCATTAATTATGACTGAGAGAGATGTCAGTGGATTTTGTACAAATTAAGATGGATTCTTCATCCGTCATCCATTCATCCGTTCTTCGAACAGTGAAATTCCATTTAACCATCTTTAAGTATTCCTTCACATCAGATTGTTACAAATGTGCGGTCATGAGCTCATGTATCCCAGAGCATTAAAATATTGTGTTACTGGTCTCATGATGTAATGTGTAGAACACAAGTGTGGGTGTTGCTACAGGTATAGAAATGTAGTCCTGTAACTGACCAGGTAGGGAAATGTAGTCCTGCTACTCACCAGGTAGAGACATGTAGTCCTGTAACTGACCAGGTAGGGAAATGTAGTCCTGTAACTGACCAGGTAGGGAAATGTAGTCTTGTAACTGACCAGGTAAGGAAATGTAGTCCTGTAACTGACCAGGTAGGGAAATGTAGTCCTGTAACTGACCAGGTAGTGAAATGTCATCCTGTAACTGACCAGGTAGGGAAATGTAGTCCTGCTACTCACCAGGTAGGGAAATGTAGTTCTGTTATTCACCAGGTAGAGCAGGTAGAAGAAGTTTCTAGCAATACATTTCTAGCAAAAAGAGTTTGCTTGTAGGTTGTTAGCCGGCTGGTAGTTGTCTATTATTAAGGATATGTGAGTCACCTAGAGAGTCTCCAGAGTGACTCCCAAAGGCAGTAAATATATGTGATATGTATTTAAATGTATTGTGGCATTTTGGTGTTTATTAGCTGTGGATATATAGTAAGAAAATATCAGCTGGTTAGGAATAATTGGTCCCATCTGATGCTAGAGTAAACTCTATATGTAGAGATGTAAATACTCTATATAGGGGCAGGGCTGAGACAGGGTGGGATGTGGGTGGGGCTTGGGTGTGGGCAGGGCTAAGGCGGGGCTGGTCTAGGTGATAGTGTTGGGGTGTGTGGGGTAAATATATTTTTGTCCAAAATCTGTGGTTTCAGCACTTTTAAATTCAGCCTTCTGAAAGCAATAACTTATATTCTCATTGTTCATTTGTTACCTGATTTCTGTGAAGCTGTCTTACACACACACACACACACACACACACACACACACACACACACACACACACACACGTCTCTTCCCTGGAGACTTCATTTACATATCCATACACCCCATGGAAACACTACCAGCAAGTGACATCGGAAACTTGCCAGGGTAAGGCTCCACCCACTGATGGCAGGTATAACTATTATGTTTTTTAAAATGTCACAAGGATTGATAGCAGTGAGAGTGAATCAGAAAGATGATGAGCATGTATGCAATCAGTACATATATAGCAAATATATAATATAATGAATAATAATCAATACATACGCAGGCTGGTGAGCTGAGGTGGTTTCTCTTCAGCTGAGCCCCACTTCTGAAAGGAAATGAACCTCCCCTACCCCCTAACAGTGCTAACGATGATCACACACACTCACTGTGTGTCTTCAATATAACGGACATCAATCATTATATAATAATGCTTTTTAATGACCCTGTTTCATCACATGTGGAACTAATCAGACACATCAGTGAAGATATACATAAAAATATACATTTGATGTTTCCCAAATCTGGAGCGCACGTCTCTATATCTCATTGCTTTCGTCGTCGTTCCAGATCACAGCAGCTTGCATTAGGACGAATCGTGCTTTGACATCACGGGAGATGATGAGCTGTGTGGGACCATAAAGAAGGCATCGTGCTCGTTCTCCTCAAAGAGCCGAAGACTAAGACGTATCTCTCCAGATGCTGGCCACACACCCCACCAACGTTTCCTGCACACTTTCATAACATGATGGAGAGAGGATGAAGAGTGTTGTTTTCATCCCAGCTGTTGGCCTTCAGGAGACTTTAGGGAATCTCTCTCTCTCTCTCTCTCTCTCTTTCTCTCTCTCTCTCTCTCTCTCTCTCTCTCTCTCTCTCTCTCTCTCTCTCAGAGTGACATGATTTTCTCCTCAATCGCTCCTCTGCCAGTTGTGAGTCTTAAGCTCTGTGGATCATCTCAGCCCGAGACAAAGAGCGAATCTGCTTTGAGCATTTTCATCCCAACGCATGACTGCTCTCTGAGTGCACTTTAGACAGACTGGATGGTCTCCATCGCCCCCCGGCCCCGGGGGGCCACCTCATGCCACCTCACGCCACCTCTCAAGCTGTGCCAGGGGTCTGGCGCTGCCTGCCCGTCATCCGGCATGGAGATTGACCCCTGGGAGAACCCGCCGGATGGGGTTGGACCGTGGGGAGCAGGACGTGGGAGGTCTGAACACCCCCAGGGAAAGCAGGCTTGCCGGGTCCATGAAGGACGTGCAGCGCCAGCACTCAAATGAACGCGTTTGAGTTTCCTGGTTGTTTATGCGTTCATGTCTTTGTTTCTAGTATAAGATTTCAACCAGCTTTGGTCAGTTTATGTTTGCTTTTCTTCTTCATTACTCCCTGCCCTAAACGTCACGTGTGAGGTAGTGACATTTTTCTTTAGTTGGAAACACACGCGGCCACGGCACCGCACATGCCGGTGTGAGTGATAGTTGAAATTAGATTGATAATTGCATTAGATTGCAGTGTAATCTCCTGTAACACCATGACTCAGAGATACAGCACCATGGCTCAGAGATATAACACCATGACTCAGAGATACAACACCATGGCCCAGAGATACAACACCATGACTCAGAGATACAACACCACCACTCAGAGATACAACACCATGACTTAGAGATACAACACCATGGCTCAGAGATATAACACCATGACTCAGAGATACAACACCATGGCTCAGAGATACAACACCATGGCTCAGAGATATAACACCATGACTCAGAGATACAACACCATGGCCCAGAGATACAACACCATGACTCAGAGATACAACACCACCACTCAGAGATACAACACCATGACTTAGAGATACAACACCATGGCTCAGAGATACAACACCACCACTCAGAGATACAACACCATGACTTAGAGATACAACACCATAGCTCAGAGATACAACACCATAGCTCAGAGATACAACACCACGACTCAGAGATACAACACCACGGCTCAGAGATACAACACCACGACTCAGAGATACAACACCATGGCTCAGAGATACAACACCATAGCTCAGAGATACAACACCATGGCTCAGAGATACAACACCATGACTCAGAGATACAACACCACCACTCAGAGATACAACACCATGGCTCAGAGATACAACACCATGACTCAGAGATACAACACCACCACTCGGAGATACAACACCACCACTCAGAGATACAACACCATGGCTCAGAGATACAACACCATGACTCAGAGATACAACACCACCACTCGGAGATACAACACCATGACTTAGAGATACAACACCATAGCTCAGAGATACAACACCACGACTCAGAGATACAACACCACGGCTCAGAGATACAACACCACGACTCAGAGATACAACACCATGGCTCAGAGATACAACACCATAGCTCAGAGATACAACACCATGGCTCAGAGATACAACACCATGGCTCAGAGATACAACACCACCACTCAGAGATACAACACCATGACTCAGAGATACAACACCACCACTCAGAGATACAACACCACGGCTCAGAGATACAACACCATGACTCAGAGATACAACACCATGGCTCAGAGATACAACACCATGGCTCAGAGATACAACACCATAGCTCAGAGATACAACACCATGGCTCAGAGATACAACACCATAGCTCAGAGATACAACACCATGGCTCAGAGATACAACACCACGGCTCAGAGATACAACACCATGGCTCAGAGATACAACACCATGGCTCAGAGATACAACACCATGACTTGCATTCATGCACACCACTTCTTGTTGCCGGGACGCACGGAGATCTGCCCAGGCCTGAAACCGGATCAGCGGCGATACCGCCCACGCAAGGAGAAAGGGCAACCGAAATAGCTCCGCGGCGGAAGGCGGAGACGCCCGATCGATCTACAGGCGCAGAGGAGGAGAGTGAGCGCGCGCCAAGAGCCTCGTGAAATATCGCTGACTCGCACTGTTCCAGGCGCAGACAAGGACACACTAAATTCACCCACAACTCTGTTGTCATTTTTCTTGTTTTCTCTCCATGTCTTGAGCCATAGTTTATTCCTTTGTTATTATCTGTTGGATTGTTGGATGTTATCTTTGGGTATGGTTTATGTGGGAAGAGACAATATGTTCTTGGCTGTATTTATACACGCATGAGAAAATACAGGAAGGAGAACAGATTTACCACCACACAGCATGAGAAAGGCGGCTTTAATTTGGGATTAAATCTCGAAGGCTATGGCAGAGCTCGGATAACAAACAAAAAACAACCCCTGAGAACATCTGGGTTTGTACGCAAAGTGTGGGATGCAGTTAATTCTCACAGGACTGCTGTCAGGAGGCGTGTCATGCTTCGTCACGTTACCGCTCCTACTCGGAGACTGCTGGGTGACATCCGCTCCGTGGTATGTCTCCATATGCAGCTCTCCAAAGATGGCATGCATGTGTCACGGTGACCTCCGTGCGCAGTTTACCTGTTCAAGGCTGGAAGTGGAGACTGAGCCAGAGAGGAAATCACCTTTCTGTCCGTGTGTCATTCTGACTGAGCTGAAGAAAATGACTACAGCTATTTACCTCAGCCCAGAAGACGGGTGTTATTTTTATAGTTGCAAATTACCATCTTTATAAAGCAAAAGTGAAATACAGAAAGACTTTGCAGCATGAAAAGACCTTTCACTGGGACACATTTCCAGTTTCAAAAGCCTGGACCACTAAACAGAGATGGCAAGACACCCTGTGGAATTTGAAAGAGCCATTCCTTTCGAAACGTCCCTTCCGAAACTTCCCTTCCGAAATGTCCCTGTTCATCCGTGAAGTTTATAACCATTGAGCTGCATGTATACCAGCAACATATGAGAACCTCTAGAGATACCAACCACTGAAACATTGGGATTGTTCGACAATAATTTAATCCTCAGATTAGGAGACCTCTGTGGGATTACAGAAATTAGCTACAACGGATTTTGTTCATATTTAAGGCTCAAACCAATAACTTTGTAGTTTGTTAGGAGAGATGTCCAGCACAGTGTACCCATAAAGTTACTTTCATTTCAACACTTTTCTTGTGTTAAAGACAATATTGCAAAAAGGAGTTTTTATTGTGAAGAGGTATTTCTGTTCAACATACATCTATCTTGATGTGACAAATGTTTTTTAATACACTTTAATATTTAATATAAAGGTTTTTAATACACTTCTTAAATTACTGCTTTTGCTCTTCAGCTCTGTGCTCTGCAATAAATCTTTCTCTTTCTGTACGTCACACACGCGTGTGCACACACACACACACACACACACACACACACACACACACACACACACACCTGTCCATGCACTGATCCATAACCACACAATCTTCTTCATCGTCTCTCTGGGCATTCAGGCTCCGGGTCATAACTCAGGGAGAGAGAGAGAGAGAGAGAGAGAGAGAGAGAGAGAGCGCGAGAGAGCGAGAGAGAGAGAGAGATTTCCTTCTTAATCAAATCATATTTGATACAGAAGAAATTAAACAGGCGTTTGAAAGACAAACTCTCCAGGCTGGAGGAACGAGTCTCAAAGACGAACCGTTTCCCCCATAATAGCTCCGGATGCATTATGCCAGAGAAATTAATATCACAACAATGTTTTATACTTTGACATAGAGAAAGTGGAGTGCTAAAGTTTCTCTGATGAAGGGCTGTTCTGGGACAGGCCGTGCATCTGGAGTGCGCCGGTTTCTACGCTTTCTGCGGATTCCGTCTTTGCCCAGGAGAGGCCGCGGAGAGCGCCGAGTTAGCGATTTTCCTTTATTTCTCGCCCATGACTTTAACACGACTTCAGAAGCGCAATAAAACATAATATGGCACAGACTAATCTGCATAAACTGTTACGCGCGTTCGAGTCTCACAGGATGTGATGTGCAGTAATGAACGAATCTGGCTGGTTAACACTGGTTACCTTGTGCCAAGTGCAATTTTCTAAACGCGTTATTTAATGTATTGGCTCTGTTTGCAAACAGGAAACAGGTAAAGAGGCCCTGCTGAGGTTGTACAGAGTTAGAGCCGATACGAGCATGCATCCGGTGGCTATGAAGGGAGACAGGGGGTGTAAACTGATTTCCTTTCCCTTCGACTCCGTGCCAGAGGACACGCTCTACTTCTGAGTGTTTCGTTCTGCGAACCTGTGCATGCAATCCACACCCCTCGGTTTTCTGTTTACACAAATCATAATCGGCGTAATCTGCCTGCCATCATAAACCCCCCACACTGCCCTTATCGCGGTCAGATGACGCAGCAAGTTCTCTCCAGAGCACTTAAGGATTACCATCGTGTGCATCGCGCGCCAACGGCGAAACCCTAAAGGTTTTACGGGCGAGCAGATGTCGGCGCGTCAGTAGCAACTCAACACTTTTTTTCTATTTTCTGTACCAGCTGCCATTTTTCTTTCGGTGACCTTGCGCGCACTGAGTCTCCACAAGCAGCTCCGACATGCCTAACTGTTGGTTACTGGGTTTTTGTGCTTTCGGGGGGTTTTTTCTTGGTTTTTTTCATTTTCTCGGTTTAGGGCCCTGGTGAATGACGTATCTGGTCCCAGTTTCTCAGGACATGGGAACTCTTAGGAATAAAGTGTTTTCATATCTCCGTGGTCCCATTTCCTGAGGCTCAGGTGCTCAGTCGAGACGGCTTTCAGTAGTAAAGCTTGTTGCTCAACAGTTCACACGCAGATGCAACGACAGTGATGAACAGG
>NC_137514.1:20600000-20617500 GCF_041902795.1 Electrophorus electricus | reverse complement strand
CTACTCGGGAGAGCAATTTCGCCTTAAACTGCTTTATTAAAAGCTCTCCAGACTCTGTACCAAACAGAGGACGCTGCAGGGGTTTTATGGTCGGATTTGGTTTGACTTTTTCTCAGCTGACACCGGAGTGCCAGCCACAGGGATGACGAAGCAGCGAAGGCGGCTAACTCCATCGATGTCAGGTGCCACGTCCTTAGCAATGAACACATCTGTGTGGCCATGAAAACGACATACCATCACAACAACCAGAGAACTGAAAATAACAACGATGACTGAGGAAGACTGTCAGAAAGGTCCGTTTCCTAATGAGGATGTATAAACAGTTAAAAACGTGTCAGAGGTCTAACTAACGGACTTAAGAATCGAGTGAAAAGATCGCGCCAAGATCCAATCGATGACCCGATGAGACCAGTCCTCCTTCTGACCCGACCTCACCCCACCTTGGCGGACGGCCTGGAGAAGCTCGGTCCAAGTGTCCCCATGACCGAGGATGCAGGCCCACAAGTCGGCCTCTCATGTTCACGCGCCGGTGAAAGTTCACAACGGTATCCTGCATGGAGAGCAGGCCGCTGGTTTGAGAGGCCACCTGAGTAGAATGTCTTCAACAAACCTACCAGTTCTGGACCTCATCTCCCCCTCTCCAGGGAAACAGGGGAGGATTACTGCTCATTTGCTCTTAGCAGCGGCGATGTTTTGGTCTGGCGCCTCAGTAATGTGCACAGATCATGGTCGGCCGGCTCTCCGTCAACAACGAAACGGCCCGGCAGTTTTTGGGAGGGGAGAAGGGAGGAATGCTCTGAAGGACGTCTCCACTGAATCGGGATATTGGAATTTTAGTTGGAAATCGTTTGCAGCAGAGGACCTTGGGAAATCATTGTATAAATCAGAGTGTATCTGAGGTGCTGAAGTCAGACACAGGCCTCCGAACTGGAAACACCTCTGAGCTGACAGTGTGCTGTTTTAATGTTTTAATGCTTTAATGTTTAACTGTTGTACTGTTTTAATGTTTTAATGTTTAACTGTTTTAATCCTGTTATTCTTGCTCATCACATGCCATTGCAGGACCCTTTTATATATATATATATATATATATATATATATAAAGTCAATGGCTACTATGGCAACCCGCTGCCAGATATAAAAACAGACAGAATTGCTGAAATATTAGTTTACATGGTTCCATTTCCACAGAAGATAATAGCACCTCTTACAACAGTCATGTTTAATGTGCACGACCTGATTGTGACCTTTTAGGAAACGGACTTCATCCTAAAATGAACCTTTTGTCTCACGCCGCCGCCAACCTCCAGTGGCAGTCGTCCGAGGGGATGATAAACACTGGGTTTCTGAAGAATGAACAAATGAATGGCCCATTTGATGTCGCCACATCACAGATAAGGACAAAAGCTGTTTGTCAATGAATTGAAGAGTAAGTGTGTGAAACTCTGAGCTTTTTTGTAGCCTGCCAGCCTCTACACACACAGTTTAATCCTCTACGTTCATGCTGAGGGCCTCAAACAGATCAGCATAGGTCTCGTGTTAAGAGAAAGTGCCTTGGCGGTTCATAGCCTTGTGCTTCATGCAGCAGAGTTCTGTGCCCTCGTCTTGGTTCTGGGTGGTTAAGACACTGTTGGGGTTAATATGGAGCTGGGATCAAACCCTGCTGAAGTAGGACTATTTAAAGACTATTTAAAAGTTTCAGTGAGACATGACTAGGCTGTTTAAAACCTCCAATGAGAGATTACTAGACTATGTAACACCTCCAGCGAGGTATTACTAGACTATGTAGTACCTCCAGTGAGATATTACTAGACAATATAACACCTCCAGTAAGAGATTACAAGACTATGTAACACCTCCAGTGAGATATTACTAGACAATATAACACCTCCAGTGAGATATTACTAGACTATGTAACACCTCCAGGGAGGTATTACTAGACTATGTAGCACCTCCAGTGAGATATTACTAGACAATATAACACCTCCAGTGAGATATTACTAGACTATGTAACACCTCCAGTGACAGATTACTAGACTATGTAACACCTCCAGTGAGATATTACTAGACAATATAACACCTCCAGTGAGATATTACTAGACAATATAACACCTCCAGTGAGATATTACTAGACTATGTAACACCTCCAGTGAGATATTACTAGACTATGTAGCACCTCCAGTGAGATATTACTAGACAATATAACACCTCCAGTGAGATATTACTAGACAATATAACACCTCCAGTGAGATATTACTAGACTATGTAACACCTCCAGTGACAGATTACTAGACTATGTGGCACCTCCAGTGAGATATTACTAGACTATGTAACACCTCCAGTGACAGATTACTAGACTATGTAGCACATCCAGTGAGATATTACTACACAATATAACACCTCCAGTAAGAGATTACAAGACTATGTAGCACCTCCAGTGAGATATTACTAGACAATATAACACCTCCAGTGAGATATTACTAGACTATGTAACACCTCCAGTGACAGATTACTAGACTATGTAGCACCTCCAGTGAGATATTACTAGACAGTATAACACCTCCAGTAAGAGATTACAAGACTATGTAACACCTCCAGTGAGAGATTACTACACTATGTCATATCACATTACAGTATATTTTATTTAAATCTATAACTATTTTAACTATTTTAGTGGTTAGTCTTGTTTGTCTTGTTTTTGATATATTTGTGCGAATAGATGCACAGTAAGTTGTTTTACAGTCAAAGATTAAAGACAGAGAGAGCAGAAGCCCATCACCAACTCTTGGAATAGCCAAATCACAATGAGGATTATGCAATCCTGTGTCTAAGGTATTTCATAACTGCAATATGGCAATTTATTTTTTCTATAAAAAAAACAACAACCCTAAAATGAACCAAAACAACTCAGTGCAGGAGTGCATCTCTGGCAGAGCAAAAATCTCAGAAAAAAAAGGTCCGTCGAAGAAGTCTTGCGAGCATATGGCTTACCCAGAGGAGCGGCGGTACACCAACCGCTTCTGTGACTCTGGCTAGGTTCGGGCCTATTGGCATGTTATCCACCAACCCCGCCATGAAATATGAAGACAATACGTGTGCATCACACCATTTTATTTCACCCCGAAGCGCTGTCACCCCAGACGTCTCTCGCGTGGATGCGTTGTGCCGTGTTTGTTTACAGGTCCTGCATGGATCTGGGCGGGGGGTTTCCCCATCGCTCACAGCCGGTCCGATACGCGGAAGACTTCGCATCAGTCGGGTTTTCATTAGCTCCCAGCAATGTAATTTGTCTTCAAGCCACCATCCCAGCAACATTGACAAGTTGCACTTTGTATGCGTGTTGTGTTGCAGCTGTAATTAGTGCAGTTAGCGAGAGAAAAATAATTAGCTTTAATCGGAGGGGACGAGGATTCTTCCTGCTCTGCTGTGACACCATGCCTCCATGCTAATGAACAGAACGCTAGCATGCTCAGAGCCGTCTACGGGATTTGGGGCCAGCGTGAGGGCTAGGGCAGTATAAACATCCCGGGCAATTTTAATGATTTTCCAGTGCAGAGGATGCCATGATAAGCAGCACTTCTTCTTACCTTTGAACAGGATTTGACGGTTTCAGGTGGATTTGGGAATTCTTTATTTAAAGCACTTGTAAAGGATCAGATGAAGACGCCTGGAAAAAATCTAAAACTTTTCCTGGGTGCCATGGACTCTATAAGTCAACAACTCACCTGTAGTGACTCATTCACCTGGTAGAGCAGGTAGAGTATTGGGCTAGCAACCCCAAGGTCATGACCTCACATGGTAGAACAGGTAGAATATCAGGCTGGTAGCATCAAGGTCATGACCTCACCTGGTAGAACAGGTAGAATATCAGGCTAGTAACACAAAGGTCATGACCTGTTCCTAAGGAGCGCACGCAGTCACATAGTGAAAACAATGTAAGTTGCTCCACGTACATGCATCTGCCAAATTCTGTAAATGTCCTGTTAGACTTTGTTTACTTGTTTACTGTGTTGACTCTGACTAGAGCTACTAATTGCTTTTCACTGCATAATCTATCACTTCTTCTGCCAAGTAAGTCATTTCTTAAGACTTAGAAACTGCTCATAAGTTTATGTTAAAAGTTAAAAACTTTTATTCATTATAAGTTGTTAGTTTTCTGTCCAGTGTCGAGGAGAGGACAGCGCTCCTTCTGAGACTTGGTTCCTCTGCCTTCAGGGAGGCTTTCTGAGCCACCATCACCTTGGGCCTGGAGCCGGATTCTGGTCCAGAATGATTTCTGTGTAGTTGCTTTTTTGACAACACATGTAAAACACACTATATAAATGCATTTGAAATTGGGTGGTAACTGGGGAAAGGATGGGAGTACAGACTAAGATATGAATTCCTAACATTAGTCAGTCCAGACTAAGCTATGAATTCCTAACATTAGTCAGTCCAGACTAAGATATTAATTCCTGACATTAGTCAGTGCAGACTAAGATATGAATTCCTAACATTAGTCAGTGCAGACTAAGATATGAATTCCTAACATTAGTCAGTGCAGACTAAGCTATGAATTCCTAACATTAGTCAGTGCAGACTAAGCTATGAATTCCTAACATTAGTCAGTCCAGACTAAGCTATGAATTCCCCACATTAGTCAGTGCAGACTAAGATATGAATTCCTAACATTAGTCAGTCCAGACTAAGCTATGATTTCCTAACATTAGTCAGTCCAGACTAAGCTATGAATTCCTAACATTAGTCAGTCCAGACTAAGCTATGAATTCCCCACATTAGTCAGTGCAGACTAAGCTATGAATTCCTAACATTAGTCAGTCCAGACTAAGCTATGAATTCCTAACATTAGTCAGTCCAGACTAAGCTATGAATTCCCCACATTAGTCAGTGCAGACTAAGCTATGAATTCCTAACATTAGACAGTACAGTATGAGTTATGAATTCCCAATATTATGGATTCCCAAGCTCAGTGGTGAAGGTACTTGACTAGTAATCAGAAGGTTGGCAGTTCAAGTCCCACCACTGCCAAACTGCCACTGATGGGCCCCTGAGCCAGACCCCCTCAATTACTCAAGTGGTACTCAGTCATGACTGTAAGTCGCTTTGGATAAAAGCATCAGCTAAATGTGACCATAAATGTCCAGTGTGAATTCCTTCTCTGGGTTCTTTGATGGTGTTTGTGTTTGTGGAAGGAATACAAAAACACAATGAAAGACTATTTCTATTTTTCTACATCCGTTCTATTTTTTAAAAAACGCCTACCTTTGGTCCCTCGGTAAGCAGTAAAGAGGTTGAAGAAGAAAAAGAGCAATGAGAGAGAGAAAGATCAGAGGAGAGACAATATAAACAATATAAACAATAAGACTCACAAATAAAGAAAAATGCAAGGTGGGAGGCTTTCAGAACTCCTCCCCCTTACCCCTCTCTCTCTCTCCCTCTCTCTCTCCCTCTCTCCCTCTCTCTATCTCTCTCTCTCTCCCTCTCTCTCTCTCTCTCCCTCTCTCCTGCACTCTCTTTCCCTCTCTCCTGTGCTCTCTCTCTCTCCCTCTCTCCTGTGCTCTCTCTCTCTCTCTCCCTCTCTCTCTCTCTCTCTCCCTCTCTCCTGCACTCTCTCTCCCTCTCTCCTGTGCTCTCTCTCTCTCACACTCTCTCTCTCTCTCTCCCTCTCTCTCTCTCTATCTCTCTCTCTCTCTCTCCCTCTCTCCTGTGCTCTCTCTCTCTCACACTCTCTCTCTATCTCTCTCTCTCTCTCCCTCTCTCCTGTGCTCTCTCTCTCTCTCTCTCTCTCACTCTCTCTCTCTCTCTCTCGCTTGCTCTCTCTCACACTCACTCTCTCTCTCTCTCTCTCTCTCTCCCTCTCTCCTGCACTCCCCCTCTCTCTCTCGCTTGCTCTCTCACACACTCCCTCTCTCTCACTCTCTCTCTCTCTCTCACTCTCTCTCTCTCTCTCTCTCTCTCCCTCTCTCTCACACACTCCCTCTCTCTCACACTCACACTCTCTCTCTCTTTCTCTCACACAAACAATCTCTCTTCCTATCTCCTTACCTCTCTCACTCTATCTTTCAACCTCTCTCTCTTCCTCACCCTTCATCGTGTGGCTTTAACGGGCGAGTTTTAGGTACCTGTTCTTCTTTTTTTTTTCTTTTCTAAGCAGAAGACTTTAATAGGTCGTAACATGAATATGCACTTTAGCTACACTTTAAAACGACCCAGAAGTATACTTGAACAGTTAAGATTTATACCAGACTTTATCTCGTTTATACCGAAAAACCTACACTTTTGATTATTTGAACCTACACTTTTGATTATTTGTGTCTGGCCGATAAGAAATTTAAATATAGACAATGACGATATAGCTGCAGGTAATCGCTGTTAAATTAAATACATGCATGAATGCTGCCAGGCTGATGAGTAGAAAACAGTCTCATTGATAGACGACACTCATCAATCTGGCGGACTAACAGTGTCTTACCCTCAGTATCTTACACTCAGTGTCTTACCCTCACAATGTCTCACATTTCCTGCGAGAACGACAGGGACCCAGAATCCCGGCGTAACTGCTGGGTTTTCATTCTTTGCCAGCCGGTAATGCCACAGTTGTACACGTGAAAACCCCATAAGACACAAAGCCTGTGACAATAGTAAATAAATAAATAAAAAAGTCATTACTGTGTTGTAGTGACTGGATCCTGCTTCAAGATATCCAGATATCCAGGTATCCATTTCATGTTCCTTGACAGGCGAACCGCACAAGACGATCTCACGTCAATCGTGCATTTCTTCCTTCTCTCCTCGATCATAAATTTCAGAAATGAACTTCAAGGCCTTCAGGATAAAGTGTTCTCACAGAGCGAGCGTGTGCCTCCGAGCGAGGCGACGCCAGCCGGGGCAGAAATGCTGCTCCCACACATCATCAAAAACATTCCGAGGACACGTGGCGGGAGTCTCGCGATAACGTGCTAAAACGGCTCGCTATGATTTCAACCCAGATGTTAAGTTAAGAGAGCAAATGAGAATATGGAGATAAACTCACGCAGAAGATCTGAACCGCGAGGTTAGCCCAGCTGCTTCAAAGAATCTCAAGGACATGAGAGAGCGGGGTTTTTTTTTTCACATTTCGGAGATGTCTTTTGTGTCCTCTGGAGTTCTTGGGCACTTTCCAAAGAGTTTCTTGTGCTTTTCATCAGAGAGCGCACACAGTTCTTATGTAAATACAGCGCTAAGGAAAGCTGTTTGTGGAAAGTTTATTCCCACTTCTGCTCCGTGATGGGAAGAGTCCAGTGGTTTAAATCCATTAGCAGGTTTGTCCAGCAGGATTGTCCAGCAGGATTGTCCAGGAGCCCTGTGGGATTGTGACTCCGAGACCCTGTTTCTTCCTGACATACTGGTACCTTTTAATGTTATTAATATTTAATATTACTAAATTGAATTTGATCCTCAGATAACGTTCAGTTTATTTATGTGATAGGTTGTGTGTGTGTGTGTGTGTGTGTGTGTGCATGTTTGCTTTGGTCTTTGAGTAAAATTAATTTTACACACCCACACAAAAACACACTACCCCTAATCAATAAAACTAAAAAATGTAACATTTTTGAGTGACCTGGAGTGACCTGGGTCTGTGTGTGTGCATGTGCATGTACACAAATGTGTGTGTGTGTGTGTGGCTTCAAACCAACCATTGGTGTAGTCATGGTGTAGTCACTGACAGACATCTGCAGTATCACAGGCCTTTCCCCACTGCAGCATCAGGAGATCCTCCACCTCGACCACTGCAGATTTAAAATGTTACATACCACACGTAGATCTGCACTCCACTGTCAGGAAAGTGCCTCAAACCACATCCCTTTACTCAGTAAGGTAGGCACACCATAACACTTCTCCTTGCTGTCTTCAGTCCAAGCCTGAAGAACCAACGTGTGACCTTCAAAACATCACTACACATTGTATGATCTTCTTTTTATACTCAAACTAGTGTGTGTACCAGCAACAACGTCCAACATTTACATTTAGCAGACACTTTTATCGCAAGCAACTTACAATTATGAACAAGCACAACTTAAGGGTCTTGTTCAGGGGCTTAACAGTAAGAACTTGGCAGTGGTGGGACCAGCAACCTTCTGACTACAAGTGAAGTACCTCAACCACTGAGCTTCCACTGCCCCATTTTGTGTGTGTGTGTGTGTGTGTGTGTGTGTGTGTGTGTGTGTCTCCTGTCCTCTGTGCAAGTTAACATATACACTCCCACCCTACTGTGCGAACATCTGAGTGACAGCATGCAGGCCTTAACTCTGTTTAACGGTGAGACATCGGGCGGGGTACCCCACCACCTTACACACACGCTCTCCCCCTCTCTTCCGCACACTGCTTCTACGACCACCACCCCACTGGGACGACACCGATTACCAGACCAAATGAGGTCTACTGTGAGGTTCTTCGTTCCTGTGAGGTTCGGGCTGTAAGGCCTTTGTTGTGCTACATCACTCTTTGTTTTTAGTTTGAGCTCATTTTCTCATTCCTGCTGCCACTCAAGCACTACTACCAATCAAACACCACTGCCACTCAAACACTACTACCAATCAAACACCACTGCCACTCAAACACTACTACCAATCAAACATCACTGCCACTCAAACACTACTACCAATCAAACATCACTGCCACTCAAACACTACTACCAATCAAACATCACTGCCACTCAGACACCACTGCCATTCAATCACTACTGCCAATCAAACGCTACTAGCACTCAAACCCTACTGCCACTGAAACTGCTGCTTGTTATTTGACCTAAAACCCATCTGCACTGCGTCCTTTCCACTCCTTTCAGAAACACGGTGCCTCATCAGCTCAGACACAAAGAGGTGTGGCGGCTTTGATCAATTCCCTCTTCCTCCAAGCCCACCTTTCATTCGTGTGTCCTTTAATGTCTTCCCAGGCAGGCTATGGGGACAAAAGCCTGGAGTTGGCCCTGGGCCTGCATCTGCAGACGACCGCTTGAGCTCCAGGGCCACTCCCAGCCCTGCGCCACCCTGCCCACGCTTCGCCGACACACGCTTCACCGACACACGCCTCACCGACAAGGGACAGTAGTGTTAGGTTAGGTCAGAGGTCAGCCTTACAGTGGACTACTAGAAAAGGAAGCATAGCAAGAATAGGCATCCAGATGTTTTCTTTCTCCCAGGTACCATTACCTGTTCATTTAGGACTCAGACTTCACAAAGACCTTCATGAGCTCCCTACCAAATGCCAAGATGGAGTTATTTAATAATTTTTTTTTAAACTGCTCATTGATTGCGATATTTCTGGGAGAAATTACAGCAATTATCTCCGCCTTAAAGCACTGGCAGTCCGCGATGTGATTGCGTTCGCCTTCGGTTTCTGTAGCGTAATTCAAACCATCTCACGGTGAACAATCATCAATAGGACCTTCTATAAATGGTCCCCACTGGAGACGTGTGCTGGGGATGAAATACTGTGCATCAAAAATTGATTTAAGACACAGATCGGAAAACAGCAGCGCAGACCCAGCAATGACTCTTGGGGTTACTTGACCCTTTAGATATGATAAGGACGACAAAGAAGGTGAGAACCTTCCACAGACTCACTCAACTACTCAGGTATGGCAAATTCAAAGGTGTGTCCTTTAAATGTTTTAGGGTTTTTCGTAGTTGGCGTGAGGTCGGTCGGGTGAAATACCGGTTACATTTTATTTTACGGAACATCTGCGCTGATGATTTTTATGCGACATGGACCGAAGTCACCACATGGGTGGATAATACGCATGAAAAAAAAAAAATGCTAAAAGTACGTGAAGAATCTCGCAGTTGCCTCAACTCTGTTTCATTTGTCTGTCTCTGAAATTGTCTGGCATGTCTGATAGGTGCCAGGGAGAGTCTCTCCAGAGGCATTTTCTGATTGCATTTGTTTCGTGGTGTTTTGCGATTTACTTCACAGCAGAAGAAGTGGAGAAGCAAACGTCTGGGGTTTGTTTTTCTACACCTGCCCCACCTGCACGACCCGCCCCTTTTCCACCAACCCCCCCCAGCCAGGAGCTCGTTACGGCCTAAACACTGCAGCAGGGTAAAGACCTTTGACCTGTGGAAAAATGTAGAGAGGCGTTGGGAGTTTCAGGTCTGGTGGTTTCTGAGCAATATAAACCCCTCAGATCTCTGTTTACTGACAGGGCAGCGTGACAGACCAGCAGCAGTTGAGAAAAATTGAAAATGTCATGAACAAGAAAGCCCCCTTTTTTGAGGCTGGCCTTGGTAAATGCATTAGCTCCCATGATGCACCTGCAGTCTTTGTGAATGAGCCATGAAGCACAATTGAACTTTGTGAGTGGCAGTGGAAAGGAGAAGGCCACGGTGGAGGTGGGTGGAGAGTTAGAGAGGTGGGTGGAGAGGAGAGTTAGAGAGGTGGGTGGAGAGGAGAGTTAGAGACGTGGGTGGAGAGGAGAGTTAGAGAGGTGGGTGGAGAGGAGAGTTAGATAGGTGGGTGGAGAGTTAGAGAGGTGGGTGGAGAGGAGAGTTAGAGACGTGGGTGGAGAGGAGAGTTAGAGAGGTGGGTGGAGAGGAGAGTTAGAGAGGTGGGTGGAGAGGAGAGTTAGAGACGTGGGTGGAGAGGAGAGTTAGAGAGGTGGGTGGAGAGGAGAGTTAGATAGGTGGGTGGAGAGTTAGAGAGGTCGGTGGGTGGAGAGTTAGAGAGCTGGGTGGAGAGTTAGATAGGTGGGTGGAGAGTTAGAGCGGTCGGTGGGTGGAGAGTTAGAGAGGTGGGTGGAGAGGAGAGTTTGAGGGGCAGGTGGAGAGTTAGAGAGGTGGGTGGAGAGTTAGAGAGGTGGGTGGATGGAGAGTTAGAGAGGTGGGTGGAGAGTTAGGGTTAGAGATGTGGGTGGAGAGGAGAGTTAGAGAGGCAGGTGGAGAGTTAGAGAGGTGGGTGGAGAGTTAGAAAGGTGGGTGGATGGAGAGTTAGAGAGGTGGGTGGAGAGTTAGGGTTAGAGAGGTGGGTGGAGAGTTAGAGAGGTGGGTGGAGAGGAGAGTTAGATAGGTGGGTGGAGAGTTAGAGAGGTCGGTGGGTGGAGAGTTAGAGAGGTGGGTGGAGAGGAGAGTTTGAGGGGCAGGTGGAGAGTTAGAGAGGTGGGTGGAGAGTTAGAGAGGTGGGTGGAGAGTTAGGGTTAGAGATGTGGGTGGAGAGGAGAGTTAGAGAGGCAGGTGGAGAGTTAGAGAGGTGGGTGGAGAGTTAGAAAGGTGGGTGGAGAGTTAGAGAGGTGGGTGGAGAGGAGAGTTAGAGAGGTGGGTGGAGAGGAGAGTTAGATAGGTGGGTGGAGAGTTAGAGAGGTGGGTGGAGAGTTAGAGAGGTGGGTGGAGAGTTAGGGTTAGAGAGGTGGGTGGAGAGGAGAGTTAGAGAGGTAGGTGGAGAGTTAGAGAGGTGGGTGGAGAGTTAGATAGGTGGGTGGAGAGGAGAGTTAGAGAGGTGGGTGGAGAGTTAGAGAGGTGGGTGGAGAGTTAGAGAGGTGGGTGGAGAGGAGAGTTAGAGAGGTGGGTGGAGAGGAGAGTTAGAGAGGTGGGTGGAGAGGAGAGTTAGAGACGTGGGTGGAGAGGAGAGTTAGATAGGTGGGTGGAGAGTTAGAGAGGTCGGTGGGTGGAGAGTTAGAGAGCTGGGTGGAGAGTTAGATAGGTGGGTGGAGAGTTAGAGATGTGGGTGGAGAGGAGAGTTAGAGACGTGGGTGGAGAGGAGAGTTAGAGACGTGGGTGGAGAGTTAGAGAGGTGGGTGGAGAGGAGAGTTAGAGAGGTGGGTGGAGAGGAGAGTTAGAGACGTGGGTGGAGAGTTAGAGAGGTGGGTGGAGAGGAGAGTTAGAGAGGTGGGTGGAGAGTTAGAGAGGTGGGTGGAGAGGAGAGTTAGAGAGGTGGGTGGAGAGTTAGAGAGGTGGGTGGAGAGTTAGAGAGGTGGGTGGAGAGGAGAGTTAGAGACGTGGGTGGAGAGGAGAGTTAGATAGGTGGGTGGAGAGTTAGAGAGGTCGGTGGGTGGAGAGTTAGAGAGCTGGGTGGAGAGTTAGATAGGTGGGTGGAGAGTTAGAGCGGTCGGTGGGTGGAGAGTTAGAGAGGTGGGTGGAGAGTTAGAGAGGTGGGTGGAGAGGAGAGTTTGAGGGGCAGGTGGAGAGTTAGAGAGGTGGGTGGAGAGTTAGAGAGGTGGGTGGATGGAGAGTTAGAGAGGTGGGTGGAGAGTTAGGGTTAGAGATGTGGGTGGAGAGGAGAGTTAGAGAGGCAGGTGGAGAGTTAGAGAGGTGGGTGGAGAGTTAGAAAGGTGGGTGGATGGAGAGTTAGAGAGGTGGGTGGAGAGTTAGGGTTAGAGAGGTGGGTGGAGAGTTAGAGAGGTGGGTGGAGAGTTAGAGAGGTGGGTGGGTGTTAGAGAGGTGGGTGGAGAGTTAGAGAGGTGGGTGGAGAGGAGAGTTAGAGAGGTGGGTGGAGAGTTAGATAGGTGGGTGGAGAGTTAGAGCGGTCGGTGGGTGGAGAGTTAGAGAGGTGGGTGGAGAGTTAGAAAGGTGGGTGGATGGAGAGTTAGAGAGGTGGGTGGAGAGTTAGGGTTAGAGGGGTGGGTGGAGAGTTAGAGAGGTGGGTGGAGAGTTAGAGAGGTGGGTAGAGAGGAGAGTTAGAGAGGTGGGTGGAGAGTTAGAGAGGTGGGTGGAGAGGAGAGTTTGAGGGGCAGGTGGAGAGTTAGAGAGGTGGGTGGAGAGTTAGAGAGGTGGGTGGATGGAGAGTTAGAGAGGTGGGTGGAGAGTTAGGGTTAGAGATGTGGGTGGAGAGGAGAGTTAGAGAGGCAGGTGGAGAGTTAGAGAGGTGGGTGGAGAGTTAGAAAGGTGGGTGGATGGAGAGTTAGAGAGGTGGGTGGAGAGTTAGGGTTAGAGAGGTGGGTGGAGAGTTAGAGAGGTGGGTGGAGAGTTAGAGAGGTGGGTGGAGAGTTAGAGAGGTGGGTGGGTGTTAGAGAGGTGGGTGGAGAGTTAGAGAGGTGGGTGGAGAGGAGAGTTAGAGAGGTGGGTGGAGAGTTAGAGAGGTGGGTGGAGAGTTAGAGAGGTGGGTGGAGAGTTAGGGTTAGAGAGGTGGGTGGAGAGTTAGAGAGGTGGGTGGAGAGGAGAGTTAGAGAGGTAGGTGGAGAGTTAGAGAGGTGGGTGGAGAGTTAGATAGGTGGGTGGAGAGGAGAGTTAGAGAGGTGGGTGGAGAGTTAGAGAGGTGGGTGGAGAGGAGAGTTAGAGAGGTGGGTGGAGAGTTAGAGAGGTGGGTGGAGAGTTAGATAGGTGGGTGGAGAGTTAGAGAGGTGGGTGGAGAGTTAGGGTTAGAGAAGTGGGTGGAGAGTTAGAGAGGTGGGTGGAGAGGAGAGTTAGAGAGGTAGGTGGAGAGTTAGAGAGGTGGGTGGAGAGTTAGAGAGGTGGGTGGAGAGTTGGTGTTAGTAAAATCTTCTATGCATGTAGCGACTGCGCTCAGTAATGCAGCATCCATGACTAATGTTGTACCACTTTCACTGCTGTCAAACAGAAAAGATAACAGCAGATGGCTATAAAAATATTTTTTGTCAGTTTTAACATTTTTGAGTATTTTTTTCTGTAGGATAAGTGGACTGAATATTGGCATAAATATATAATAAAACTGAATTACATTTATCCATAAAGCTCCAAGCCTTTGAGATAATCTTCTGTGTGCAGCCGTAATTAAAAGGTCTGTGTCTTCCTCAGTTATAAAGTATTAATTAGGACTTATAGACACATCTATCAGTGTCCTGTGATCAGTCAGACACGTTCTATGGCCTTTAATGTAACTGGGGATGTGTGTGCTGCTAAGATCAGGGCCTGTTTTGGTCTGAGTGGGAGACGTAGCTAACGTTGCCACACAAACACAGTCCGCAGATTTACTGCACACAGTAGAGACCCATGAGTCCTCTAGTACCAAAACAAACTCCACTTAAATCAGCCTGATTAGCATTTTTTTAACACACGGGTGCATGGTTCACTAAACTGGATGGTTCCATACACTACATTGCTCAATAGACTGTATGGTTCAGTATACTGTATGATTTAATATACTATATGATTCAGTATACTCTATGGTTCAGTATACTGTATGATTTAATATATTATATGATTCAGTATACTCTATGGTTCAGTATACTGTATGATTTAATATATTATATGATTCAGTATACTCTATGGTTCAGTACACTGTATGATTTAATAAGCTATATGATTCAGTATACTCTATGATTCAGTATATTGTATGATTTAATAGAGAATATGATTCAGTATACTATATGATTCAGTATACTCATTGGTTCAGTGTACTGTCTGATTTAATATACTATATGATTCAGTATACTCTATGGTTCAGTATACTGTATGATTTAATATACTATATGATTCAGTATACTCTATGGTTCAGTATACTGTATGATTTAATATACTATATGATTCAGTATACTCTATGATTCAGTATACTGTATGATTTAATACATGGGAAGACCAGGAACATGGAACACTTGGGAAGACCAGGAACACAGAAAACCTGCGGGAGCCAAGCACCTGAGATAAGGCTTACAGTCGGACCGGCTCAGACGGAGAGCGAGTAGCGACGAACCATCTGGACATCTTGGAGCTCAGGCCTGGTGGTTCTGGATTGTTCAGGGCCAGAAGCTGCTGTGTTCGGCCTCCACCTTCAGGAGTCTGAAAGTCTCGCGAAGACACGCGGTCCCAGAGCCGCTCAGAAGATCCCTCATGATCGCTGGTCCTGGGGGGGGTGTAAGAGCCAGAGTGATGCTCGCTAGAGGTCTTGCTCATCTCCGTGGCGACGTGCTTCTTCTGCTCATAACTGCAACGTCAACTAAAATTTATGGCAGCTTGCAAGCTACTGAGATGTTGAAATTGGGCCGTTTTGCCTTCAGGTATCCTAGCAGCTTCCGTAGCATGACTAACCAGCGCTGCGGAAACGACACAGTGAGAGAGACAGGGATGCCCGAGGCCATGGAGAAACTTCTCCATTCCAATTGAAATCAGGACCGGAAAATACATTAGATGGGAAATAAGGGGGGAGTGAGTTGGAAAGGGATATGTCGGAATGCACAGTAAAACTGCCAATTCAGTCACCAGGGAAGTTTAAAGGGACTTCCTTTGGTCCCGTGTGGAGAATAATACATATATAATATTGCATGAATATTCCGGGTGAATTTTCCTTCTACCTTCGTACCTGTGACTGTCATAAAGGAAGTTTGATTTCAGCTTCGTAAGGTCAAGTTCCCAGAACTGTTTAATAAGCTCTTCAATATTGCTTCTGTAAATCCGTCGGTGATTCCGGCAGTTTTAATATTTTTAAAATTGCTGACGATCCCCTTTATTGTACAGACTACCCCATTTATTCAATGTGCAATTAGACCAGAACAACAGAAGCAATAAGTTGGGCTTTTTTTTTGTTTTGTTTTTTTACAGTACAAATCCTTGTGGCCTAGAACTGTATTAAATTACTAAGTATCTGAATAATATCCACAAGTGCTTTTTCATAATTTATGCATTATGAATTACTACAGATCAATAAATGACATATTACATTTTATATTGCTTAATCTGAAGTATTTTTCACTGTTCTGAAACATCACTTTTTCTCTCCAAACACTCAATAACAGGTTTGGTAGAGTTTAGCAGGTAGTTTGTATGAGGGAACAGGGCTGCTAAACTTGTGGTCTACAGACACTAACACTTCAAAGGTGTTACCATCTGAAGAACCAGAGTCAATCTCATCCAAAACAGCAGGGCAACCTGAATCAGCTGTAGTAGTTAAAACATCAGTTACGGTATTTAAAATATCAGTAATGGTATTTAAAACATCAGCTGTGGTATTTAAAACATGAGCTGTAGTATTAAAAGCATCAGATATGGTATTTAAAATGAGCTGTAGTATTTAAACAGCAGCTGTAGTATTACAAACATCAGCTGTAGCATTTAAAATATCAGCTGTGGTATTTAAACATCAACTGTGGTATTATTGTAATGTGAGGAAGGTGAAGAACAAACACTTGCGATGAGGGAACAGCAGAGAACTAGAGGAACACAACATAGACAGCGAGGATAACTAAACAGGGAGCGCGGGGAGGAACGAGAAGCGAGATGAAACAGGAATACACAAAATGCATATGAGCGCAGAGCACGAACGAATAAGATCCTACCAGAAACAATGACAGACAATCAATAACCAGCAAACAAGAAAGAGACAGGGGTTAAGTAGACACACTAATGAAGCCTAAACGATGATCAGCTGGAGCTAAAGGGGAGAGAAGGGGGAACCATGGAGACGGATAAAAACCCGGAAGTGACTCGGTTGCCATGAAAACGGGGAACGCTCAGGTCTGCGGACGTGCCAATTATCATCAGCTGTAGTATTTTAAATATTCTAAATATCAAGCATAATATTCCAAACCTCGGATGTGTGAGAATATATATGAGAATTAACTCTGAAATTTCTGCCTTATTCCGCACCTCCACACTCACCCACAGAGTCCCTGGCTACCAAATCTGCTGATTTAACACCTTGCGCTTTCCGGAGGTAATCGTCTCTTTGACGTCGTCCTCGCCAGGCGTGGAGCGCGAGCCCGGTCCCCTCGTCTGGGAGGGCTGGGACGAGCTCCCAGCGCGAGCACACCGTAGGCGTGTATATAATGACATAGAAAGAGCGGGAAATGAGATTGCGCCCTGGACTGTCTAACCTACACATCTCCATACATCTGTATTTGACAGAGCTGTGTGGTGTGTGGGTGCAGTGTGGAAAAAAAACCTAAAACACAAAAAAAAACAGGGTTTATATATATTTTTTTCTCTGTTCCTCCAGTACTTCATTGAGTTGTCCTTTTCGGCAGAAATCTGTATGCCTCAGCCAAATCTGACAGACAAAAACCACCAGCAGTTTTGCCTTTAACAGCAGGGAAGCCATAGACGTTTCGATGCTGAAACACTTATATATGCTGCTAGCAGTGTCTGACCCAACATTTGACATTTTCTGGGGAGGGACACTGTGAATATTATTGTCAATATCCATGAAAAGGTTTACTACTGTAAAACTGTAGCCTGTAGAACACTTATTTTGTTCCACAGAAATCAGTTTACCATGTATATGTATGTACATGCAAGAATACACAAAGATATGAAATCATTGTGTTCTTTTAATAAAGATCATATTGACTCACATACAGCTGGGTGGAACTGGGTGGGAATTTTAAAATAATAATAATAATGATAACATTTATTAAGTAACAACACACACAGCAACCAGATATCATAGCGCCTTGTAGGGTTACTGACGCCTCTGTTCGGTTAGAGTTAGTGTTAGGGTTAGGGTTAGGGTTAGAGTTAGAGTTTGAGTTAGGGTTGGGGTTAGGGTTAGGGTTAGGGTTAGAGTTAGGGTTAGGGTTAGGGTTAGAGTTAGAGTTAGAGTTAGGGTTAGGGTTAGGGTTAGAGTTAGAGTTAGAGTTAGG
>NC_137514.1:20572500-20595000 GCF_041902795.1 Electrophorus electricus | reverse complement strand
ACAAAACACAGTCCAGCACAAGCACAGTCCAACACTGAGTCCAGCACAAGTGCAGTCCAACACTGAGTCCAGCACAAACGCAGTCCAACACTGAGTCCAGCACAAGCGCAGTCCAACACTGAGTCCAGCACAAAAACACAGTCCAACACTGAGTCCAGCACAAGCACAGTCCAACACTGAGTCCAGCACAAGCACATTCCAACACTAAGTCCAGCACAAAAACACAGTCCAACACTGAGTCCAGCACAAAAACACAGTCCAACACTGAGTCCAGCACAAGCGCAGTCCAACACTGAGTCCAGCACAAGCACAGTCCAACACTGAGTCCAGCACAAGCATAGTCCAACACTGAGTCCAGCACAAAAACACAGTCCAACACTGAGTCCAGCACAAGCGCAGTCCAACAAGGAGGACATAAGAAAAAACAAACAAAACAGATTCACAGAAATATGAAATGTATTAATACGCATACACATACATACACACACACATCATTTCCAATATTTTTCCAATATATATTTCAATATATACCAGGAACTTCCACCACAAGCTATACTAACTCAAACATATAATAAGAATTGGAGAACTCTAGAAGTGTGAAAAAATAAAACACACACACACACACGGCTATAACAACATTTCAGGGTGAAAAGGGTTCTCTTTAGCTGGTTAGAGAATAAACCATGACCTCACATCTGTAAACATCTCCCCAGCTGTGAGAGCCTCTATCCAGGCCTGCCACGTGTCCGAGGCACGTTTATAGTGTTTAGCAGAGGCCTCTGTGACCAAGTACAATTCACAGAGGGTTAAGGGTCTTGCTCAGGGGTCCAACAGTGGCAACCTGGCAGTGGTGGGACTTGAACTGGCAACCTTCTGATTTCTTCTGATTATTAACATATTTCTTTCATTTTCTTATCATCACAGTAGTCATTAGTAATCAGAAGGTTGCCAGATCAAGTCCCACCACTGCCAGGTTGCCACTGTTGGGCCCCTGAACAAAACCCTCAACCCTCAATTACTCAAACTGTATAAATGTCAGAAATATAATTCCCTTCATCCTGAATTTATGGATAAAGGGAATTTCAGGATCTCACAGTTCAGTAAAAATGTGTTTCTTGTTGGTAATGTTCCTGCCCGGTCAAGTAAAGAGTCCGGAGTGTTGTTGAGATGCAGGTCTACGATGGAGAGCGTCGGTGCCTACGTGTGCCCACCGCTACCAGGAGCACGTCATCGTCGCACTGTGTCATTAAGACTGAAGGGCAGTAATTGTGTGTGAGATGACATTAGCCTGTATGTCTACAGACATGACAAGCTTCCATTGAGCCTGTGCTGGTATTGGCCCACCCCTTGTGTGTGTGTGTGTGTGTGTGTGTGTGTGTGTGTGTGTCTTCACACAGCCTCATAGATGAGTGAGATCTCAGAGCTCACAGTCCGAGTGCATGAGGTGATTTGATTAAACTGGAGTCTTGCATATGCCACAACAACAGGGATACGGAGAAACAACACAGACCTGCATGTGTCCAGCGGGCCACGGGCCAGACCAACGTGTGTTTGTGTGTGTGTGTGTGTGTGTGTGTGTGTGTGTGTGTGTGTGTATGTGTGTGTGAGATGCGTGTGTGTGCCTGCCCCCTTGTTAGTACACAGACAGACAGGTGAGACAGAAACAGATGCACAGACAGACAGGTGAGACAGAAACAGGTGCACAGACAGACAGGTGAGACAGAAACAGGTACACAGACAGACAGGTGAGACAGAAACAGGTGCACAGACAGACAGGTGAGACAGAAACAGGTACACAGACAGACAGGTGAGACAGAAACAGGTACACAGACAGACAGGTGAGACAGACAGGTGAGACAGAAACAGGTACACAGACAGACAGGTGAGACAGAAACAGGTACACAGACAGACAGGTGAGACAGAAACAGGTACACAGACAGACAGGTGAGACAGGTACACAGGCAGACAGGTGAGACAGAAACAGGTGCACAGACAGACAGGTGAGACAGGAACAGGTGCACAGACAGACAGGTGAGACAGAAACAGGTACACAGACAGACAGGTGAGACAGAAACAGGTACACAGACAGACAGGTGAGACAGACAGGTGAGACAGAAACAGATACACAGACAGACAGGTGAGACAGAAACAGGTACACAGACAGACAGGTGAGACAGAAACAGGTACACAGACAGACAGGTGAGACAGGTACACAGGCAGACAGGTGAGACAGAAACAGGTGCACAGACAGACAGGTGAGACAGGAACAGGTGCACAGACAGACAGGTGAGACAGAAACAGGTGCACAGACAGACAGGTGAGACAGAAACAGGTGCACAGGCAGACAGGTGAGACCGTGTACTTTGTTCCAAGCTCAGGCCGATCCACCCACAGCGCTGTTTACGGGGCACTCCCTGCTCTTTTTCCACCCGGTTCTGCACTCGTGAAAAGTTCCGGGTGGGGGAACCCTCGATTCGCTGCAGAAACAAAGAGGCAGAGCTCCCTTTCTCAGTCCTGACGCCCGGGAATCTCATGACCAGCTCGACCGGCTCGACAACAACCGGCCAGCTGGCAGGTTGGGAAACCGAAGTGCTTCTCCGTGTTCAGACGTTATTATCATTATTGGGAAACGTTGCTTTGACATTTATTGCAGTTACGCCTAACCAGTATACGCCGGAGACGGGAGATATTGCCTGATATTGTTGGATTTGAGTGCCTCTGTTCGGAAAAAGCTTTCCGGACGCCTTCCGTTTCCTGATCAGAGGGGTCTTGTGGTCAAGCTTCACACAGACACAGTGCAGTGTGGACTTATGGCGAAATTTTTAAACATTTATGTCCGGTGTCCCACAGGCTGCCTGCCACCTTTTGTGAGGACGAGCGAAGAGGCTCTTTGGAAGGGTGTGTGTACCCTATATATTAATGATCTGATTATTGATCAGAAACACTTTCCTAAGGCCTCACACATGCTTCAAGACTCTCCATGCGCTGAGATGGAGAAACACTCCATGGAGGGGCTGGTGTAAATATAAATGAAGTTCCTCTAAAACGTAATAAAAATTGATTTAAAATACATTTTTACAGTCTTTCCTCCCCCAAAAAACAGGGTAGAACGATCATATCTGTTTATTAAAATTTACATTACGGAACATGAAATTTCCCCGTGCCTGATTCTGGTGTGTTTGGTCTAGCCCTGTGTGTTACTTAGGCTGACCTCTGTCCTGAGGTGACCTTCCTTGACTGCTGACGGAGGTGAAAACTGCCTTCTCGTCCCGATCTACGTTTGCGACGGAAGCCCAGAGACTCTGGAGATGAGGGGCCCAGCGCATCCCACACAGCGCTGCCACGGCGACCAGCCTGCAAAAAGATGGCAATGGCGATGCATGTCCGCGGAAGGATGAGCTCGCCGGTGAGCACCAAGAAGGTCGGACACAGCCACGTTCCCAAAGACCTTTCCGTTACTACCACGTGACTTCTGTTCTATCCGTACTGTCGCACCACGATCGCAGATGCCCGATCGAGAGGTTATATATATATGTATATATATATATATTAATGGAGCATAATGATATTGTAAATATTAGCGTTCATTTCCATGCCTCACACACCTCTAGCGAGAGACAGAGCGTCACAAGGGGGCTTCTCAAAAGGTCAGCGAACCCTGAAATGGAATTCCTCCTCGGCGCTACCGGAGTGCCTCGGCCGACACGCGTCTGAGGAGATAACGACGCGGGGCTCCTTCCTGCCATCGTGCGCCTCCTTTTTTTTTGTTTTTATGACGAGCCCGTTTAAGCGGCATGGCCTCGCGAGCTTCCCGTTCACACCACAAATCAACGGGCGGCCCGGGAAGAACAGCACCACGGGAAGAACGAAGCTGCTAATAAAGGGCTGTAGGCCTGGAGGCAGGAGGCGACTATCAAACGCTGGAAGTGGCCTGGGACTCCAGTAATGAATAGACTTCATGTTACTGAAACAGATGCTGCCCAAAAGCCCTGTCACGTGCACACAGTCGCATGCACATGCAGATACATGCACACAGTTGCATGCAAACACGGATACATGCACACGGTCACATGCATGCAGACACATGCACAGATGGACAAATGCATGCATGGATGCATGCATACACAGATGCATGCACACAGTCACATGCACACACACGCATGCACAGAGAGTCTCATGCACGCACAGATGCATGCACAGAGAGTCTCCTGCACACACAGATGCATGCACATATGCACACATGCACACATCGTCGCGTACACACGGACACATGCACACACGAATGCATGCACATGAACATAAGCATGCACATATGCACGCACGCGCAGACGCACAGACACACGGACGCTAGCATGCATGGATGGACGGACGCGCTTTGACTATTTTTCACAGTGCATGACCTCGGTGTTAGACGGAGCAACTCCAGGTCTGACAGACGACCCCACTCCTCAGACAATGGACCCTTCTAGAGGTCTGATTATTTATTTGATTTTAATGGATCACATTTTTAACTTGGATTAAAAAGGATGGCACTGGGAATGGTGCCAGGTCGGAGCAGAGCTTATGATTTTCTCCTCAGAAGCACCATTCCGGAATCGGAGCGTTGGGGACTGGAAAAGTGGGTCAAGGAGAGATGTTAAAATAAACGCCTTCAGTCCCATTTTACAGTGACATGTTAATCACGATCGTTGCGCTGCCTTCAGTGGGAGACAGAGGGAGACGGAGGGAGACAGAGAGAGACAGAGAGCCAAGACAGAGAAGTCCTTTGCCCTCTGTGGAAAGATTGATATAAAATAGATATGGTGTCTAAACTCCGGGCGGGGGGCGTGTCGAGTGGAAAGCCCCGGAGAACAGGCCGCGAGTCGTCACCACAAAACCTCAGACTCGTTTACAGCGTTTGCTGGAATAAAATATTCTCCCAAAGTTCGACAGGAACATTTTGAGAGGGGTGTCAGGACGTCACTCATAAACGCATTAAAATCCAAAATCCATTAACATGGAAATGTGCCGGTATTAGGCTAACAGTGTTCCGAGTTGGGGGTCGGAAAATTCACTCCACAGTAATCGCTCGTCCCCAGATCTCTGCAGTCAGGTGTCAGGTCCCTGCCTGATATCCACTCACATACACACCTCCCCCTTCCCAGATGCGGCCTAATCACCTCAGAGCAATTAGAGATTGTTCTCATGACAAACGAGTCTCAAACGAGTCTCAGCTGGAGGGCCACGTTTGGGGCCGTGTTTCAGGCTTTGTCTCGCCGTGAGCTCCAACGTGTTTCTCAGTCTCGTTGGCCTTTGTGAGAAGTTGGCCGCTGACCACACGATGACGTAATGGGCTTTAGTGATGAACGCTGGCGGGTTATTCTGCCGTGGTCTCACTGCTTGGCAGACAAAGAAGTCTTTCACACACCCACACAAAGACGCACTCACACAGACACACAGACAGAAACACACGTTTCTCACTAAATCTCAGGTACCTTTTAATTTATTGTTTTTGTTTCCCATATCTCAACTTCTGTATCCTTTTCAACGTGTTCCTCCAGCACAACGTGACCACGGGCGTGGCCGTCCAGGTGTCTATACCTGGGGACTGAGGGCGTGGCTGTCCAGGTGTCTATACCTGGGGACTGTGGGCGTGGCCGTGTAGGTGTCTTCCCCTGGGGACAAGGTCATGGTTGTGAAGTTCATGAGCATGTAGCTCACACACATAGCTCACATGCACACACACACACACACACACACACACACAAAAAAAATTATCTCACAAACACACATACACACATGCTTTTACTGTCTCTGTGCTTTTGGAATTGGCCATGAAAACAAGACCACCACCACCACCACCACCACCAACAACAACAACAACACAGACAACAAAACACCACCACCAACACAAACACAAACAAAAACAACACAAACAATAACAACAACAACATCAAAAAGTTTCATCTTTGTTTAGGAACATTTAATTAGTTTGGAGTTTGGATTGAGTTTGGTTTTTCCTTATTATCCCTGATGGAGAACAATCTCTGCGCTCAGCAGGAAGCAGGTGTGTGTGTGTGTCTGTGTGCGTGAGTGTGTGTCCGTGTGCATGTGCTAGTGTGTGTGCGTATGTGTATGTGCGTGTGTGTGAACTCAGCTTTGTTAACAGTATCTCTCTCCCCCAGCTGGGTGAGCCGAGGTCAAATAGAGGTCAAGGACCTCGTGTAAGCGGACGGTGGGGTTGGAACCAGGATGCAGGCTGGGATGAGTCCCTCTGGGCTCTGCTGCAGGGGATGTGGAGTGGAGCAGATTTGACTGAATGAAACTGGGATGCGTTTTGCCCAGTGGAGACTCGCCCTGCTTGGTTCATGTCGCATGTACTGCACCAAAACACAGCCTTACTGTCAGCTGGGAAGCTTTGACTCCATGCCTTACTCTCTCTCTCTCGCTCTCTCTCTCCCTCCCTCCTCCCCCACCCCACCCGCTCTGTACTATAACCAGCTTTTTGTCAGCTCAGTTTCCATAGCAACTTGGGTCTTGCCTCTGAAAGCTAGCAGTGGAAAGATTTTGGGTGAGTGTGAGTGTGAGTGGGGCCCAGCTTTTGGGTCGGCCCGAGTGGCGGATCACTCCACTATGCTCACGGTCAGCTCTGCCACCTGCTTCACCGTTCTGCAGTGGAATTACCCAACGCAGATGTGATCGAATGGAAAAACAGATTACCGTCGGTTGGGGGAGGCAGAGTGAGTGTTGCTAACAGTGGTGTTTGAGTGAGGTGATGGTGGTGTTTGAGGCAGGTGACAGTGGTGTTTAAGGCAGGTAACCTTGATGTTTCAGGCAGGTGACCATGGTGTTTGAGGCGGGTGACAGTGGTGTTTGATGGAGGTGACAGTGGTGTTTGAGGCACGTGACAATGGTGTTTCAAGGAGGTAACAGTGGTGTTTCAGGGAGGTAACCATGGTGTTTCAGGCAAATGAGAGTGGTGTTTGAGGGAGGTAACGGTGGTGTTTGAGACAGGTGACAGTGGTGTATGAAGCAGGTGACCATGTTGTTTCAGGCAGGTGACCATGGTGTTTGATGGAGGTGACTGTGGTGTTTGAGGCACATGACAATGGTGTTTCAGGGAGGTAATGGTGATGTTTGCCCATTCTGCTCTAACAGACTTCCAGATCGGGTTCTGTTTTCTGCTACTCACTGCACTTATAGTGTAGACCATCTGTAGTTTGCTAAACTGTAATTTATGGAGAGAATTTAAACTGCCTCTTAAATCCCTGAATTAAAAAAAAAATACAATAAAATAAAATAAACTGGTCAGGAGACCAGCAGACCTTTCCAGGAGAGACAGTTCCTGATGTGCACACACCCTCGTGCACCTGTGCGATTACGCATAGTCTGTTGGGATAAAGTACAAAGATAGCAGGATTACGTAGATGACCTCTGCGTCATCACGCTGAACTGCCACACTTTAAGGTCATCTTAAACAAGGTCTGCTGGCCAAACACAGAGCCAGCGTGATCTGAGCTGCCTCGCTGGCCAGTGATCGCCCTTGGCTCGGGGTCCTTCTGTCAGGCCAAATAACACACGAGGGGGAACGTCCTCTAGAAGAACACATGAGGGGGAATGTCCTCTAGAAGAAGAACACACGAGGGGGAATGTCCTCTAGAAGAAGAACACACGAAGGGGAACGTCCTCTAGAAGAAGAACACACGAGGGGGAACGTCCTCTAGAAGAAGAACACACGAGGGGGAACGTCCTCTAGAAGAAGAACACACGAGGGGGAACGTCCTCTAGAAGAAGAACACACGAGGGGGAATGTCCTCTAGAAGAAGAACACACGAGGGGGAACGTCCTCTAGAAGAAGAACACATGAGTGGGAACGTCCTCTAGAAGAAGAACACATGAGTGGGAACGTCCTCTAGAAGCAACCGATTGGAACCCCAAACTCAGTGAAGGTGAGACAAACTCCCAACTGAAAGCGGAAACTTTTGGTTTCTTCCCTGCCACATTCTACTTCCTGCCACGGTCCTGCCCCAAAGGGACACTTGTGTCTCACAAGTATCACATCTGAGTCTCATTCAAGTGTAACCAGTGCCACAGTTGTGTCTCACTCAGTGTCTGTGTCTTACAGATGTCTCACCTGCGTCTAAACCTCATGTCTCTGCCATGTCTCACCGGTTTCTCACCTGTTTTGACTGTAATGTTACCTCCACATGTGCTATTTTGTCTCTGTTGTGTGAGTCGGCAAGTGGTAAAATATGCAGGAATACTTTAGCCTTTTCTCCACCATCAAGTTTCTGGAACCTTCCGAGTTTCTTATCAGTCTGCTGATGTCTTCTAGAGGTTCTGGTGCCAACCTCAGACAACCCTAACCCTAACCTAACCTATGTGGTATGTGGCCTGGGGTTAGGGTTAGGTTTAAGGTAGGGTAGGGTTAGGATTAGGGTAGGGTAGGATTAGGGTTAGATTTAGGGTAGGTTGGGGAGGCTTAGGCTGGAGTAGGATTAGGGTTAGGGTTAGGATTAGGGTTTAAGGTTTAGGGTTAGGGTTAGGGTAGGGTAGGGTATGGTTAGGGTTAGGGTAGGGTTAGAGTTAGGGTTTAGTGTTAGGTTTAGAGTTAGGGTTAGGGTTAGGGTTAGGGTTAGAGTTAGAGAATGTTGTAATTGAGCATATTTTACAGGGTGACAGTAATCGTGTGATGTCATCCCGGCTCTATCCAATCAAGGACGAGGACCTGTCAGGTGACTCCATCTGTCAGCTGTAAGTGTACACAGTGGAGGTGAATACCTCACCACCACCCAATTTTCATTTTAATAAGCCCACTAACAAGCTGAACCTTCTTAGCAGTTCTCCAGTTTCACCATGGAGAGTGCACCCCCATCAAACTCCACATTAGTGTCACACAGTTGATCACCATTGCAGTGAAGAACACTTTTTCCAGAATCCTTTCCTTTAGGTGTGGGACAGTTTGTGGAAACACCTCCCAAACCATGATGTGCTAGCAGAAAAACTTTCCAGCAAACCCTCAAAGCCCTAACTGACTGTGTAAGGAAAGAACACACAATGACACTTTATGTCAACTTTCAGTAGCCTAACTACCAGGTGTTCCACAACACTGTTAACGTTTAAAACAAAAACACAAACAAACAAAAACAACATCACATGCTGAAAGAAGACGCTGTCCGTGTGCATGAAGTGCCTTCTCCACGCCATTACCACACGGCGGCCAGAACCCGAACACAGTTGATCGCAAATACAGAACCTCCGTAACAGCCAGAAAGTCCACGGACGGTGGAGCATGTGATGCAGGATGCAATTCTGGATGCAACGCAGAAAACAATGTCTCCCTCCCCTTAATGAATGCAGACGACGTGTTATAAAGCGTTATTGTCCTTGACCGGCGTTGTGTCAGCGGGTGATGAGGACAACATTCACTTTCGTTAAAGAGTGTACAGTGAGAGAGAGAGAGAGAGAGAGAGAGAGAGAGAGAGAGAGAGAGAGAGAGAGACAAGTGGGTCAGTCCAACACTGTTCTGGAAGGCTGAACACCTCTTAGTGAATGCTTCCCCATTTGTTTTCTCATAGCTCTGCGATTGCTACGTCCCTCCGCACAAGTGGACACTGTCCTCTTTGAGATGTTGCGCAGGAAAAAGTCCCAACCTGGAAAAAAGCCCCCCAGTGCCTTATATAGGCCAGGGTGAGGAGAAATGTTAAAGAGACCAGATTGTGTCTATTTAAGTCACAGGTAATTGATTCGATCTCCCCGTATGGACTGGGAGTCCCCTTATACCTCCCGTCCTTCAGACACGGAGACTCTGCCTGTCTCAGCTGTTCCAGGCAACAGACGGCTCTTAGGGAACGGATTCATCTGGGGTGTAGAAAGGTGACTGGTCCCTGAATGCTGAAAACTGTGCAGTTCTACACCACTCCTGTACTGTGTCTTTACCATAGGTCTATACTACAGTTCTATTGTATCTATACCACAGTCATACTGTATGTATACCACAGTTCTACTGTATCTATACCAGTTATACTGTATCTATACTACAGTTCTACTGTATCTATACCAGTTTTACTGTATGTATACCACAGTTCTACTGTATCTATACCACAGTCATACTGTATGTATACCACAGTTCTACTGTATCTATACCAGTTATACTGTATCTATACTACAGTTCTACTGTATCTATACCAGTTTTACTGTATGTATACCACAGTTCTACTGTATCTATACCAGTTCTACTGTATCTATACCAGTTATACTGTATCTATACTACAGTTCTACTGTATCTATACCAGTTTTACTGTATCTATACCAGTTATGCTGTATCTATACCAGTTATACTGTATCTTTAACACAGTTCTACTGTGTTTTTACCACAGTGCTACACACACACACACACACACACACAGACACACACACACAGACACACACACACACACGCAAACACACACAGCAGACAACAGAAAAGACAAAAAGTCTGCCTTGATGAGTTGGTTTGTGATCAGCCATTAAAAGGCCTGTGTGAGGTGTGAAGACAATTGTGCTGGAGAAATCTACTCCTCTTACACACACACACACACACACACACACACACACACACACACACACACACACACACACTCACACACACACACACACACACACACACACAGACACACACACACACACACTCACACACACACACACACACACACACACACTCACACACACACACACACACTCACACACACACACACACACACACACACACACAGACAGACACACACACACACACACACACACTCACACACACACACACACACACACACACACACACACTCACACACACACACACACACACACACACACACACACACTCACACACACACACACACTCACACACACACACACACACACTCACACACACACTCACACACACACTCACACACACACACACACACACACTCACACACACACACACACACACACACACACTCACACACACACACACACACACACACACTCACACACACACACACACACACACACACTCACACACACACACACACACTCACACACACACACACACTCATGATCTGCTTCTAACTTCACTAAACCACCCAGATTCTTTACCTCCTCTTCCTGTTCATATTCCCCTTTGCTCTTTTGCCCCCAAAAGAAACAAAATAATAAAAGTAGAGTAATCTGCGCTTATCTTTTTCAATCTATAATAAATCTCTTACTCCGTATCTCTCAGATAAATCTCTCTCTGTCTCTTCCTATCTCCCAATCTCTTTCTCCTTTCTTTTAAATTAATTTCCCTCAGTAATAATTGGGTGGATTTATCACCAGACAGACCAGGTGAAGCTGGAACCAACCTAAAGTCTGAATTGAAGTCCAACCTAAACACCAACCTGAAGACCTACCTAAACACCAACCTGAAGACGTACCCAAAGTCCAAACTGAAGACCTACCTAAACACCAACCTGAAAACCAGCCTAAACACCAACCTGAAGAACTACCCAAAGTCCAAACGGAAGACCTACCTAAACACCAACCTGAAAACCAACCTAAACACCAACCTGAAGACCTGCCTAAACACCAACCTGAAGACGTACCCAAAGTCCAAACTGAAGACCTACCTAAACACCAACCTGAAAACCAGCCTAAACACCAACCTGAAGAACTACCCAAAGTCCAAACGGAAGACCTACCTAAACACCAACCTGAAGACCTACCTAAATACCAACACAAATAACTACCTAAACACCGACCTGAACACCTACATAAACATCAATCTAAACACCTGCTTAAACTATGACCCAAAGACCTACTTAAACAACAACCTGAAGACCTACCCAACGACCTGCCTAAACCACAACCTGAAGACCTACTTAAACAACAACCCCAAGAGGAAGGGTTAATCCCAGGAGAAGAGTTAATCCCAGAGGTCGCCCAAGGCCACCTAGCAGGCCAGGACGCAGATATCTGAGTTTGACCCAGCCACACGGTCCGACTCTGCATCATTGCAAATTAAGACCTGGAGAAAGCTTGCTCCACACCAGTCTCCAGATTAGGATTACGTGCTCGGGGAAGCCTTCCCTGATTGCTGATCACAGTCAACTCCATTTGAATATCACCATATAACACATCTGACGTGGGACTGTAGTCTTTAGAGAAGTCGATCCAGAAATGAGATATTTAAGCAGAGAGAGGAAAACATGTCTGTGTGTATGTGTGTGTGTGCGTGCGTGCGTGTGTGTGTGTGTGCGTGTGTGTGGTGTGTGTGTGTGTGCGTGTGTGTAGTGTGTGTGCGTGTGTGTGTGCGCGCGTGTGTGTGTGTGTGCGTGTGTGCGTGTGTGCGCGTGCGTGTGGTGTGCGTGCGTGTGGTGTGCATGTGTGTGTGTGCGTGTGTGGTGTGCGCGTGTGTGTGTGTGCGCGTGTGTGTGTGTGCGTGTGTGTGTGTGTGTGTGTGTTTAATATATATATAGCTGTTAGATAATTCATGCTTCACTCTCAAGGGGGACAGACGATTGTTTAATTTTAAGGGACGACCTGAAGGCAAAGTTACGGCATAAAGACGGGAGACCAGCAAACGCAGTCACAACAGCAACCAAACTAAAACAATACACACATAACACACACACACATGGAACTGAAGCTTCCCCAGTGCTAATAGTGTGTAGTTTAGCTAGTAATGACAAGCCTTTCTGTTCCACAGAGAGAGAGATGGAGAGAGAGAGAGAGAGAGAGAGAGAGGGAGAGAGAAAGAGAGAGAGAGAGTGAGAAAGAGAAAGAACTCCCTTTCTCTGTTTATCAATTCAATTTCAATTTTCAATTCAAGGTAGCTTTATTCGCATGACTGTGTCAGGTTTGGAGCTGAAGTTTGGAGCTGAAACCGTGGCGTAGAAAATAACAATGTTTTTAGGTTTATAATAGCAATAATGGTTCAAAAATGCATATGTAACTATAATCAAAAATAAAATGTGACAATAAATTAAATAAAACAATTAGTAATAATAACTGTAAATATATTAAAATAATATAGATCATTAATATATACAGTGTATACAGTGTATATATATACAGTGAGTGGTGTGATACTCATATTCTCTCTCTCTCCCTCTCTCCCCCTCTCTCCCTCTGTCTCTCTCTCTCTCTCTCTCTCTCCCTCCCTCTCTCTCCCTCTCTCTCTGTCCCTCTCTCCCTCCCTCTCTCCCTCTCTCCCTCTCTCTCTCTCTCTCTCTCTCTCTCTCTCTCTCTCTTTGAATAAACTGCTGGAATCACGTAATACAAAAATGTGCAAACACAACACCATATCGAACTTTAATCTAAAACTGCTTTATTTCTGAGAAAAAGGACGAAATACTATGGCTTGAAAAGACAAGCGCTTATTGCTAAGAGGGAGATGGTGTACAAACTTTGAAGACTTAAATATTTAAGGAAGTGGATTTACATTTTAAATCATTTTTTTACCCCCTGTAAAACTGGAGAAAGAAGAGGGTTAACTACAGATGGGATAAAAACAAACTAAAATAAAACTCTTTTCTTCTTTGGAGCTTTACTCCCCAAAAATACAAGCTTAGATATTAATCCCTCAATCTTACAAGTGTCAGACTAATATGTTCCAAATTAATTGTGGCCAGGCATTTAAAACAGGACTTTTATTTTGTACTTTTTGTAATTGGATATGGGTTATTTTTCATGTTGTTCCACAAGCCTTTTCAGAAACTTTTAATTGAACGCGGCACCCAGGAGACGCCACGGAGCGCTCGGAGACTTTAGCAAGCAGTTGATCTTTGCGATAAAAGCAGTTTGTTTTGGTACTTACACTATGAGAATACTGAGAACTCACACACACAGAGAAATGCATGTGCATACACATAAATACACACACACACACACACGACACAGAAACACACACGCGCATGCACATACAGGCATACCCTCACACACACACACACACACACACACACACACACACACACACACACACACACACACACACACACACACACACACTCACACACACACTCACACACACACATTTCATCAGCTTTTGATGCAAATAAATATTTCCAATAACAACAACAACAAAAAAAACTAATTTCAGCATACACAATAACATGTAGAAAAAAAAGTGCACGTTCATTGTTTCGGGGAGAAATCTTTGGTGCTTTTGTGACTGAGGCGAACGGTTTTTCACGCCGTTTGCAACCCTGGTTCTGAAAAGCAGAGCAGGTGAAGAGAAGGAAAGGCCTGCAGCTGTGCGCAGGAGAGCCACAGAGCCACGGCTGCACGCTAGCTGCCTGAGACAGGGAACCCAAGCCATCGTCAGATCCTGCGTTTACGGCAGCGCGCGCGCGTGCATGTCAGAGAATCGAAGTGGGAGAGAGGAAGATAGAGGGAAGGAGAGAGGGAGAGAGAGAGAGATAGAGAGACAGATAGAGGGGGGGAATTATAGTGAATCATTATGACATTTTCAGGCATGTGCCTGTATCACACACACACACACACACACACACACACACTCTCTCTATCTGTCTCTCTCTCTGTCTCTCTCTTTCTCTCTCTCTCTCTGTCTCTCCATCTCTCTCTCTGTCTCTCTCTTTCTCTCTCTCTCTGTCTCACTTTCTTTTTCTCTCTTTCTTTTTCTCTTTCTCGCTCTCTCTGTCTCTCTCTTTCTTTCTCTCTCTCTCTCCCTCTCTCTCTCTTTTTCTTTCTCTCTCTCTCTCCATCTCTCTGTCTCTCTCTCTCTCTCTCTCCATCTCTCTCTCTTTCTCTCTGTCTCTCCATCTCTCTCTCTCTCTCCATCTCTCTCTCTCTCTCTCTCTACTTGCCTCTCACTGTCTTTCTGTCATTTTCATTTTCAGTTCATTTCTAATGTTTTAATGGCAAAGCTCTGTTTATGCAATTTTTCCAAAACAGTACAGAGGTTTTATGTAAAAAAAGAAGAAAAAAACAGCATTAATATTTATCAACAGCAACAAAACATTCATAAAAATAACATAAATAAATGAATAAACCAACAGAAATCCAAACCAACGAAGTGTATCAGGGAACAGACGCAGAGCCCTAAACTCCATCTTCACCCGCGCGGAGACGAGTCACACTGCACCGTCAGGATGGGCTCAGTACTGCCTGCAGAATGGCAATTTTATCCGTCACAAACAAAACTCGACGAGTTCTTCATCTTCTGATATTTTTTATAAAGAATGTGTCTCTGATTAAGTTATATTTTTGGGCAATAGATGAAAAAATGCATTTCATCTTCTGTTTCTGTTCTCCGCAGTCTGTCCTATCCAGGCATTGAGGTTTGATGATGTCAGCCTCTCTCCACTTCCAGGCTCTGGTCACAAATTCCGTATATTTTCCTTTCATGTACAGGTTTAATATTTTAGCTTGTTTTGCTGAATTATATATATTTTTCCATATATCATCATAACCAAGGGTTGGGGTCTCACCAGAGACTTTTATTGTGTTTCTAGAGGAGAAATATGGGAGATCTCCATATACAGGCAGATGCTGTGACAACAGGCAGAGGGGGAGTGGCTATGATCAAAGGTTCTGTGTAGGTGATACAGACCCAGTTCTGCTCTGTGTAGGAGGTACAGACCCAGTTCTGCTCTTTGTAGGTGATACAGACCCAGTTCTGCTCTGTGTAGGAGGTACAGACCCAGTTCTGCTGTGTGTAGGTGATACAGACCCAGTTCTGCTCTGTGTAGGAGGTACAGACCCAGTTCTGCTCTATGTAGGAGGTACAGACATGGTTCTGCTCTGTGTAGGTGATACAGACCCGGTTCTGCTCTGTGTACGTGATACAGACCCAGTTCTGCTCTGTGTACATGATACAGACACAGTTGTGCTATGTGTAGGTGATACAGACCCACTTCTGCTCTGTGTAGGAGGTACAGACCCACTTCTGCTCTGTGTAGGAGGTACAGACACGGTTCTGCTATGTGTAGGTGATACAGACCCAGTTCTGCTCTGTGTAGGAGGTACAGACATGGGTCTGCTCTGTGTAGGTGATACAGACCCGGTTCTGCTCCGTGTATGTGATACAGACCCAGTTCTGCTCTGTGTACATGATACAGACACAGTTGTGCTATGTGTAGGTGATACAGACCCAGTTCTGCTCTGTGTAGGAGTTACAGACCCGGTTCTGCTCTCTGTAGGTGATACAGACCAAGTTCTGCTCTGTGTAGTAGCTACAGACCCAGTTCTGCTCTGTGTAGGAGGTACAGACCCAGTTCTGCTGTGTGTAGGTGATACAGACCCAGTTCTGCTTTGTGTAGGAGGTACAGACATGGTTCTGCTCTGTGTAGGTGATACAGACCTGGTTCTGCTCTGTGTACGTGATACAGACCCAGTTCTGCTCTGTGTACATGATACAGACACAGTTGTGCTATGTGTAGGTGATACAGACCCAGTTCTGCTCTGTGTAGGAGTTACAGACCCGGTTCTGCTCTCTGTAGGTGATACAGACCAAGTTCTGCTCTGTGTAGTAGCTACAGACCCAGTTCTGCTCTGTGTAGGAGGTACAGACCCAGTTCTGCTGTGTGTAGGTGATACAGACCCAGTTCTGCTTTGTGTAGGAGGTACAGACATGGTTCTGCTCTGTGTAGGTGATACAGACCTGGTTCTGCTCTGTGTACGTGATACAGACCCAGTTCTGCTCTGTGTACATGATACAGACACAGTTGTGCTATGTGTAGGTGATACAGACCCAGTTCTGCTCTGTGTAGGAGGTACAGACCCACTTCTGCTCTGTGTAGGAGGTACAGACCCAGTTCTGCTCTGTGTAGGAGGTACAGACCCAGTTCTGCTCTGTGTAGGAGGTACAGACCCAGTTCTGCTCTGTGTACGTGATACAGACCCAGTTCTGCTCTGTGTACATGATACAGACACAGTTGTGCTATGTGTAGGTGATACAGACCCAGTTCTGCTCTGTGTAGGAGTTACAGACCCGGTTCTGCTCTCTGTAGGTGATACAGACCAAGTTCTGCTCTTTGTAGTAGCTACAGACCCAGTTCTGCTCTGTGTAGGAGGTACAGACCCAGGTCTGCTCTGTGTAGGTGATACAGATTTGATGAACAAATTAACATGTCAAACAAAAATATAATAGACAGCAACAACACTACAACAATACTACAACAATACTACCACAATACTACCACAATATTACAACAAAAACTCGAGAGTCCAGGACTGTCAGTACGGCTTCAGCAGGTCCATGTTCTGTTGTAGACCCCGTGTGGTTCTGTTTCGGGAACAAGGATCTCACCCTAACCCTAACCCTAACCCTAACTCTAACTCTAACTCTAACTCTAACTCTAACCCTAACCCTAACCTTAACTCTAACTCTAACCTAACCCTAACCGTAACCCTAACTCTAACTCTAACTCTAACCCTAACCCTAACCCTAACCTTAACTCTAACTCTAACCTAACCCTAACCTAACCCTAACCGTAACCCTAACTCTAACTCTAACTCTAACCCTAACCCTAACCCTAATCCTAACCCTAATCCTAACCTTAACACCTAACCCTAACACCTAACCCTAACCCCTAACCATAACTCTAACCCCTAACCCTAACCCCTAACACCTAACCCTAACCCCAGACTCTAACACCTAACCCTAACCCTAACCCTAACCCTAACCATAATTCTAACCCTAACACCTAACCCTAACCCTAACCCTAACACCTAACCCCTAACCCTAACCCCTAACCCTAAACCTAACCCTAACACCTAACCCTAACACCTAACCCTAACACCTAACCCTAACCCCTAACCCCTAACACCTAACCCTAACCCTAACACTTAACCCTAACCCCAACCCTAACCCTAACCCTAACCCTAACTCTAACCTTAACCCTAACCCTAATCCTAACCCTAACACCTAACTCTAACCCTAAGACTTAACCCTAACCCTAATCCTAACCCTAACACCTAACGCTAACCCTAACACCTAACCCTAACCCTAACCCAAACCCTAACCCTAACCCTAACCCCTAACACCTAACCCTAACCCTAACTCTAACCCCTAACCCTAACCCTAACCCTAACCCCTAACACCTAACCCTAACCCTAACCCTCTCTCTTCCAACTCAGGCCGTTTCTCTCTCCTCCTTTTTATCAGCCAGCTATCCGCTTTTAATTGGCAGAGATCTAAATGTGATTTGCACTAAACTCTGTCACTTTTTGGAATTAGTCCTCAGATGCACCTGCGCCGTGCTCGCTCGTGCTCTAACCCTAACCCTAACCCTAACCCTAACCCTAACCTAACCCTAACCGTAACCCTAACTCTAACTCTAACTCTAACTCTAACTCTAACTCTAACTCTAACCCTAACACTAACTCTAACTCTAACCTTAACCCTAACTCTAACCCTAACCCTAACCCTAACTCTAACTCTAACTCTAACTCTAACTCTAACCATAACCCTAACCCTAACTCTAACTCTAACCCTAACTCTAACCCTAACCCTAACCCTAACCCTAACCCTAACCCTAACTCTAACCCTAACACTAACTCTAACTCTAACCTTAACCCTAACTCTAACCCTAACCCTAACCCTAACTCTAACTCTAACTCTAACTCTAACTCTAACTCTAACTCTAACTCTAACCCTAACTCTAACCTTAACCCTAACCCTAACTCTAACTCTAACCCTAACCCTAACCCTAACTCTAACCCTAACCCTAACCCTAACTCTAACTCTAACCCTAACCCTAACTCTAACTCTAACCCTAACACTAACCCTAACTCTAACCTTAACCCTAACCCTAACTCTAACCCTAACCCTAACCCTAACTCTAACCTTAACCCTAACTCTAACTCTAACCATAACCCTAACCCTAACCCTAACTCTAACTCTAACCCTAACTCTAACCCTAACTCTAACTCTAACCCTAACCCTAACCCTAACCCTAACCACCTATCTCTAACTCTAACTCTAACTCTAACTCTAACTCTAACACTAACCCTAACCACCTTTCTCTAAACCTAACCCTAACCTTAACCCTAACCCCTAAGTCCTAACCCTAACACCCAACTCTAACCCTAACCCTAACCCTAACTCTAACTCTAACTCTAACCCTAACCCCTAACCCCTAACCTTAACTCTAACTCTAACTCTAACCCTAACCCATAACCCCTAACCCCTAACCCCAACTATAACCCTAACCTCGCCTGACCCCTGCCGCCCCACACATGTGAGAATATTCCTCTCCCGCTGACGTCAGCAAAGGCTGGTCATAGATGTCAAAAAGCACACTGTAATAACACAGCTAGAGACAGACACACACACCAGCCAACACATACCTCAAACACCAACCAATACACCACACACACATGCCTCAAACACCACCCAATACACATGCCTCAAACACCAGCCAAATCACCACACACATGCCTCAAACACCAACCAATACACACACGCCTCAAACAGCAGCCAATACACCACAAACACGCATCAAGCACCAGCCAATTTGCCACTTACATGCCTCAAACACCAACCAATATGACAAACATGCCTCAAACACCAGACAATATACACATGCCTCAAACACCAGACAATATACCACACACACGCATCAAGCATCAGCCAATTCGCTACTCACATGCCTCAAACACCAGCCAATACGACAAACACACCTCAAACACCAGCCAATACACACATGCCTCAAACACCAGCTAATATTCCCCACACATGCCTCAAACACCAATCAATACACCACACACACGCATCAAGCACCAGCCAATTCGCCACTCACATGCCTCAAACACCAACCAATACGACACACACACCTCAAACACCAGCCAATACACACATGCCTCAAACACCAGCTAATATTCCCCACACATGTCTCAAACACCAATCAATACACCACACACACGCATCAAGCACCAGCCAATTCGCCACTCACATGCCTCAAACACCAACCAATACGACACACACACCTCAAACACCAGCCAATACAACAAACTCACCTCAAACACGAGCCAATACACACATGCCTCAAACACCAGTCAATTCGTCACACACACACACGTCAAGCACCAGCCAATAGGCCACTCACATGCCTCAAACACCAGCTAATATGACACTCACATGCATCAAACACGAGCCAATATACACACTCCTCAAACACCAGCCAGTACACCACACACATGCCTCAAACACCAGCCAATATGATGCACACACATCTCAAACACCAGCAAATACACATATGCCTCAAACACCAGGCAATATGCCACACACACGCCTCAATCACCACCCAATACATACACGCCTCAAACACCAGCCAAGATGTCACACACATGCCTCAAACACCAGCCAATATACACATGCCTCAAACACCAGCCAATATACACATGCCTAAAACACCATCCAATATGTCACACACATGCCTCAAACACCAGCCAATATGACACACATGCCTGAAACACCAGCCAATATACACATGCCTCAAACACCAGCCAATGTGCTGCACACACACCTCAAACACCAGCCAATACACATGCCTCAAACACCAGCCAATACACGCATGCCTCAAATATCAGCCAATACACCACACACACACATCAAGCACCAGCCAATTCACCACTCACATGCCTGAAACACCAGCCAATACGACAAAGACCTCAAACACCAGCCAAAACACACATGCCTCAAACACCAGCCAATACGACAAACACACCTCAAACATGAGCCAATACACACACACCTCAAACACCAACCAATACGCCACACACACACCTCAAACACCAGCCAATATGCTGCACACGCACCTCAAACACCAGCCAATACACATGCTTCAAACACCAGCCAATACACCACACACATGCCTCAAACACCAGCCAGTACACGCATGCCTCAAATATCAGCCAATACACCACACACACACGTCAAACACCAGCCAATTTGCCACACACACAAGTTAAGCACCAGCCAATAGGCCACTCACATGCCTCAAACACCAGCTAATATACACATGCCTCAAACACCACCCAACACATACACGCCTCAAACACCAGCCAATACGACAAACACACCTCAAACACCAGCCAATACAACAAACTCACCTCAAACATGAGCTAATATACACATGCCTCAAACACCAGCCAATTCGCCACACACACACGTCAAGCACCAGCCAATTTGCCACTCACATGCCTCAAACACCAGCCAATTCTCCACACACACACGTCAAGCACCAGCCAATTTGCCACTCACATGCCTCAAACACCAGCAAATACACATACACCTCAAACACCAGTCAATACACACACCTCAAACACCAGCCAATATGACACACATGCCTCAAACACCAGTCAATATGACACACGCATCAAAGAGCAGCCAATATGACGCACACATGCCTCAAACACCAGCCAATACACACACGCCTCAAACACCAGTCAATGTGACACACATATATGGAGACCTGATCAGAATACCAACACAGCGGCATGTCTTTGGGAGTCTTTGGGACAATGCTCAGGCATCCTGAATTTACCAGGACTGCTTCAGTCTCCATGGACACAGAGGTCATATAGGTCATATGGGCCGTTATCCCACTCCAGACAGGTGACTTCACCTCCTGTTAATAGTCCTGTCAGTGGGACAGTACCTCGACGGTGATAATCACCTGCAATCTTTCCCCATTTCTCAGCCTTGTCTGTCAGGTTCTTTTTTATGATTATTATTTATTTTGCCAAACAGAGTTTAAATTCGTTCTCCACAAGCATTGCTCTCTCCTCTGCATGGGGATAATGGCAGCATGCCAGACACATCTGCATAGTAGATTCCTTGGAACACATTCCAATAACATTCCAGCAACAGTACCGTTCATGGACGGAACACATACACTTCACCTCAAACCCAAATTCAAGACGATTTGAACAGCACTGTTAGATATTGCATGTGGTGCTGCAGTTTGGCAGGAGTCAGGAACGTGATCTGATTGGCTGAGGGTGAAAAGTCTCTGTAACCACGGTTGCGGGCCTCTCAGACAGAAGGTGGTCGTTAGTGAGACATGGCCTGTGAACCTGAGTAGACTCAGGTCACCTTTACCATCCCATGACAAAAGACCACCAGCAAACCCACTTCACACCCGGAAACAACACATGAACAATTAATGAATTCTGGATGAATTCCGAGTCAATTCTGCATGAATTCTGGATGAATTCTGATGCCCTGCAGGAGTTCCTGACTGTATCTTCACCTTCACACACATACTGTGTAGATACACACACACACACACACACACATATATATATCTGAAACAGTGAATTTCCAGCAGATAGCCCAACAGAAGCCCTGTAGCTAAATGTGGTGAGTGAAGAAGATGGTTTGAAGATGGATGAGTGCAGACAATCAGACTTTACTCTGTGTGAACAGCGCATTCAGACTCAAATCTGCTCTGAATGAGTCTATGATCATGTGTTTTTCAGTCAGGCACATTATCAGACCTGTTTGTATGATCACATGGGTCCCATCTATTGTGAGAGTGTCATTTTCCATTCTGGTGTCAC